>NC_058133.1:237440286-237481505 GCF_016433145.1 Gracilinanus agilis
AAACAACTACAAAACACTTTCCAAACAAATAAAACTGGATCTAAACAACTGGAAAGTCATTGGTGGCTCATGGGTAGGACGAGCTAACATAATAAAAATGACCATTCTACCCAAATTAATTTACCTATTTAGCGCCATACCTATCAAACTACCAAAAAACTTCTTTACTGAATTAGAAAAAACTATAACAAATTTCATTTGGAATAACAAAAGATCAAGAATATCAAGGGAAATAATGAAAAAAAATGTGAAGGAAGGGGGCCTAGCAGTACCAGATATTAAACTATACTATAAAGCAGCAGTCATCAAAACAATATGGTACTGGCTAAGAGACAGAGAGGAGGAGCAGTGGAATAGACTTGGGGTAAATGACATCAGCAAGACAGTGTTTGATAAACCCAAAGAGCCCAACTTTTGGGACATGAATCCACTATTTGACAAAAACTGCTTTGAAATTTGGAAAACAATATGGGAGAGATTAGGTTTAGATCAACATCTCACACCCTACACCAAGATAAATTCAGAATAGGTGAATGACCTGAATATAAAGAGGGAAACTATAAATAAGTTAAGTGAACCCAAAATAGTCAGATCTCTGGGAAAGGAAAGATTTTAAAACCAAGCAAGAGTTAGAGAAAATTACAAAATGTAAATTAAATGGTTTTGATTATATCAAGCTAAAAAGCTTTTGTACAAACAAAAACAATGTAGTCAAAATCAGAAGGGAAACAACAAATTGGGAAATAATCTTTATAAAGAAAAACTCTGACAGGGGTCTAATTACTCAAATATACAAGGAGTTAAATCAATTGTATAAAAAAATCAAGCCTTTCCCCAATTGATAAATGGGCAAGAGACATGAATAGGCAATTTTCAGGTAAAGAAATCAAGAGTATCAATAAGCACATGAGAAAGTGTTCTAAATCTCTAATAATTAGAGAAATGCAAATCAAAACAACTCTGAGGTATCACCTCACACCTAGCATTGGCTAAAATGAAAGAAGGGGAGAGTAATGAATGCTGGAGGGGATGTGGCAAAATTGGGACATTAATGCATTGCTGGTGGAGTTGTGAACTGATCCAACCATTCTGGCTGGCAATTTGGAACTATGCTCAAAGGGCTATAAAAGAATGCCTGCCCTTTGATCCAGCCACACCATTGTTGGGTTTGTACCCCAAAGAGATCATAGATAAACAGACTTATACAAAAATATTTATAGCTGCACTTTTTGTGGTGGCAAAAAACTGGAAAAGGAGGGTATGTCCTTCAATTGGGGAATGGCTGAACAAATTATGGTATATGCTTGTGATGGAATACTATTGTGCTAAAAGGAATAACAAACTGGAGAAGTTCCAGGTGAACTGGAAAGACCTCCAGGAATTGATGCAGAGCAAAAGGAGCAGAACCAAAAGAACATTGTACACAGAGACTGATATACTATGGTAAAATCGAATGTAATGGACTTCTGTACCAGCAGCAATACAAAAACCCAGGTCAATTCTGAGGGATTTATGGTAAAGACACTACCCACATTCAGAGGAAGGACTGCAGGAGAGGAAACATATAAGAAAAACAGTTGCTTGAACGCATGGGCTGGGGTGGACATGATTGAGGATGTGGTCTCGAAACTACCACACCAATGCAACTAACAACAATTTAGAAATAGGCCTTGATCAAGGACACATGATAAAACCAGTGGAAATGTGGGTCAGCCATGGGTGGGGGGATTTTGGGGGGTGAAGGGGAAAGTAGGAGCATGAATCATGTAACCATGTTAAAAATGAATATTAATAAATGTTTAAAATTAAAAAAAATAATAATATCATAAAACCAGTTAAAAAAAAATAAGCCATGCCAAGGGGTAGCTGGGTGGCTCAGTAGATTGAAAGCCAGGCCTAGAGACGGGGGTGGGGGGGTGGGGGTGGGGGTGGGTCCTAAGTTCAAATCTGGCCTCAGACACTTCCTAGCTGTGTGACCCTGGGCAAGTCACTTAACCCCCATTGCCTAGACCTTACCACTCTTCTATCTTGGAAGCAATACATAGTATTCATTCTAAGACAGAAGTTAATGGTTTTAAAAAATAAAAAAATAAAAGCCATACCAAAAGGCCAACTGAATTGTGCAACTTCTATCATTAATGTTGTGATCCAAATTACTGCTATTGTTTCACACCTTTCCCAGGTAATTTTCTTCTTGTTTGGCTCCATGACTATACATTGCCCTCCAGGCCTTCTCTCCACCCCTCCCCACAGGACCAAGAGCACCAATGATTTGAGACTCCAGAATTCCTTTCAATTGCCCTGGTTGGCACCTTCCTCCATGACCAAAGACAAACAAACATGGCAAGCAGTGTGAACATCTGAACTTCAGTTTTCTAGGCAGAAAAAGAGAACAGAATAGATTGACTCATTAAAAGAATTATTCATAAGAGATCACATTTCTACAAATGTGTTCATTAAAAAAAGTATTTCATTCAGTCAAGGAAAATTTTACTTAAAGGTAGACGAGTTATCTTCAGTACCTATGCCAAAATCATAGAACAGTTCTTGAGAAATATAATGGAAAATTTGTGAAAAGACTTCTGATTGTTGGTTCACCAGATTCATTCAGCCCATTTGAATCCTTATCCCCTTTATCACCAATTACAATCTGCCAAGTCTCAACTTTGGATCACTCCCACCATTCCCTGACTTTGCTCCTAGATACATATTGATGAATGAAGATGGAGAAAATCATACCACTTTTCTGACTGGGTCCACTACAAATGTGTTACACAGCCTCAACTGAGTCCTTACTGTTGCTAGGCAACTCTTCTATACCTCTCTTATCAACTCATTATCTCCACTCTCCACAGCAGCTCTTCCAAACCTTTTAAATATTTATCAAATTTCCTATGGTTCCCCCTCCCCTAAAACTCTCAACTAAGAGCTTTACCTTATATTCTGCAGAAAAAAAAAACTGAGATCATTAGTTATGAGCTCCCTCTGTCTCCTCTCTTTCAAATTCTAACCACTCAGATGCCTTCTGCCACTATTTCCTCCTTCACTCCTTCTTACATGATAAGGCTAACCCCTCTATTTGTTCAGATAATCCCATTTCATCCTGTTTCTTCCAACTGATTGACTCTTCTACTCAATCTCTTATTTTCAACCTATGTCTATTGTCTGGTTACTCACAGCCTACAAATGTCTCCCCCATACTGAAAAAACTCTGACTTGATCCTTCTGTTTCTGTGATCATCCTTTATGTCTTCTGCTCAGTAGCTAAACTCCTTTAAAAAGCCATTTATAAAAAGAGAAAGTGCCTCTTCTAGCTCTCTTCTCACTTTCTTTTCAATTTCATAATCTGGCTTCCAACTTCATCTTTCCATTGAAGCTGCATTCTGCGAAGTTACCAGTGATCTCTTAACTTAAAAATCCATTAATATTTCCTTAATTCTCATTTTTCTTGACCTCTCTGTAGCCTCTAATACTGCTGATCACCCTCTCCCTTTGATATTTTTTCTCTTCTATAGGTTTTAGGGACACTGCTTTCTCCTGATTCTCAATTTACATAGCTGACTGTTCCTTCTTAGTCTCCTCTATGTAAGATCCTCTAACCTCAGGTTTTCTTTTGAGTTCTGACCTGGCCCTCCCTGTTCTCTTTAATATCTTATTGTATTTGTTGATCTCATCAACTCCCATGATTTTAATTACTATCTCTATGCTGAAAATTATCAAATCTACCTGTCCTGCCCCAATCTCTCTGCTGTCCTCATCTCACATTTCCAACTGCCTCTCAGTCACTTCAAACTGGAAGTCCAGCAGACATCTTAAACTCAAAATATCCAGAATAATTCACTATATTTCCCCCTAAATCCTCCTCTTCTCCTACCTTCCCTATTACTATAGAGGGAAACATCATTCTCCCAGGCTTTCAGGTTCACAAACTAGGAATCATCCTGAACTCCTCACTATCTCTCAATCCCAATACTTAATCTGTTGTCAAAAATCTTTTGAGTTCACATTGGCAACATATTTCAAATATACCCCCTTATTCTGCTTCGACATTGCTACCATTCTGATGAAGGCCCTCATTACCTTCTACTAGAACTATTACAATTTGCCTGCTGGTAGGTCTACCAGCCTCAAATCCCTTCCCACTGTATAATTTTTGTAAAATCCAAAACTTAAAATCTTTTTGAGAAAATTTTCAGGAAAAGAAGCTTGCTAATTCCTCGAATCAAGAAAATGAATTGTTTGGAGAAAGTGCCAAAAAGAAATCTACCCTGCATAAGAAGATCCAGAATGAACTTCAGGAGGTAATTGATTGAACTGAGGGGGTTGAACATATCATTTCTTCTGAATGTAAACTCTTATGCCAAAGGGGATTTCCTCCTGATTGGCTTTCTGTCAATGTACCTAGCAAACATTGGTTTTGCTCTCTCTCTTTTATTTCCCTCTTATCTCCAACTATTATAATTTCCTTGTAGAAAATGCAATATTGTATGCAGCTTTAGCTAGAAGATCACAAGGAGATTGTGAAGAGTGAATCAAGCTCTCTTTTGTCTATTAATTAGCAAAACTTTTAAGTTAATCAATCAAAAATTTAAGTACTCCCACTTAGTACCTTACCAGTCACTAAGTATGAGAATTCACAAGTCACTGCTAGAGTGGGTGACAACTCCAGAGGCCCCGCCCCCAGCCCCCCAGAAGTGCTAGGCAAATTAAAAGTCTGTGATTGGTTCCCAAAAAGTGGGGAAGGGACAGGAAGTGAAGTGGAAAAAGGACTATAAAAACTCCTGAACTTTCTGTCCAAGGGACATCCTGAAACTTCTCCTTTGGGATTCTTCTTTGGAGTCTCTCCAAAGTCTCTTGGAGTCTCTTGGGGCTTTTGGACTTCAACTTTGACTTCGAGCTTTGGGCCTTTCAACTGGAGTTTTCAGTTTTCTTGTTGGATTCACTGCTACCTCAGTGATCTCAGCTCACCAGGGTTTTTTTCTGCATTGGGACTTTGCCTAGATCCTGCCCGGCTTGCTGGTGAGTGACTAGGATTCCCACATGGTGATTGGAACTCTGTTGGGGAGCGAACTTCATTTCACTGGATCAGCTTTTAGGGTAGGCTTGGCAGTCTCCTTACCTTTTTCCCTTCCACATTTCTCTCTCTTTACTAATATTCCAATTAGCTCCAGAGCCAATTGAGAGACAAAAGAGAGTTTGATTCACTCTTCACACCACTCTAATCTATAGTCTATGCAGCCACCAAGGTGATTGTTATAAAGGGCAGGTACTACCATGTCATCCTCCTATTCAATAAACTTCAATGGCTCCCTATCACCTCTAGGATCAAATACAAAATTCTTTGGCATTTGCCCTTCATAATCAAGGCTCTTCCTACATTCCCTATCTTCTAATATTTTACTCTGCCCTCTCCTTCTCCAATACTCTTTGACCCTGGCCTCCTGATGTTCTATGAACAATATACTCCATCTATCAGCAGTGAGCATTTTCTCTGGCTTTCCTATGTTTAGAACTCTCTTCCTTCTCAACTCTGTCTACTGATTTATCTGGAAACCATTAAATCTCAATAAAAAAAAATCTTTTAGAGGAAGGCTTTCCTACTTCCTCTTAATTTTAGTGTCTTCTGCCTGCTAATTATTTCCTAATAATCCTATATGTAGTTTGTTTGTAGATATTTGTTTGCATGTTGTCTCCCCAATTAGACTATGAGTTCCTTGAGAACAGGAACTATCTTTTGATTCCTTCTGAAACCCCAGAGATTAGCACAGTTCCTGGCATATGGAAGGCCCTTAATAAATGTTTACTGATTTATAGATTGACATTAATATCAAACTAGATATGTAATAATTGTATAATAGATATGCCATTAAAGTGGTCTAGCACAGATTGAATCAATCGGCAACCGTTTATTATATTCCCATTATATGCTACAAAAATGAAAAAGTGTCTACCTTCGAGGAACTTAATATTTTTTCAGGGGAAAGAATACATACACATAAAGTTAGGTCACAAAATATATACAAAATAAACATAAAATGATTTTGATGAAAAGGGTATTAACAGTTCTGGGGGTTAGGAAGGACTTCATGAGGCAGCTGGACTTGGAAAGGAAACCTGTGTTTAAATCCTGCCTCAAAAATTCAGTTGTGTGACACTGGGTAAGTCACTTAAACCTGCCATCCTCAGTTTCTTTATATGACCATACATGATCAAATAAGATAGCATTTACAAATCTTATAAATCTTGAAGTGTTAGAAAAATGCTATTATTTTTATGTTAAAAATTAAGATTCTTCTGAGTTTTGAAAAAATAGGTTATTATGAGGCCAAAGTTAGAAAGCACTGAATTATAAGCATGGGGAACAGTTAGTCAAATGATGAAGATAGAAAATTGAGTGTCCTGTCTGAAAAACAGTAAGAAAGATAGCTTGACTCTACCAGAGAAGGGGAATAATGTATAATAAAGATTCAAAGGCAAATTGTGCTAAATTGTGAAGGGCTTTAGGAGTTTTGGGAGGTGATAGAGAGCCATTAGATTTTAATGAATGGGTACCTATGCTCTAAGAAAAAAACTGACCTATACTTTAAGAAAAAACTTAGGTAGTATGGCTCAAAGATATCAAACAGATGATTGCCTGTAACTCTATAGCCATGATGGTGAACCTCTGGCATGCCTGCCAAAGATGGCACACAGAGACCTCTCTGTGGGTATGTACACTATCACCTTCCAGAGTTAGTTACTAGAAAGGCAGAGGGACTTGGGTGGAGCTGCTCCTTTCCCCCTCCCCCCCTTTGCACCTCCCAACCTCTCTGCCCAGTAGTCCACTTACTCCCTACCCTGAGTGCTCCACAACTCCCCTCTCTTTCTCCCTCTCTTGTCTGTGGTAAAGTGGTGAGGGGAGGGAAATTGCCACCCAGTTGGGAGACTAGAAACAGCACACGGTTTGGGGTGGGGCAGGGCATGATATCAGGGGATGGGGCATGGCACACAGTCTCTAAAAGGTTTGCCATCACTGCTCTATAGTCTAACCCAGTGATGGGCAAACTTTTTAATGAGAGGGGGCCAAAGGAAAGGAAATGCTCATCTGTCAGTCTGTTTCTAAGGCAGCTCTTTTGAAGTTTCATTGTATTGTATCCTACTCATTATATTCATCAGATTAGAAATAATGTCGTGTAGGATAGAACATAGATATTCTTTAAATAGAGATAGAAGTGAATTTGGGAATAAAGGTGATGAGCACTGTTTTGCTCATTTACATTTAAGATGTCTCTGAGCCATCCAGTTCAAAATGTCCTACAGGCAACTGGTGATACAGGACTGTCCTGAAGAGTTTTATATATATATATGTATGTATATATATATATATGTATATATATATATATATATATGTCTGTCTGTATAAAGATGATAGTTCTAAGACAGTAGTTGAAGTCAACAAGTGAGAAAATATAGAGAAAGAAAGAAGGAGCATTGCCTTGGGGAAAATTTGTATATTGGGAGCAGAATATACTGTACATAAAAGTCATACTGTTATTCTTAAAAGTTTAGACATGTGGGTGAAGTCAGGTGGCTCAGTGGATAGAGTGACGGACTTGGAGTCAGGAGGACTTAAGTTCAAATCTGGCCTCAGATCCTAGCTGTGTGACCCTGGGCAAGTCACTTAATTCCCATTGCCTATCCCTTACTACTCTTCTGTTTTAGAATTAGTACTAAGACAGGGATTCAAATGGTTTTTTAAAAGCCCAGGCTTGACTCAAAAGACTTCATCTGGCTCCCTATTACTTCTAGGATAAAACACTGTCTGGCATTTAAACATCTTTATGATCTGTTTTATATATTTCCAGATTTCTTACACATTTTTCTTCTTCATGTATGCTACATTCTAGCCCAAACTAATCTACTTGTTAGTACCGAAAGATGACAATAGATCTCTCATCTTTGGGACATTTCTGTCCCCCATTCCTGGAATGCTCTTTCTTCTCTTTCTTCTCACTTCTACTTTGTACAATCTCTCCTTCCTCAAAGGAGGTGGAATTCAGGTGCAATGTCTTAAAGGAGGCCTTTCCTTACCCTTCCAGGTATTAGTGTTCTCCACTAACCCTCAGATTACTGTGTACTTGTCATTAAAAGCTTCTTGAGAGCAAAGATTTTTTAAAACTTTTCTTAGTATCCTGAGCATTTAGCACAGTACTTGCTATATAATAGGAGTATGATAAATACTTACTGATTAGTAGACTTAAGCAACACCCACACTTTAGGTCTCATTTTTTCTACTCAATCTAATGTTACCAATTACTTAAAAGGTAAACACAATAATATTTCTTCAGGAGGTTTTGTGATGAATTTTGTCATGTTTCTGAGGAATATTTTATATCAAAAGATCACAAACTACTTGTGTTAAGACTAAAATCTAAATGAAATTCATTTATTTTAAGAAATAATAGTTTGGCCCAGTGATGGACAAACTTTCTAAAGAGGGGGCCAAAGGAAAGGAAAAAAGCTTTAGGTGGCCAATATAATTTATTAAAAAATAACAATGATACATTTTACAAATTCTTGTATTCTTTGTGATACTGAGCCCTATTAATGACTGAAAGGAATTATGAAGGAGAAGGATCGCATCTGGCCTGTGGGCCATAGTTTGCCCATCACTGATTTAGCCCATCACCCAAGCTTCCTGACCCTAGAAATAATTGACAGCTGGGTACTCTGGTTAATCAAAAAACAGTCCTCCAGTGGAAAAAATGAACAGCACTCTCATTCTTGAGGAGTATAGAGGGGATGATGGAGAGGACACTATTTCCCCATACAACCACATTTCCTTTATTTATGCAATCCTATGTGATTCATCTTCTGACGTAAGGTATTGCTACAAAGGGTTCTGTCACATTACTGTGATCATTCCCACTTCTCTTTTATATTGCTCAGACTCAGTATGCACTGTTCTGGAGTACACATTAGTTATATAAATAATGAAAGTTTGAAGGCATTTTAACATGATTTTCAAATGCAAAGCAGAAAAAATAAAGAGTATTTCTGAGTCACTCCCTTTTGAAGTCTCACTAAACACTTCCATAGTTGCTTTGGGTCAAAACTATGTTGTTGCTATAGGCTTGGCCATCAACATTTGGGATTTTTGTAGTAGGAGCTAGAGCAAAGCAAATATGACTGTAATGAAACATCTTAGATAGCTAAGAATTGGAAACTGAGTGAGATCCCTCTAAGGTTAAAAGTGCCTGGAAAAAAAAGTATATCGACACAATGAAATATTATTGTGGAGAAAATAATGGCGAAACACAAAGCATTTGGAGAAACATGGGAAGCTTTTTATTAACTGACACAAACTGAAATAAATAGAACTCTAGAAAGGAAAATGACTATAATAACTTAAATGTAAAAATCATTAAAAGGAAGCCATACTGTGAGCAGCCAGCTCCAGCATACCTCTCACATGGCTCTTTCAAGATAATAGTTGAAGGAGGTTCAGAATGAAATCAAGCCTTCTATGTGGCTGAGTATATACTGAGTTGTGAAAGAAGACTACTCCTTTTACACTTTACTCTTAGAAAAATGTCCTAACTAGATTGCAATTAAAAGGAGCAGGAATGGGGATCTTTCTTCTTCTCTAGGAAGTAGAATATGGGAGTAAGCAGCCTTTGCATTATCAGGGTACATAAAGTTTCTGAAATTTCAATTCATGGCTGCCTTGTTTTATGCCTTTCTGATTCTAGAGGTCGAAGGCTATCAGTCCTGAAAATGAAGGCTTCCACCTTGGGGATTGCTGTAAGGCTATTCTTGGAAATTAGGCAATAGTTTTCATCTGTAAGGTTTCTTTAACATTCTTCTTTTTATTTTTTAAAACCCTTACCTTCCATCTTAGAATCAATACTGTGTATTGGTTCTAAGGCAGAAGAGTGGTAAGGGCTAGGCAATTTCCAAAAAGAGAACATAAGATATACAAAATTTGAGTTTGCCTAAGACCAAAAAGCAACTCAGGGCAATCATAGGAATAATGAGCTTCTGTAGAAACTGGATTCCAGGTTATGCTTACATCGCAAGACCTCTGATAGAGCTAACCAAGAAGGAAGTTCCAGAACCCTTAAAGCTGAATAAAGAACATATCCATGCATTAGAGAAATTGAAATCACTTACTCTATCAGCTCTAGCCCTAGGTATCCCAGATCATGACAAACCATTCCTACTATATGTGCATGAAGACAAAGGGATAGCCTCCAGTGTTCTCACACAAACATTTGGAAATAGACTTAGACCAGTTGCTTACTACAGCTCTAAGTTAGATTCAGTGATTTGTGGTATGCCTAGTTGTTTAAAAGCCATAGCTGCTGTAGCCATCATGATTAGAAAATCTTCATCCTTGGTATTAGGGAGTGAACTGAAAGTATTTTCCCAACACCAAGTGGAATCTACTTTAAGAAACACCAACTTACAAGCATTCACTTCTCAGAGATTATCAAGATACCAAGCGATTCTGTTGGCTAGTGAAAATATAACTTTTCACCGGTGCAGAAACATAAATCCTGCAACTCTGATTCCAGATTTACCTCTGGAAGGAGAAAGTCTACACATCTGTGAAGATGCACTTAACATCATGCTTTAATAAAACAAGACCTGATTTAGACGATAAGCCAATGAAAGACTCTAATATTACCTTATTCACAGATGGATCATCATATGTCGTAGGTAATCAGAGATATACCGGAGCAGCCGTAGTGACAGCCTCTGAAACCCTTTGGTACTCATCATTACCATCTACCATGAGTGCTCAAGGAGCAGAATTAATGGGCCTAATCTACGCTCTAAAAATTGCAGAAAATCTAAAAGCTAACATTTTTACCGATTCTCGTTATGCTTTTTCGAACATCCATCATTCTGCCATAATTTGGAAAAATCGAGGTTTCATTACATCAAATGGCAAACAAATAGCGTATGGCAATTTAATTAATCAGTTGTTGGATGCAATCCAATTACCAGCCCAAGTGTCAGTCATCCATTGCAAAGCTCATACAAAAACCCAAGGACCAACCGAATTAGGGAACAAATGAGCCAGATATGCAGCAAGATATGGACCTCCTACAATTCTGAACTTATCTTTGGTGGAGGAAGAAGATCTAAAAAATGCATACTCCCCAAAGGAAGTGAAGGATTGGAAGAAACATCACGGTGCATACCTTGTTAATGGAGTTTGGTTAGGAGCAAATGGAAAACCGATGTTACCTAAATCCTTATATTACACATTTTGCAATGCACTACACCAGAAAGGGCATTATGGAACTCTGGGCATGGCAGATTCTATAAATAGGTATTGGAATGCAAGGGGCATATATGAAGTTGCTATGAGAATTTCACAGAGGTGCAAAATTTGTATGCATTACAACCAGACAATCACAAAAGTTCATAGTCTGGGAGGAAAACCTTTAGCTTACACACCATTTGAATGCTTACAAATTGATTACATCACAATGCCAAGGAGTAATGGTTATAGATATGCTTTAGTAATAGTGGATAGATTAACTAAATGGCCAGAAGCTTTTCCAGCAAAGCGTAACACCTCAGCTTTTGTTGTGAAAATCTTACTAAGAGAATTAATACCTAGATTCTCTATACCATTACATATTGCATCAGATTCTGGGTCCCATTTCGCAAATAAGATTCTAGCTACAGTTTATGAAACATTAGGAATTAAGAGACATCTTCACTCAATATTTAGGCCGCAATCTAGTGGACAGATTGAACGAGTGAATAAAAGTCTAAAAAATCTTTTAGCAAAATTATGTGCAGAATCTCATATGAAATGGCCTGATGCATTGCCATTAGCACTATTCCACCTAAGAAGCCAACCCAACAGCATCACACATATTTCACCATTTGAAATGCTATATGGACATCCACTATTCCATGGCAAAGCACCTCAAAGCATTCACAAATTATCACACCTAGGTATGGAATGCAAGCTATATGAATATATCAAATTGCTCAAGCAATGATTAAATCAACTTCACAAATTAGGCTTGATACATCAAAGAGTACCTTTTGATTTTGATCTACACAACTTCCAACCCGGAGATTATGTTTACACCAGAAACTTCGCTAGGAAGACTGTGTTAGAACCCAAATGCATTGGACCTTTCCAAATAATATTGACAACTCCAAGTGCAATCAAAATTGAAGGAAAAGATCCATGGTTCCATGTCACCCATGTCAAGCCAGCTAAAGACATGTCCCTACAACAACGACCACAAGACCCAGAAACTATGCAAAACAAAGATCAATTAGCACCAACTGAACAATCAAGCAAGTCCTCAGTAAATCCAAAATCTATTCATAAGACCATAGAAATAGAGCAACAAACAGAACAACAATCAGAACATGAATCAGAAGCAGAAGTAGACCAAGAACCAGTATACAATCAGATTTTACACCCAAATGATTATCCCAATCTCAATCACTTAGAAGAATCATCTGTAAATAATTATGATAATGAAAAAAATCAATGAAGGAAGAAGACACAACATTTGATTTGCAATCAATACCAGATCTAGAAACTGATGACGACGAAAGAATGAAAGCACAAAGACTTAATCACGAACTTTTATTTTTTGGTTACCTATAATAATCATCTTTAATAAAATCATAAAAGAAAAGAAGAAGAGAAAATAATCATATATGATAGACATTTAAAAATTTGTTCCTGACACAAGTCAGAAGGTGACAAGCGCTGGTGCATCAAAGCAACTCAAATCAGAAGTTGACAAGCGCGGGTACATCAAACATCTCACTTGTTGCTGACTATGCAGATCGTCACGAGGACAGCAAACCTGAGAACTACAAAGACATCTGTGACCAAATACATCTATCGTAAAGAGGACATCCACACTGTGAAGAGGAACATTGAATCAGCGTGGGACACATGTATTTGGAAAGAGATAACTTACACCCAACAGAATTCTCACTGCACACAACACTAGATTCCATCCAAGCAGTACATGCTAATTGCAAAAGAATTCCGGTGGAGTAAGTATGTAACACGTCATTACATGGATAAGTCAATATACAACACATAAAACATTTTCCTGACTTCACATTTACATGTGAAACATAAACTTTCACTTAAGAGAGAAGGGTATATCTGCCTTAGTAAAAGAAAGTCTCTTACTATGGTACAGACACCGTTCTACTCAAATCACCTGACATGTCATGTACATATATAATTTTGATTACTAACCATTAGCAATAAGTTTACTAACACACAGGGACAGTTTAGTTAGTTTAGTAAGTTAGTACAGGGACAGATTTTTCTAAATTTTCTTTGTAAATATTGTACATAGCAAAGGTCTATGGTTTAACCAATAGACTTACAAAAGATATAGGCTTACTTATTATTATTAAGTGACTTGCCCAGGGTCACAAGAGCTGAGAAGTGTCTGAGGCCAGATTTGAACCTAGGACCTCCCATCTCTAGACCTGGTTCTCAATCCACTGAGCCACCCAGCTTCCCCCTCTTTAACATTCTTCTTAAAGAGGAAGAAGAAACTCTTCTTCCTAGAGGATGAAAGCCATGCCAGGAAGGGCCAAGACTTTGCCAACCCTACATGATACTGTTAAAGTATCAATGACATTGTTGTAGCATCACCAATGATACAAGCCTAAGGTAAATATCGAGTGGGTAGTTTTTCTTCAGTAAAGAGTGTCTTCTAGGAGAGTTTAATGACAGCAATGAACTCAGCATCAATAGAGAGCTGGCCTTGTAAGCTAGAAATCCTGGATTTAAATCCACTCCTGAAATATATTGCCTGTGTGACCCTAGGCAAAATATGTCATAGCTAAAATTTCAGAAATTTCCCTGGAATTTTACTAAGATGGAGGCAGGGTCAAAGAAAGAAAATGTCCCCTCTGGGGCTTGAGCCCCTAGGATCAAACTCAGTTGTGTGTAATTATAATCTGCATCCCAGGACACACACTCTCTCTCAGCATTCCATGTTCCTTCTCACATTATGTGCTAATATAGGGAAGATATAAGTTTTGTGTAGTCCTGCCTCTGTCTTTCTTTCCCTTGATCACAGCGGAGGAAGTGGGCTGGCATCTGCAGGCTGGAGAACTTACTACTCATGTGGGTTTATGTTTTGTTAGATAATTAGGTGTGAACTTCTATTTTTTTTAAAGTTTATTTTCTTTCTACATCATGTGATTATTAATAAACCTCATAAAATATAAAATATGATAGTTGGAGTTATTGGATATCAATTTAAATCTTACAGTTGTCACAAGCTTAATGACCCATTCAGCACCCCTGCTTCCTATAAAGTATGATAATATTCAAGGTTCAGCTCAAATGTTACTTCCTCTGTTATTTTCCCAGATCTCCCAATTATTAGTGTTCTCTTCATATATTCCTGAAATATTTTGTCCAATTTTTCTATTACTCTCTGCTCCTTATCTATGTCCATGTTGTATCCCTCTTGGTAGAATGCAAATCCTTGAGTGCAGGTCATTTTTCCTTTGTTTATGGCACCTCCATCAGTATGTTTAATACAGAAAGGCAGCTTAATATATATGTATTGCTTTAAATTTAAAGTCAAGATCAAGTATCTTTTATAAAAATGGTTAGGAAAAAAACTTTTAAATAATCAAGAGATAGAAGAGATCCAAAAAGGTAAAATAGAGCATTCTGACTATATCAAATTAAAAGGCTTACAAATTCAATGAAGACAAGAAGAAAAACCATTGATTAGGAAAAAAAGATCTTTGTCTCAAATATCTCCTATAAGGAACTTGTAGGAGACTAATAAATATATAAAGAGAAGAGTCTTTCCCTCCCCAAATTGATAGGTGATCAAATGATAGGTGATCAAACAGTCCTCAAAGAAAAATATTTAGGTGACTTCTAGTTCATGTCACTAATGAGGTGGAAAACTAGACTTTTTTTTTTGATTTCTCAAAACTCCCAAAATAAGAATGATCACTAAGGGTTACAAGTAATTGAAGCTCCCTGGGCAAGTCACTTAACCCCCATTGCCTAGCCCTTACCCCTCCTCTGCCTTGGAACAAACACACAAGATTCTAAGATGGAAGGGTTAAAAAAAAATCATATGGAGCAGGGTCTGAAGCTGGTATAAAGGGGATTACCAAGCACAAAAAGAAGCTAACACTGCTTTTTAAGTCTAGCACTTGGAGGATCTGCTATCAAAAGGGAAAGAAGTCAAAAAATGAAGAATGGGAGGTAGAGAGAAAAAGAATAAAATGAACACAAATTTCAGAATGTAGAAAACTCACTTAAAAAACTTGAGCCACAAACAGATAATTCAACAGGAAAGATAATAATAACAGAAGGGAAGACAGCTTCTAAGATACCTAAGTGAGTCCAAACATCTCTGAATAATTATTGTAAGAAAAGTAAGATATATCAACTCCTAGTGAGCCACATTCAGATGATACTGTGAGTCCCCAAAAGAGCATGAAATCATAAAAGGATGCTCCCAAATGGTTTGAGAAAGACAAATCATGAAATTTATGATCTGCAAAGTAAAATAATTGTGAAATTAGAAAAACTTAAATCTAAAGTATAGAATCTGTCCAAAGAATAAAAAAGAAAAAAAATGATTAGTTAAAAGAAATACATAGAAGTGGAGAAAAATTTGCAAGAAGAAATAGAAAGTAATATTAGTTATTACTTTCTATTGCTAATTATTCTTGGAAGAAAGATAGAAAGCAATACAATTAAGTCAGTCAAAAAATATGTATTAAGTGCTTCCTAATGTAGTACAGAGAGAGGGGGTCATGATAGTTTTTTCAAGCTTTGGCTGAGTTCTGTAATCAGTTAGGAGTTTGGAATCTTGAGGTAAAAAGGGAGTTGGTTTAGGAAATCTCGTGGAGAGGGTCAGACCAGCTGAGCTGCTTCCTTACCTATCTGTAAAATTGAAATTTAGCCTAGCTTTGAAATATTTATTTAAGAATTGTTAATTTAGAGAAACCTTTGTATTTCATTTCCTTTATTATTTCCTACCTTCCTTCCCTTACCTTATATGTCTGTGGAGTTAATAAGGAGAGTAAATTAGAGAGGAGTTCAAATCTGTGAAGGGTTTAACTATAATTTGTTAGTATTATATATATAAAGAAATTAGTCAGTCATCATTTATTCCCTTTAGCTATCAAGAGCACCTTGTAAACTGAGTTAAGGCAGGTCCTTGCTCAGACTACATCTCTGCCTCCCTTCCCCCACCTGAGGTTCCTGAGATAACTGTTAGGGCTTCCTCAATCCAATTTCCTGACAAATCATCCTTTAAAGATAATAAACCCTTTTGTGTTTCAACAGACTTATTAGTATAATTTGTCAGTTAGTTATTAAGAGAGGAAAGAAGAGGGAAAGAACTAACATACTCTGGGCTTGAAGGGAAGCCGGGGTATCTATCTTGAAGGAAGGTGTAACTTCAAAACAAGTCCCTTCCTGTGAAATTAACTAAAGCCTGTGGTCAATTTCAGTTCAGTCTATTTCTCTCAGTTTGTCTCTGAGTCTAAGTCCCAGTCTGTAAAGCCTGCTGTCTTTGCCTGATTAGATTAATTCCTCCTCTCCTTGAAGATCTTTGTTTCCCTTCCAGTGTTATACTCCTGACTTCAGCCATATTATATCCTGAATCTCCATATTCCAGCCTACCTGTAACCTAGATTTCCTACTTAGCAAGTCCCTGACAACCTCCTTTCAAAATCCCCTTTTACCACACACCTTTCCTCAAATTATCCCCATTACACTAAGAACCAGAGGTACAACAAATATAAATACAAGAGAGAAAAAAAATCCAAAAATTTTGCCTTCAAGGACGATACAGTCTAATAGGAGAAGACAACATATATATGCACTCCACCTAAACACCTACACCCACACACACCACCAATACACCCATACGGTGAAAAGGGAGGTGAAGGTACATAACAGTAAAACATGATAGAAAAGTCTAAGAGTATATCTGGGTGGGAAATAAAGAGATGACCTAGATGTCTTCCTTAAATTGAAAGTTTGGGGAAGTTTTTTTTTTTTTTAAACATTTAATATTTTTTATTTTTTAGAAAAGTTATCATGGTTACATGATTCATGTTCTTACTGCCCCCCCTTTCCCCCCCCCACCGTAGCTGATGCGCATTTCCACTGGTTTTAACATGTGTCATTGATCAAGACCTATTTCCAAATTGTTGACAGTTGTATTGGTGTGGTAGTTTCGATTCTACATCCCCAATCATGTCCACCTCAACCCATGTGTTCAAGCAGTTGCTTTTCTTCTGTGTTTCCACTCCTGTAGTTCTTCCTCTGAATGTGGGTAGTGTTCTTTTCCATAAATCCCTCAGAATTGTCCTGGGTCATTGCATTGTTGCTAGTACAGAAGTCCGTTACATTCTATTTTACCACAGTGTATTGGTCTCTGTGTACAATGTTCTTCTGGCTCTGCTTCTTTCTGCTCTGCATCAATTCTTGTCACTCTGCATCAATTCCTGGAGGTCTTTCCAGTTCACATAGAATTCCTCCAATTTATTATTCCTTTGAGCGCAATAGTATTCCATCATCAGCATATACCACAATTTGTTCAGCCATTCCCCAATTGAAGGGCATACCCTCATTTTCCAGTTTTTTGCCACCACAAAAAGCAAGGCTATAAGTATTTTCATACAAGTCTGTTTATCTATGATCTCTTTGGGGTACAAACCCAACAATGATATAGCTGGAGGGGAAGATCTTTTTGATACACTCTCTAAGAAGAAGGGCAAAGGACATTGATGAGGTCTGAGTACCAAGGCTAATTGATACTGCAGGAAGAAGAAGTTCCTAGAGATTATGATAGAGAAGCCCCAAAGAGTAGAACCAAGTTAATAGTAGAACCAAGAATACATAACCTCTATTGATCTTGAAAACAAAATATGTGATGACAATTTACTGGTCTCCCAGAAAAACATGACAAATTAAAATAACTTGATAATTTAAATAAAAAAAAAAATACAAGAAAAGTTCCACAAACTTCTGAACATAGAAGAGAAAGTACTAATTCAAAGAATCCAGATCACCACAAGAAAAAGGAAAAAAAAAATCTACACTATGTCCAAAACATAAGGGTTAAACTGAAAAATCCCAATGACAAACAAAACATTCTGAATGGAAACTAAGACAAAGACCTTCAAATACAAAGGAAAGGAAATTTGAATAAGATTATTCTACACCTATCAGAAACCCCCAGCAAGAATGGAGTAATCTAATCTGGAAAGCAAAGATATTCAAGATGCTACCCAAGGTGACTTACTATGCAAATTTGTACTATTTTTAACGAAAAAAAGATGAGCATTAGAAGTATTTCTGCCAAAAACAAACCACATGTGCCCAAATTATTTGCTTTGCCAACAATTGAAGCAACATAAACACAAGAAAGATAAAAAATAGAGCAATAAAGGAAGGCATGGGTAATGGAAATAAAGGACCTAAAGGGGGAAATGAAGGGAAAAATAATTAGTAAGAGAAAGATGGCTCTACAATTAAAAGCAACATCAGCAACAAAATAACAAAGGAATCACTGAAAGATTTTTCTTAAAACACACAAGATATGGATGAAAGTAGAACTTAAATAGAAGTAATGGTGGAGAAATAGTCTTCAAGCATCACTGATGAAATTGTAGAATAAGAAGGTACATCAAAGTAGAGAGGAAGGGGATACAGAGAAATTAAAAATGTTTCTTAATCAAGTAAATGTTAGATAATCAAATACAAACAAAAAGAATTCAAAGGAAAATTAACTATTGTAGTATCTTAGGAAGAAGAAGAGCTGATAAAGGAGGGATTGAAAAAGGAGGAAAACTGGGCTGATAGATGGCTCAGAGAGTCAAGTCTGGAGATGGAGGCCTGGGATTCAAATTTGGCCTCACATACTTCCTTAGGCAAGTCACTTAACCACAAGGGCTTACTACTCTTCTGCTTTGGAACCAATTCTTAGAATTAATTCTAAGACAGAAGGTGGATAGAATGCTGGGCTTTCCTGTCTCACATATATTAGCAGTATGACCCTGAGCAAGTCACTTCACTTTGCCTCAGTTCCTCATCTGAAAAACAAGCTGGGGAAGGAAATGGCAAATCACTACAGGATCTTTGCCAAGAAAACCTAAATAGAGTCATAAAAAGGTAGACCCAAAAAATAAATATTTTTTAAAATAATTTTAAGCATTTTAAAATAAAGCAAAAATAAACTTTAAACACAAAAAATTTGAAGGGAAGACAGGAAGGGGAATGTGCAATCTTTACAGAAGAAGGGAAATTTTTAAAAAATCCTAATTCTGGAAAAAGATTACATTAAAGAAAAATGGAGGAATATATAAACCTACCTCTAATAACTTTAGATATGAATTAAAATCAAATTAAAATATTAAAGGTTTGATTTAATCAAAGTATTAAAATTTTAAAAATAAAAGAGTAAGATTAGATAACATCTTACAATCTATTACATACAAAAATATATTTTAAAAACAAAGATATACACAGAATATATATATATGAGGATCTGGAATAAAAAATAATAATAAAAAAAGAATTACAATTATTCCATCAGACAAAGCAAATTTGTTCACAACATTAATAGTAATAAATAGACTAACTACAATATGCTGAAAGTAACTATAGGCAACAAACCAATGTCAGTATTAAGCTTATATGTTCCAAAGGCCTTAATGTCTTACTTCATAAAGGAAAAATTCAATAAATTACCAGAAGATAGACAATAAAAGCAAACCTTAATGTTTTTCAGCTTTAGACAAATCTAAAAGAAAAGATAAAAAAAAGGAAAATATCAAATTAACAAATTACTGGGTAGGATGAGTTGATTTAATAAAAAGTAGGAATGAAGGGAGGCCTAGCAGTACTAGATCTCAAACTTTATTTTATAATCTAGGCCACTCCCACTTTTCTAGATTTCTCATATATTACTCCCCACCACAAACTCTGATCTAATGACAAAGGTCCCCTTGCTGTTCTATTTACAAAACACTACTCTGGGTATTTTCTCTTGCTGCTCCTGGAATGCTCTCCCTCCTCATCTTTTCCTCCTAGCTTTCTGGCTTCTTTTAAATACAAACTAAAATTCCATCATTTACAAGAAGCCTTTCCTGATCTATATTAATTCTAGTGCCTTCTTTCTTTTTAATGATTTCTTATTTATCTAGAATATAGCTTGTTTTTACACATGTTTGCTTGAGATCTTCATTAGATTATGAGATACTTGAGGATGGAGATTATCTTTTGCCTGTTTTTCTATTTTCAGTAGTTAAGCACAATGTCTGGCACACCATAGGTATTTCATCAGTTTAATGACTGACAAAGTGTTAATTATCAAAATAATTTGGTATAGGTTCAAAAATAGATTAAACAGTGGACAGATGTGGTACATGACATACTGCAGAAATAACCCTTGTAGTTTTGTTTGTGTTGTTCAGTCCTGTCTGACTTCGTGACTCCACTTAGTGTTTTATTGGTAAAGATAGTGGAGTGGTTTGCTATTTCCTTCTCCAGCTCATTTTACAGATGAGGAAAGTGAGGCAAAAAAGATTGACTTGTCCAGGGTCATGCAGCTAGTAAGTGTCTGAGATCAGATTTAATCTCAGAAACATGAGTCTTCCTAACTTCAGGCCTGGGATTCTTATCTACTCTATCCACTTAGCTGCCAAAAACCTTGTACTTAGGATTCAATAAACACAAAGACCCCCAGCTACTAAGAAGAGGGCTCATTTTTTAAATAAAAACTAGAAAACTGCACAGTATTATAGAAGAAATTAGACAACACTTTATAAGAAAATAAGATCAAATGATCCATATATAAACGCTCATATCATAAGCAAAGCAAAAATACATGGGGTGGGGGGGGGGGGGAGACATCCATCAGATCAACAGAAAAGTTCATGACCAAATAAGAGAGAAGAGGATCATAGAAGATAAAAATGGATAATTTTGATTTATTTATGATAAAGAAAAGTGCATAAATAAAACCAATAAAACTAAGATTAAAAGGGAAACAACTGGGGACAAAAAAAAAGTCTGAAGAGGACATTTTTGATACAAGTCTTCCAAAATAAATAAAGAACAGAATAAGACCCATTCTCCAAACAATAAATAGTCTTAGGATACGAATGGACAATTCTCAAGGGAAGAAATCCAGACTATCTATAGCCATATGAAAAATTGCTCCAAATCGCTGCTAATTAGAGAAATGCAAATTATAGCAATTCTGAGATTCTATCTCATATCCATTAGAGTGACAAAGAAGACAAAAAGGCAGAAAGAAATGTTGGAGGGATTCCAGGAAAATAGGAAGATTGATGCATTGTTGATGAACCTATGAATGTGTATAATAAGTTGGTACAACTATTCTCAAAAGTAATACATTTGTCCCCACTAAACCACTAATACACCTATACCTAAGAGAGCAAAGAATTAGGGAAATGTCCTATATGTATGAAACTATTTATAATAGCTGTTTTTTGTGAAGTGATCCAGCCACTTCATGATCTTCTTGTGTGGGTCTAAGTACCTAGAAAGGAAGCCAGGAGCTGTGAGAATATGGGTGGAAGGGTTAAAGATTAAGGGAGAAAGGACATAGGTAAAAAGAATACACAAAGAAACACAGGAATTGGTGTCAGCTCCTTCTCAGAAGGTCAGAGAGAGCGAGTGAGCTGAATTGATTTTATTAGGGATGGAACCAATAGAGGTTACGGGATGTCAATCAAACAGGCAACATATCAGAAGTTTTAACATAGTAATGACAACCAAAAGGCAACACAATGAGCCAGTTGCTCAGGAAAGTAGCTCATGTGAAGCCTTCTCCTTTCTGACATAGTGGCACCAGCTTATACAAATACAGGGTCAGTCTTTGACATTACAAAGGAACTGTAGAACTTGTCTGTTAGCTTTCAGACTGCAGATAACAGTGGAAGATTAATTTGTAAGATCAGTAAAGTTTTCAGTCCCATCCAATTTAAGTATTCAGTAGTCAATCATGTGAAATATTAGAAATACAACCATAAAGCTGGTCCATGAGCACTTTGCTCATTAGAGTCAGCTTTTTAATACATATTCAATATCTTCATGATTCGTTATAACTGAAACCCTTCATTTTGTTATAGCAAAAACAGAAACTAAGGGGATGACCATCAAATGGGTAATGGCTGAACAAATTGTGGCATATAAATAGAATTTAATTCATTTGTGCTTTAAGACACAAGAAAATAGATTATTTTGAAGAGATATGGAAAAAGTAGCACAAATTAATACAGACAGACAGAAATAACTATAAGAACAATTTATAGTACAATATCAATATTATAAAAACATACAGTTTTAATATGACAACATTTGTACATCCCAGTGGAATTGCTTGTCAGCTCTGGGAGGGAAGAGGGGACAGAAAGAAAATGAATCATGTAAACATGGAAAAACACTCCACAAATAAATAAATAAACAAAAAAACAAACAAATAAACAAATAAATAGGCAGGTAAATAAATGAATGGATGAATGGATGAATAACTAAATAAACAAACAAACAAATAAATAAATAGTTGGAGAAGATGGGGAAAAACTATTCAATTTTGAAGGCTTATATAAACTGATGGATGATAAAAATGAAAAGAACCAGGAGAACAAACAACACAAAGAAAACAAACTTTGAAAACAGGTACTAGCACATTAAGAAGGTATTTAGTTAGGGGCAGGTAGGTGCCAAAATGGATAGAGTTGGGGGCAGGGGCAGAGGGGGGAACTGGTTCAAATCTAGCCTTAGACACAACCTAACTGTGTGATCCTGAGCAAGTCACTTAACTTCAATGCCCTAGCCCTTGCTCTTCTGTCTTAGTTATTACTAAGACAGGAAGCAAAGGGCTGGTTTTTTTCTTTTAAAGGTATTTAGTTAGCGTTTAAACAGATCATATATCCTTGAAAGGAAAACTTTAGTTCGTAGTCCATTCAGAGTTATAATCATCAGTTGTGCATTTGCTGACATTTTCAAATCCTCCCCCATTCCTACCCCTTCTCCTTAAACTATTTCCTTTAAAACCAGTGGTTTTCTATTAAGACCCTATCTCTTATCCCCTCCCTTGATTAACTTCCCTTTCTACCCCCTCCCTTATTTTTCCCCCTCTTTTTGTTTTTAAAGGCCTTATGAATTCCCTCCCCCTTCGCCCCTCCCTTTTTTTGACCTCCCCACTCCCTTGCTCCCCTTGGTTTATCCCTTCTAACTTTCTCAGAAGGGTTAGATAAGAGTTTTATTTCCCAATGGATAGTATAGCTACTCTTCCCTCTCCGGGTTGATTACACTGAGAGTAAGGTTTGATTATTACCTCTTAATGCTCTCTTCCTCTCCTTCTTATAATAGTATTTGTCCCCTCTCCCTCCCATGCCCTCTTTGTGTGTAATAGAATATTCTATTTTCTTATTCATTCAAGTTTCTCTTGGTGTCCCCTGCTATTTACCCCCTCTTTCCCATCCCCCACGCCATCTTAGATTTAGTGTTCCACCCTCACCCTGTGAATTATTCTTCTGATTACTATAATAGTGAATATTATAATAGTGAATAGAGTTCACTACAGAGAATTATACATAACATTTATCTACATAGGAATACAGATAATTAGATCTAACTGAGGCCCTTAAAAAGGCAAATTTAAAAATTATAAGTTTTCTTTCTTTTCCCTCTGTATCTTATTTACCTTTTCAGGTTTCTCTCGATTTTTGTGGTTCGATATCAAACTTTCCATTTAGCCCTGGTCTTTTCTGTGCAAATACCTGGAATTCTTCAATTTTGTTGAATGCCCATACTTTCCCCTGGAAATATATAGTCAATTTTGATGGGTAGTTGATCCGTGGTTGCAGGCCCAGCTCTCTTGCCTTTCTGAATATCGTATTCCAAGCCTTGCGATCTTTTAGCGTGGAGGCTGCCAGATCCTGTGTGATCCTGATTGGTGCTCCTTGATATTTGAATTGTTTCTTTCTGGCTTCTTGTAAGATTCTTTCCTTTGCTTGGAAACTCTTGAATTTGGCAATTATATTCCTGGGTGTTTTCTTTTCTTGATCGAATATCGCAGGTATTCTATGAATCCTTTCAATGTCTATATTGCCCTCTTGTTGTAGGACTTCAGGGCAATTTTGCTGAATAATTTCTTTTAGTACGGAGTCCAGGTTTCTATTAATTTCTGGTTTTTCTGGAAGACCAATTATTCTCAAATTGTCTCTTCTAGACCGGTTTTCTTGGTCTGTCACTCTCTCATTGAGATATTTCATGTTTCCTTCTATTTTTTCAGTCTTTTGACTTTGTTTTATTTGTTCTTGTTGTCTTGAGAGATCATTAGCTTCTACTTGCTCAATTCTAGCCTTTAGGGATTGATTTTCGGCTATAATCTTTCGGTTTTCAGCCATAATCTTCTGGTTTTCGGCCATAATCTTCTGGTATTCCTTTTCAATCTGGTCATTTCTGGTGTTCAATTGCAAGATTTTACCTTTTAAACAGTTATTTTCCTGCCAGATCTCTTCCATTTTCCTCAAAATCTCAGTTTTGAACTCTTCCATAGCTTGTGAGGAGTTTTCCTTATTTGAGGAGGGTCCGGATGCTTGTTTGTTCTCCTCCTCTATTTGCTCGGTTGTCTGGATTTTCTCTGTGTAAAAGTTGTCGAGTGTTAAAGGCTTCTTTTTCTTGTTGTTATTCTTTCTCTTCTGAGCTTCCTGAGTCTGGGTAGCCATCATTAGCCCAGCAGCTTCTCAGGTTTATCCTCGCGCTCAGTGTCTGTCCGCGATCTATTGGCTCCTGAGGTCTGAGTTCTGGTTTTTTCCAAGTTCAAGCCCCCTGGTGGACCCCCTTGCTTGATCCTCTGCAGGAGGTTCCTTTACAAGTCTCAGGGCGCTGCTTCCACAGTCGTATACCCGTCCACACTGGTTCCCCACTCAGGTTTTCAGAGCTTTAGTTCCTGGCTGTGTCTGCCTCCACCCACGCCTCCACCCGTGCCTTTGCTCTCAGCCCGCGCTCTGTGCCCGGCGTCAACTCTCTGCTCCCATGCTCAGATTTCGCTTGCGTTCTTTGGCTTATTGGGGTCCTAAATCTTGCTGCTCTCAGGAACAGGCCTCGGAGCTGCCAATGACTCGATGGGTGCCCCAAACTTGCTCTATTTCTTTTTAGCTGGCTTCAGAGCTATAGATGTTGTGTGTGGAGGGGGTTGGGGTGGGGTGGTTGCTCAGCCCGCGATTTAGTGAGAGCCCTTTATAGCCTGGAAATGTCTCGATTCCACGTACCTTCCACGCTGTGCCCTGTTGTGGGGTTCCTCCGTTCGTCTGGACTTGTTTTTATGTCCCCTTGAGGAGTTTTGTGTGTTTCAGTCAGGAGAGGTTAAGAGCTGCTTCTTACTTTGCCGCCATCTTAACCCAGACTCTCCCTTACTTTTTAAATGAAAAAAGGATGAGAGGCTAGGCACCTCACCTAGGATGCCATCAGTAGTAAATAGTAAGGGAAAGATTCTAAACTATTTCTCTAATTTCACTATGAGATATGGAAATTAATATTGCTCCCCTCTGGCCATTAGAAAGAAGTGGGACAGATTCCCTTCACCTGACACTTCTTAGAATAATAAATCAGAGATTGGCTTTCTCAGAAATCTGAACTTCCAAAGATTTTGAGCCTGATCTCAAATTTAGTCATTCCACTCCCCCACCCATGTATTTTTATTTGCAACAGTTAAGCAAAAAGAATCAAGTCATCCTAATAAAACAACTGAATTCCCCAAACATTTGTTTTTGTTGTTTGTCCTTTTTTTTCTTAAGAGGACCAATGACACTTGTGCTTAAATCCTCAAACACTTGGACAACAATAAACTCCAAGGCAATGCCATCATTATCAAAAACAGAAAATCAAGGGCAAGGATGAAGACCTTTTTAAAAATTGGTGTGTAAACAGAATCTTCTATGATCAAGGAGAAAGAGATAAAAGGAGAAAAGGACCAACTTCATGCTGGTTACTGGACTATGGGAGATAGGTATAGTGTGTGGTCCTTGCCTCTGGTTGTTAGTAGGAAAGAAATATTTCATAGTCACTGCCCTCTTACTGCCTAATCAGCCTCTTTCCAAGATTCAGTCCATGTCACAGAGACAGCCAACCTCTAGTTCCATGTTGGCAAAGCCATGGTGGCATGGAGAGGGCTGCTTAAGCATATTTTTTTTTGGTCCCACCCCTCTGGTCTCAGATACTTCTTAGTTGTATGACTCTGGGTAAGTCACTTAATCTCAATTGCTTAGCTCTTACCCTTCTTTGGAACTTCAGTATTAATTTTAAGACAGAAGGTGTTTTAAGAAAATTAAATAAAACTAGTTATGTTAGTAATAGTTTCTGATGAAGCTTGTATTCAAATTAGGGAACTGAAGGAGATGAAAAAAAGGCATTACATAATGATGAAAGGAAAAGTGAATTAAACATAATTCTCAATTTACATTCACCAAACCATTCCATTACATCCTATCCTCCCCAACAGATTATCCCCTCTATCATCACAACTCTCTCATCTTCATTCTCTTTCCATTGCCTATTTCTCTACTGTCTACAAATATCCCCTTGTCTTTCTCAAAATATCCTAACTTCAACCCTCCACCCCCACTGGCAACTGTCTATTTTTCTCCTTTTTTTGTGGCTAAATTCCTTAAGAGGACTGTTAGAAATTGCTGCTTCCATTTATTTTTCTCTCATTTTCTTCTTAACTCTCCAAGTCTGGCTTCCACTGTTATCATTTGACCTAAACTTCTCCTTTCAAGTGAATTCTTATTTAACCAAATCTAATGGTCTTTTCTCCATCCTCATCCTTGTT
Source organism: Gracilinanus agilis (assembly GCF_016433145.1). Taxonomy (NCBI): domain Eukaryota; kingdom Metazoa; phylum Chordata; class Mammalia; order Didelphimorphia; family Didelphidae; genus Gracilinanus; species Gracilinanus agilis. Next base: position 237,467,154 of record NC_058133.1, read on the forward strand.
GACTTCTCTGTAACCTTTGACACTATTGATTATTCACTTCTCCTTGATATTTTCTTCTTTGTAGGTTCTCTTATACTGCTCTTTCTCTCTCTAGGTTTTCCTCCATGTCTGACCACTCTTACTGGATCTTCATTCAGTTCACAACCAATAACTGTGGGTGTTCCTTAAGGCTCTATCCTTAGTCCTTTTCTCTTCTATATTTCACTGAGTGATCCCATCAGCTATATAAATGATCACACCTATGAAGACGATTCTCAAATGTATTTATTCAGCCATAAACTCTCTCCTGACCTCTAGTTTCACATTTCCAAATGTCTTTTGAACATTTCAAACTAGATATTGCATAAGCATCTTAAACCCCACAAGTGCAAAACTGAATTCACTATTTTTCCATGTTGCTACTTGGATATACAATCAGCATTTTAAGTTCAGCATATCCAAAATAGAATTAATCAGCTCCCCTACTAAAACCAATCCTCCTCCATTTTCTTTATCTCTATTCATTCTTCCAGGCATATAGGTTCACAACTTGAGTGATCCTTGAATCTACTTTCTTCCTCAATTTCCCAATATATAATAAGTTCCCAAGTTGCATTGATTCTACTTCCACAATACCTTTTACCCTTGTCTCCTTTTCTCTGCTCAAATGGTCACTCTGCCAGTGAAAACAGAAGTTCCTTCCTTATTCTCTGTCCCGTCTCCATTCATACACAACATTCCAGCCAAATAGACCTTTTTTCTGTTTCCAAAACTTGACATTCCAGCACTTTATCTATACCAACATCTCCTCTAAGCCCTAGCTTCTTTCAAGGTTCAACCCAGGTTCCATTTCATTGTGAGGCTATCTTCATCCATCCTCCTCACCCCAGTTGTTAGTGCTTCTCCTTTCTTCAATTGATTTCTTTTCACTTAAGTATTCAGAGGTTGTCTATCTTGTCCCCCTCTCCCCCAAAAAGTCCATGAGTGATTCTCTTCATTTCCCCATCAACCAGCTCAAACCTTTTGGTTTCAAGATCTCTGTACAGCAGAGATAACTTTTCTCAGTGGATGATTCTATAGATTATATCTCTATATAGACTGTATCTAATAATAAAAATGAGGCCTAGAGAGGGAAAGTCATATACATTTTTATAGAGTTAGTGACTGATTTGGTACCTATCAGTGCCCTATGCACAAATTCATCCTTTCTTGTGACTGAGTAAAACTAGGCAGGGCATGTAGTTTACATTTATATAATACTTTATAGTTGCAAATTATCAGTTCCATTTTAGCACCAATTGGAGCAACTCCTTGTCTCCCTGCTTGTTGCCTCTCTCAACCATATCCTGAATGAACTACCCAGCCCAAGTCCTACAAGGTAGCAAGTACCCATTTTTCTTGCCTACTGCTGGAGAGCAGGTAACTTGTCTACATTGCTTGAATTTCCTTATGAATGATGTAATTCTGATATTAGTGTGTTTTGTTGCTGAATTCTCACTCTAGCCATTAAGGAATTTCCTCTTGGAACTAAACAGGGTGAGTGAGTTTGATGATAGCAAAGAGTTAGTTGGATCCAGCATTTGTATTTTCGTTTTCCCCAGAATGGGGCAGATTAGAATTTTGATTATTTAAAAGTTAATATTTCCTTGAGAAGAGAAAAAAGTCAGTGCTGGCAATTTAGCTGGTATAAACAATGATCTACCACTAGAAAATTTCTTCAAACTCAGCCCGGTCCCGAGGTCAGGTGCTGGATATTTTATCCCATTTACATTTATTATAGCACATAGACAAAAAACTAAAAAAATATCAAGCACTAATGGTTTCATCTTTTAACTTCTTTTTGATTTGGCTACTGTTATCATAGCTGTGTTGGAGCTCAAAGAAGAGGAAGGGATATTATTAAGATTGCTGCAGATTAGCCAATGGAGATATTTGTCCTGAGGCAGAGACAAAAAGAGAAAGAGATATTAGTAAATGAAAGATGGAAGGCATGGGATAAGATTTGCTGGTTGATATTAGAAAATATTTGAGATATTTTTGAAGTCCTACTTACTTGACCCAATATTCTATTTCCATCCTAACCCTTCCCTACATCATCTTCTCATTCCCCATCCTTGTATTCTGCTTGTAGCATTTGTTGTTATTATTTATTGTTCAGTTGTGTTCAACTCTTCATAACCCCCATTTTAGAGTTTTCTTGATAAAGATACCAAAATGGTTTGTCATTTTCTTCTCCAATTCATTCTATAGATGAGAAACTGAGGCAAACAGGGTCAAGCAACTTGTTCAGTCATATAGCTAGTAAGTGTCTGAAATCAGATTTAAACTCAAGATGAGTCTTCCTGACTCCAAACCCAGCACTCCATTTATTGCACCCTCTAGCTGCCTTATTTCACCATCATTTTAAAAAATACAAGCTCCCAGAAATAGACTTCTACCAATAAAGATTGTTACCTTCTCTACAACTTATAGAGTTATCTGGGACACTGAAATTTCAAGTGACTTGCCACCAATTTAAGTTCATATTTGATAGTCAGGACTAGAATCTAGGTCTTTCTGTCTCTAAGCATAGATTCTTTTTCACCTTTTCTCTCAAAGGATTATTTAACTTCTTGTATAACCTTGAGCAAATCCCTTTTATTCTTTGGACCTCATTTTTTTTCAACTATATAATAAGGGGGTTGGGCTAGATGATCCCTCAGGTTCCTCCCAGCTCTAAATCTGAAACTCAGAGGTCAAATACTTCCCAATTTTACAAATGATGAAATAAGTTCCAGAAATTTTAAGTAACTTGCCTAAGGTGAAATTGAGAGGAAAACATGAGATGGATAGGCCACTGGACTTGGGATCAGAAAAAGCTAGGTTCTGTTATAAAATAAAACTAGAATGAGATATTGTATAGATGGAGAGGGAGAGGATGATATAACACCTCCCTCCTTTATAACAGTGTCCAAGCAGGATCCTGCAGGTCAATGGATGATATCCCTTCAGGTCCCACCTGGGGTTGATTGATAGTGTAAATGGGCTCTATTAGCTTGGTAACAATTTGTCCCTGACTGCGTATCTCCCTTCCCAAAGAAGCTATGAATAACCACTTCAGGAAGGTACTTTAAAAGGCTTTGGCTGTATTTAACAAAGATGGGGTATAGGGATTGGATAGAGGTATTGGGGAAACCCTAACTAAATTTGGTAATGATAAAAACTTAAACTGTAGGCAAGTAATGAATCAGGATGGTTAGTTCCTCTCTGGTCCAGCCTGGCCACAGCCACAGCAGAGTAGGCAAACTGCTGCTTGATGTTTCAGCTTCTTCTCCTTTGCTAGATGATATGCCTAATCAGTCTTTGGGATATCCACCCCTTTCCACCCTCTTCTTCTTCTCCTGCCCACTTCCCAGATCCCTCCTGGGCCCTGGGAAACCTAGATAACTAAGATGATTGATTTCCTAATATCTAGGGGCAGTAGAATCAGAGATGATGGTCTGGGTACAGGTTGATGATGTTATCAGGAACAAACAGGAGGATCTTGCAAGGTTGAGCCCAGCAAGTCTCAATCCCAAAAAACCAGGATCCACAGATCTCAGGTCTCAAGGAAGGAAAAAGACCCCTCAGCCAGGGCTGCCAGGGTGTTTTATACCCCTCTGGGCCAACTGCTCTCTCCCCTGTCCTCACGGCCCTCTGAGAACATTCCAATATCCAACGGATCCACCTGTCAATCAACAGTGTGGACTCCTGGCTCCCAGAGATTCAATATAACAGTTCAGACTCTACCTTGGTTACTTATTAGCTATAGCACTCTGAAACAATCACATAATCTATCTATGCCTCAGTTTCCTCATTTCTAAATTGAGAGGAATTGGACTTGAATGGCCTCTAAGTTCCCTGATGACTATAAAATGTATGATCCTATTTTCAAAAGTATAGGATTCAAATCTAGGCCTTCTGATTCCAAATCCAACACTTTTTCCATTAATCCATGGCTCCTTTCTTGACTTCCCTCTGCTTTCCCTTCTCACCTTCTTACTTCCTTTCTTCTTGAAAGGACCCTTTGGAACATAAGGAGAATTTATCCTGAATTCTCAATACCCAAGACTACTTAGGGAAAGAATTTTATGCCTATGGTCGCCCATATTTTAGAAACCAAGACTCTTCAGTCTCCTTAGGAGGCATTGTATTAGGTCCCCCATGAGGAGATGACTGGAGCCGACAGTCAGCATGAAGAGAACTCTCTGCTTCAAACTAAAGGCTCTTTTTTCTCCTCTGCCAATGCATGTAGCTCTCATTCACTATAATGAGAGTCACGCATTCCCCCTTGAGACAAGAATAGATCCCCAACTGTGCCCCAGGACAAAGCTGAGCTTCTTCAGCTGGCAACTGAGGTTGGGGCAGGCCTCCCAGATGGTATCAGCACAAGCCATTACTGGTTCCCTGCCCCCAGACTGGTCCTTGTGTATTGCTCTTTTGGACACTGAGCACTGTGTATTTTCTCTGAACCCTGCCACAAACTAGTCAGGCTATCTTAACCTCTTAGGTTTATCCTCATTTCACCAGCCCCAGAGTTACTTTCATCATCCTTACTGTCTTTGTCAGCCTTGATCCAAAGTGTGACTTTCTTCTGCTGCCCAAAGAGGGAACATGGGCGTATTTGGCAGGAAAGTGGGAAGGAAATAATTCCATCAAGGTAAAAAAGATTCTCATAGAATGACCAAAACTCCATGTACCAATTTGGAGCTTAGTGGGTGGTGACCATGGTATCTATCAGTGACTTCATTAGCAGAATCTCTTTCTCCCTGTGACCACTGTCACATAGGAACATATGATTTTAGAGTTAGAAGAGATGTCCAAGCTAGAAGTGACCTTATCATTCAGAGTCCAACCTCTCTCCAATTACAGTTAATAAAATTAAAACCCAGAAAGGCAAATGGCTTGCACAGGTAATAAAGGACATGTAGAGCTGGTATTCCAACATAGAGCTTGAGACTCCAGAGACAGTGTTTTCTCCACTACACTATGACTGAGTTAGAAAACAAGATTGAGAATTGACTATTATTGTTTATATAAGGGGTAGGCTTCTTGAAACTCAGATTCATAAAATGCATAAGTCATGGAATTGTTTTCTTTTTTTAATCAACAAAAATAAATTCTAAGCTTGGATGGACTTAAAAGAAGTTTAAAAGAAGGGTTTGAAAGGGCAGAAATTTTCACAATCTCTTAAAACTCTGCCAAATAGAATTATGCACAAGAGATAAAGAAGACATATGTATGTACACGCTTTAGGAAACCAAGAATCCTAACTACATGAATTAATAGCAGAAAAGGCTTAATCCCTAAGTTAGCACCTCCTCTTAAAACATTACCCAGTTAGTAAGTCAATAAACACTTATTATGCACTTACTAGGTACCAGGTTGGGACACAAAGAAAGCCAAAAACAGTTTCTTCTCCTAAGGATCTAATGGTAGAAACAAGAGCAAACAATTACATACAAACAAAATATACAGAAGATATGTCAGAGATAATTAGCTGAAAAAAGATGATATCAATAAGAGGGATCAGAAATGACTTCTAATAGAAGGTTGGACTATAGCTAGAATTTAAAGGAAGCCTAGAAGTAGAAATGAGGAAAGAAAACATTACAGTCATGAGGGACAGCTAATGAAAATGTCCAGGGGGCAGCTAGGAGACTCAGTGAATAGAAAGCTAGGCCTTGAGATAGGAGGTTCTGAGTTCAGTTTTAATCTCAGACACTTCCTAGCTGCCCTGGGCAAGTAATTCAGTCCCAATTGCTGAGCTTTAATTTCTCTCTTGCCTTGGAACTGATACTATCAAATCTAAGACAAATTAAGGGTTTAAAAAAAAAGAAAAAGTTTCAGTGAGTTGCCTCAAAATTGATATTTAGTATTGATTCTAAGACTGAAGGTAAGAGTTTAAAAGAAGGAAAAGAAAAAAATAATATGTCCAGAGACGGGAGATGGAGGGTATTGTTTGAAGAATAGCAATGAGGCCACTGTAAAGTATAAGAATTCTGGAAAGATAGGAAGGGGCAAATTATAAAGTGAATCAGATAGCAAATAGAAGGGGTTTCTATTTTATCCTGGAGGTGAAAGGAAGGCAATGCGATTCATAGAATAGAGGGGGCACCATGGTCGTGCTAAGTTGAGTGGGAAGAGACTTGAGGAAAAAAGACCAGTCAGCAGACTAATAGCCCAGGTTTGATGATAAAAGTCTACACCAGAATAGTGGCAGTATAAGGAGAGAAGAGGACATTTATGAGACATGTTACAAAAGTAGAATCAGTAAGACTTGGCAACAGATTGGATATGAGATATGAGAGAGACTAGAGAGTTAAGGAAGAAGTTTAGGTTGGAAGCCTGGATGAATGGAAGGATTATAGTACCTTAGAGCCTAGATAATAATAAGGAAATTCAGAAGTGGGAAGGGTTTGGGGAACAATGTTGCCCCTTGGCTTGTGCTCTAAGATTCACTTGAAAATTACCTTGCTGGAGGCAACTAGGTGGCTCAGTGGATTGAGAGGCAGGCCTAGAGATGCAAGATATTAGGTTCAGATTTGACCTCAGATACTTCCTCACTCTGTGATCCCGAAAGAGTCACTTAGCCCCCATCGCCTAGCTCTTACCACTCTTCTGCCTTTTAACCAATATACAGTATTGATTCTAATTTGGAAGGTAAGAAAGAAATTTCCTTGTGGAATGAGGCAGGGAAGCACAGTGGATAGAACACCAGTCCTGGAGCTGGAAGGACCTGGGTTCAAATCTGACTGTTAACATTTCCTAGTTGTGTCACTTGCAAGTTACTTAACCCCAATTACCTAGCACTTACCAATTTCTGCCTTAGAATCAATACTTAATATGTTATTTAAGAAATTAAGTAAGGGTTTAGAAAAAAGAAATTACCTCACTACAGCTTCTAGTTGTTGCCAGTACACTTTGCCCTTGATCTAACCAATCATTCTGTGGCAACAAGCAACATAATTCAACTATGCCTTCTCCCTATCCCAACTCCTACCCTTTCAGGAGTATAAGGAACAAGAAACCAGAAGTGTGCTGTACTTTCCCTGGCAGAACATTGCACTGCACTCCTATTATTCCAGATAACTAAAGAAACAAGGGAATTGGGGTAGAGCACCAGCCTCTGTGTAGGGCTGCCCAAAGCCTGAAGGAAAAGGAGCCAACTATGTTCCCCTAAAGCCATATGGGGCAGACTGTGAAGTTTCTGAAAACTGAATCCCCTGAAGAGTCTGAGATAGCTTTAAGGTTCAGCCCACAATGGATATGCCAATTTAGAGAAAGGAGTCAGAAAATGAGAATGAGGGGATTACAAGAGAAAAAACCTTTCGAAATTATCAAAAATCTTAAGTGGAAGAAAACCCAGTTACCTTATAGTAAATAAATCAGCAGGAAAGAGGTAAATAAATAAGGAGATGAATCAGCAGGAAAGATGTAAATAACCAAGCAGAAGATGGCTTTCTGGACAACTACATGTGTCCAAAGATCCCTGAATAAATATTGTTCAACCAAAGAAAATGGAGGAAGAGCCAAGATAATGGAGTAGACATAACAACCCAGCCAAACCCTCTCAATATTTTCTTCCAAACAACTTTTAAAAAACACCTCAAATTGAAGTCTGGAATGGCAGAGCCAATAAAAGATCTGATTAGGCATTTTTTCTTGCTTAAGACACCTTAAGATTTTGATAGGAGAGATCTATTAAATTAGGTATGGGTCCAGCCCAGAGTTTTTATGGCAACAGCACTAGTGATACACCTTGGAATTGGCTGCAACTGTGGCAACAGCAGCAACAGGAGCTCTCAGCCCTGTGAGGGTAAGAGAATTGGTCAGAAATATTACAAAGGACTTTGAGCTCTTTTAGAAGCTCTTTGGCAATTCTATTGTTAATATGCAGCTCTTGGTTACAGTTTCAGAACTTGAATCCATAGTTGTAAATCTCTCCAAAGGAAAAAAAGAATAGAAAAACATTTGATTGGGAATACAAATATTCTGCACTGAAGTGGATCTGAAAGAAGACTGAGTTAAAGAAGTGTTAAAAGAACATGTGATTTCTAGACAAGCAAGACATTGTGATCTTTTTTTTTTTAAACCCTTACCTTCTGTCTTAGAATCAATACTGTATATTGGTTCCAAGGCAGAAGAATGGTAAGAGCCGGACAATGAGGGTTAAGTGACTTGCCCAGAGTCATACAACTTGGAAGTGTCTGAGGCCAGACTTGAATCTAGGACTTCCCATCTCTAGGCCTGGCATCTCCACTGAGCCACCCAACTACCCCCAAGATATTTTGACCTTAAAGATAAGATGAAATAGATATGTCCCCCATAAGAACAAGAACATGGCTACTTTTTAAAAAATCTGAACACCACAATGCAAGGAGAAAAAAACCAACAAAAAACAAGCAAACTGATCAACTGTCCTGAATAAAGAAAAAGTACCAATTAAAAGAATACACATGAGGACTTCCGGTTAAGATGGCGGCAGAGTAAGGAGCAGCTGCTCGATCTCTCCTAACAGAAGCATACAGGACTCCTCAAGGGGACATAAAAACGAATCCAGACGAACGAAGGAACCCCACAACGGGATGCAGCACTGAAGGTACGTGGAATCGGGGCATGTCCATGCTGTGAAGGGGTGAAACAGCTCTCACTAAAAAGCGAGAGGAAAAAGCCACTCCACCACCCCCCACACCACACACAGCGCCAAGGCCAATGCACAAGAGTGAAAGCGGGATTGGGGCAACCAGTTAGTCACTGGCAGTTCCAGGGCTTGTACCTGAGAGCTGCAGGACATAGGACCCCAAGTGGCTAAAGAATGCGCACAGACTTTCCTGGGTCTGTGCGGGTGGGGACATTGCCCTAGGAGCAGACAAAGTTCTCGAGCTCATGGACTTTCCTGAGCATCTGTGCGGGCAAAGGCAGTGCCCTAGGTGCGGACAAAGATCTCGAGCGCACAGACTTTCCCAAGCGTCTGCGCGGGTGAAGGCAGTGCCCTAGGTACAGACAAAGATCTCAAGCACAGGCTTGGACCTCGAGTGGGGACCCGGTGCAGACGGGAGCGAGGCTGTGGAATCAGCCCCTGAGACTGCTGAAGGAGCCTCGGGCAGAGGGCCAGACCGGGGACAACCAGGAGGCTTGACCCCAAGGACAAGGAGACCGGATCCCTCGGGAGCTTAAAAAGTGCAGGCAGACCCTGAGTGTGAAGACAAAGCTGAAAAGGGGCGGGGCTAACAATGGCAAGCCGAGAACCCCAGAAGAAAAAAGATTATCAAGAAAAACTCTGGAACACTCAACAACTTTTACACAGAGAAAATCCAGATAATAGAGGAGGACGAACAAGTATCCAAACCTACCCAAAACAATGAAAACTGGTCACAAGCTATTGAAGAGTTCAAAAATGAGATGCTGAGGAAGATGGAAGAGATCTGGCAAGAAAATAACAGTTTAAAAGGCAGAATTTCACAATTGGAAAGTGAGGCAAGCCAACTGAAGACCAGAAATGACCAGATTGAAAAGGAAAACCAGTCCCTAAAGGCTAGAATTGAGGAATTAGAAGCCAATGATCTCTCAAGACAACAAGAACAAATAAAACAAAGTCAAAAGACTGATAAAATAGAAGGAAACATGAAATATCTCAATGAGAAAGTGACAGACCAAGAAAACCGGTCGAGAAGAGACAATTTGAGAATCATTGGTCTTCCAGAAAAAGGAGAAATTAATAGAAATATGGATTCCATACTAAAAGAAATTATTCAGCAAAATTGCCTGAAGTTCTACAAATAGAGGGCAATATAGACATTGAAAGGATCCATAGATCACCCGCGACATTCCATCCAGATAAGAAAATGCCCAGGAATATAATTGCCAAATGCAAGAGCTTCCAAGTAAAAGAAAAAATCTTACAAGTAGCCAGAAAGAGACAATTCAAATATCAAGGAGTACCAATCTGGATCACATAGGATCTGGCAGCCTCCATGCTAAAAGACCGCAAGGCTTGGAATACAATATTCAGAAAGGCAAGAGAGCTGGGCCTTCAGCCACGGATCAACTACCCATCGAAACTGACTATATACTTCTGGGGGAAAGTATGGGCATTCAACAAAATTGAAGATTGCCAAGTTTTTGCACAAAAGACACCAGGACTAAATGGAAAGTTTGATATCCAACCACAAAAATCAAGAGAAAAATGAAAAGGTAAATAAGAAATAGAGGGAAAAGAAAGAAAATGCATAATTTTTTAAATTTGACTCTTTAAGGGCTTAAATAAGATCTAATTATCTGTATTGCTAGGTGGAGAAATGCTATGTATAATTCTCTGTAGTGAACTCTATTCACTAGTATAATATTCATTATTATAGCAACCAGAAGAATAATTCATAGGGAGAGGACAGGATACTAAATGGTCTAAGATGGCATAGGGGGTGGGAAAGAGGGGGGGAATAGTAGGGGACACCAAGAGAAATCTGAGTAAATAAGAAAAATAGGATATTCTATTACACACAAAGAGGGCATGGGAAGGGGAGGGGATGAATAATATCATAAGAAGGAGAGGAAGAGAGCATTAAGAGGTAATAATCAAACCTTACTCTCAGTGTAATTAACCCAGAGAGGGAAGAGTAGCTTTATTATCCATTGGGATAAAAAACTCTATCTAACCCTACTGAGAAAGTCAGAAGGGATAAACCAAAGGGAGCAGGGGAGTGGGGAGGTCAAAAAAGGGAGGGGAGAAGAAGGGGTCAGTAATTCAATAGGCCTTTAAAAACAAAAAGAGGGGAATAACAAGGGAGGGGGCAGAAAGGGAAGTCAATCAAGGGAGGGGATAAGGGATACCGGCTCAAAGCAAACCACTGGTTTAAAAGAAAAGAGTGTAAGAAGAAGGGGTGGGTCTAGGGGAGGATATAAAAATGTCAGTGAATGCACAACTGATAATTATAACACTGAATGTGAATGGGATGAACTCGTTCATAAAACAGAAGCAAATAGCAGAGTGGATCAGAAACCAAAATCCTACCATATGTTGTCTACAAGAAACACATATGAGGCGGGTAGAGATACACAAGTTTAAGGTTAAGGGCTTGAGCAAAATCTTTTGGGCATCAAATGAGAAAAAGAAGGAAGGAGTGGCTATTATGATTTCTGACAAAACCAAAGTAAAAATAGATATGATTAAAAAAGACAGGGAAGGACATTACATCCTGATTAAAGGCAGTATAAACAATGAGGAAATAACACTGCTCAATGTCTATGCACCAAGTGGCATAGCATCCAAATTCATAAAGAAGAAACTGGTAGAGCTTAAGAAGGAAATAGATAGTAAAACCATAATAGTGGGAGATCTAAATATTCCTCTTTCAGATCTAGATAAATCAAACCAAAACATAAATAAGAATGAGGTAAGAGAGGTGAATGAAGTCCTAGAAAAATTAGATTGAATTGATATGTGGAGAAAAATAAGTAGGGACAAAAAGGAATACACCTTCTTTTCAGCTGCACATGGTACATTCACAAAGATTGACCATGTAATAGGGCATAGAATCATTGCAAACAAATGCAAAAGAGCAGATATAATAAATGTAACCTTCTCAGATCATAATGCAATAAAAATAATTATTAGTAAGGGCACCTGGACAGGCAAATAAAAAACCAATTGGAATTAAACAATATGATTCTCCAAAACCAATTTGTCAAAGAAGAAATCATAGAAACAATCAACAATTTCATTTAAGAGAATGACAATGATGAGACATCCTACCAAACTCTGTGGGATGCAGCCAAGGTAGTACTCAAGGGGAAATTTATATCCTTGAGTGCATATATTAACAAATTAAAGAGGGCAGAGATTAATGAATTGGGTATGCAACTCAAAAAATTAGAAAGCGAGGAAATTAAAAATCAACAGATGAAAACTAAATTAGAAACACTAAAAATTTAGGGGGAAATTAATAAAATTGAAAGTAAAAGAACTATTGAATTAATAAATAAGACTAGAAGCTGGTATTTTGAAAAAACAGATAAAATAGACAAAGGACTAGTCAATCTAATAAGAAAAAGGAAAGAAGAAAACCAAATTGACAGTATTAAAGATGAAAAGGGAGACCTCACCTCTAATGAAGGGGAAATTAAGGCAATCATTAAAAACTATTTCGCCCAATTACATGGCAACAGATATAACAATTTAGGAGATACGGATGAATATTTACAAAAATATAAATTGCCTAGATTAACAGCAGAAGAAATAGAATACCTAAATAATCCCATATCAGAAATAGAAATTGAACAAGCCATCAAAGAACTCCCTAAGAAAAAATCACCAGGATCTGATGGATTCACAAGTGAATTCTATCATACATTCAAAGAGCAACTAATCCCAATACTATACAAATTATTTGATATGATAAGCAAAGAGGGATTCCTACCAAATTCCTTTTATGACACAAATATGGTACTGATTCCAAAGCCAGGTAGACCAAAAACAGAGAAAGAAAACTATAGACCAATCTCCCTAATAAACATAGATGCGTAAATCTTAAATAGAATATTAGCAAAGACATAGATGCAAAAATCTTAAATAGAATATTAGCAAAGAGACTCCAGCAAGCAATTAAGAAGATCATCCACCATGATCAGGTGGGATTTATACCAGGAATGCAAGGATGGTTCAACATTAGGAAAACCATCCACATAATTGACCATATCAACAGTCTAACATACAAAAATCACATGATTATCTCAATAGATGCTGAAAAAGCCTTTGACAAAATACAGAATCCATTCCTATTGAAAACATTGAAAAGTATAGGAATAGAAGGACCTTTCCGAAAAATACTAAACAGTAAATACCTAAAACCATCAACAAGCATTATATGCAATGGGGATAAATTAGAAGCCTTCCCAATAAGATCAGGAGTGAAACAAGGATGCCCATTTTCACCTCTATTATTCAACATAGTACTAGAAACACTAGCAGTAGCAATTAGAGAAGAAAAAGAAATTGAAGGTATCAAAATAGGCAAGGAGGAGACTAAGCTATCACTTGTTGCAGATGATATGATGGTCTACTTAAAAAATCCTGGAGAATCAACTAAGAAGCTGGTAGAAATAATCAACAACTTTAGCAAAGTTGCAGGATACAAAATAAATGCACATAAATCATCAGCATTTCTATATATTTCCAACACATTAGAGCAGCAAGAGGTAGAAAGAGAAACACCATTTGAAATTACCCTGGACAATATAAAATACTTAGGAATCTATCTACCAAAACAAACACAGCAATTATAGGAGAACAACTACAAAACACTTTCCAAAAAAATAAAACTAGATCTCAACAATTGGAAAACCATTAATTGTTCATGGGTAGGACAAGCTAACATAATAAAAATGAACATTCTACCCAAATTTATTTACCTATTTAGCACCAGACCTATCAAATTACCAAAAAACTTGTTTACTGAATTAGGAAAAACTATAACAAAGTTCATTTGGAATAACAAAAGATCAAGAAAATCAAGGGAAATAATGGGAAAAATGTGAAGGAAGGGGGCCTAGCAGTACCAGATATTAAACTATACTATAAAGCAGTAGTCATTAAAACAATATGGTACTGGCTAAGAGAGAGAGGGGAGGATCAATGGAATAGAGTTGGGGTTAATGACATCAGCAAGACAGTGTTTGATAAACCCAAAGAGCCCAACTTTTGGGACATGAATCCACTATTTGACAAAAACTGCTGGGAAATTTGGAAAACAATATAGGAGAGATTAGGTTTAGATCAACATCTCACACCCTACACCAAGATAAATTCAGAATGGGTGAATGACCTGAATATAAAGAGGAAAACTATAAATAAGTTAAGTGAACCCAAAATAGTCAGATCTCTGGGAAAGGAAAGATTTTAAAATCAAGCAAGAGTTAGAGAAAATTACAAAATGTAAATTAAATGGTTTTGATTATATCAAGCTAAAAAGCTTTTGAACAAACAAAAACTATGTAGTCAAAATCAGAAGGGAAACAACAAATTGGGAAATAATCTTTATAACAAAAAAACTCTGACAGGGGTCTAATTACTCAAATATACAAGGAGTTAAATCAATTGTATAAAAAATCAAGCTATTCCCCAATTGATAAATGGGCAAGAGACATGAATAGGCAATTCTCAGGTAAAGAAATCAAAAGCATCAATAAGCACATGAGAAAGTGCTCTAAATCTCTAATAATTAGAGAAATGCAAATCAAAACAACTCTGAGGTATCACCTCACACCTAGCAGATTGGCTAAAATGAAAGAAGGGGAGAGTAATGAATGCTGGAGGGGATGTGGCCAAATTGGGACATTAATGCATTGCTGGTGGAG
>NC_058133.1:237481848-237497009 GCF_016433145.1 Gracilinanus agilis
TATCACCTCACACCTAGCAGATTGGCTAAAATGAAAGAAGGGGAGAGTAATGAATGCTGGAGGGGATGTGGCCAAATTGGGACATTAATGCATTGCTGGTGGAGTTGTGAACTGATCCAACCATTCTGGCTGGCAATTTGGAATCATGTTCAAGGGGCTATAAAAGACTGCCTGCCCTTTGATCCAGCCATATCATTGCTGGGTTTGTACCCCAAAGAGATCATAGATAAACAGACTTGTAAGAAAATATTTATATCTGCACTTTTTGTGGTGGCAAAGAACTGGAAAAGGAGGGTATGTCCTTCAATTAGGGAATGGCTGAACAAATTGTGGTATATGCTGGTGATGGAATACTATTGTGCTAAAAGGAATAATAAACTGGAGGAATTCCGTGTGAACTGGAAAGACCTCCAGGAACTGATGCAGAGCGAAAGGAACAGAGCCAGAAGAACACTGTACACAGAGACTGATATACTATGGTAAAATTTGAATACAATGAACTTCTGTACCAGCAGAAAGCAATGACACAGGACAGGTCTGAGGGATTTATGGTAAAGAATGCTACCCACATTCAGAGGAATAACAGGAGAGGAAACATATAAGAAAAACAAATGGTTGAACGCATGGGCTGAGGAGGACATGATTGGGGATGTGGACTCGAAACTACCACATCAATGCAGATATCAACAATATGGAAATAGGTCTTGAACAAGGACACATGTTAAAACCAGTGGAAATGTGCATAGGCAATGGGTGGGGGGAATAAGGGGGTGAAGGGGAAAGTAGGAGCTTGAATCATGTAACCATGTTAAAAATGAATATTAATAAATGATTTTAAAAAAAAAAGAATACACATGTTGCCTCAGAGAAAACAAAAACAAAAAACCGAATGTTATGAACTGACTCATGGTGTGAAACTGAACAATTACATTGACAAATAAATTTCTGCAAGTGACCATGAAAAGACCTTCAAATATAAAGGAAAGGAAATTTGAATAGCCTAAGACTCACCAGAATTACACCTACTAGAAATTGTTGAAAGGAATGGAATGAATTAATGTGTTCCAAAGAGCAAAAAAGCTCAAAATGTAACTTCAAATTATAAACCCTGAAAACCAGAGTCTAACTAAAAATCAATGAAAAATGCATTTGAAACCTTCCAAAATAAAACAAAACAAAAAGGTGAGCAAATGATTTGTTTTACAAACATCCAGATAAAAGAAACATAGGAAAGTTTAATAAATATAACAACTAAAAGGAAAACAAAAGAAAAAAAATTACCCCAAGGTTGAGAAAAACTCTAGAAAGTACAACAATTATAGGGTTTTAAAAAAGGGAACAAAAACACTAACAAAAATAAAAGCAGAAGGACCATTAAGAAATTGCTAAAATTATATCAGGAGACAAAGGTAAAAATGGAACTTAGTGATAGTGGTAGAACGATCCTGCAAAATAGGAGAAAATACATGAGGAACAAGATAGGAGGAAGGTATTGTGTGCACTTATCAAACCAATAGGAAGCAATGAAAGGAAAATACCTCTTGTAGTCTCATAAAAGGGGCTACAGGAAAATGTATGAGATAGAAAAGAGATTGAAAAAGAGAGAAAGAAAGGGGAGAATCTTGATTTTAATGGTGAGAAGGAGGGTATCACTGAGCAATGAATATAACCTGTTGGGATTTCAGGCCTCTTTAGATAGCATTCTACCTTAGGAAAAGGGGAATTGGACCTCCTGGGTTCAACCAACATCTTGAAGAGTGGTAGGGCATGAACCCAGACGAAATTTCAAGACAAATGTGAGGGGAAAAAAAGAGAGAAATCATAGGGTAAGAATGAATCAGGAACACAGGAAAATTTAACTATAAAACTATAAAACTATGAATTTTTAAAAGTCTAGGATAGACAGAAAGGGATAAAAAAATAAGAAAATGAGGTAATAATTAGAAAAAAGATACAGAAGGAGGCAGCTAGGAAGCATGAAGCCTACAGTTAGAGGACCTGGGTTCAGATTTGATCTTAAACATGTCCTAACTCTGTGACTGGGAAGTCACTTACCCCTGTTTGCCTAGCCCTTGCCCTTCTGTCTTAGTTGTTACTAAGGCAGAAAGAAAGGGTTTTAAAAAGGAAACAAATGAGATATAGAAAATGAAAACAAAAACAAAGAATTCTCAAAAGAATTGTCAATTACTAACAACTTTAGGAAAGAATGCTCCAAATCACTAATAAGAGCAATACAAATCATAGTCTATACCTGATGAAACCATACTGACTTTCTCTGATCACTGCTTCCTTTTCTAGATGTCCATTAGCCATCCTTTTATTAATATACTCTATAATTTCCTGTTCACCAGTTCTATTATGCCCTTTCTAGCTTAAAGATCATATTCCTTGAAAAAGAACAGAAACAAAAGAGAAGTTGAGGAAGAATTTGAGTAGTTAGTTCAGGTTCCTCCCTTTCATCAATTATCATTACGACAGCTAACAAAAACAAACTTCCCCTCTCTTGTTCCTCTTCTTCCTCCAAATATACTTAAAACCGCATTTTAAAAAATTCTTCTTAGCATTTTTCAGAAGCCTCAGCACATTTTGGGCTTTAACTTTTCTTAAAGTGTTCTCTCCAAATTATTTTATTTTTAAAGGTCATTGGAATCCACAGCTGCGGTCATATAAGCTCCTTTAAATATCCTCCTCCTCCCCCCCCCCATTCTGTTTTCTTCTCATTTGGGATAATCTATCATTTTATTGTCATTATTTTGTTTGGGAAGCCTCTCATTCATCTTGACCTATCATATCTCTTTTCATAATCTCTATAAGGTCATGTCTTTCATGTTTTAGGATAGTGGACAGAACACAAACTTTCTGGGTCATAGTTACCTTATCTATAAAAAGGACAGGAAAGGGGTATGCATATTAAGTGGCCTCTTCAAAATACAGATTCATTGCTTTTAACAGCATATAAGTATCTTAGAGAATGTCTTTTTGTGTGTATGTGTAAGAGAAAGACAGAGACTGAGACATATAGAAAGTCTATATCACTTTTATTCTAAGGCTGCAGAAAGGTGAAATCTGGAATCTAAAAGATGTTTGATACCCAAATACACATGCACACATGCACATGCACATGCACACACATTTTCCTTAAGAGACAGTAGGGCAGAAAGGGAAATGTTTGAAGTCAGAGGACCTGAGTCTGAACCTTGCCCCTATTATTTATCACCTATCTCATCCTAAACAAGTCCCTTAGCTTCTTGAGACCTCTATTTCCCCATAAGTAAGATTAAGAAAACTCAATCAACTTAATGATGAATCATAATTTCAGACAAGCTATAGTGAAGCAAGCTACTTACTTCCTAACAGAGATGTGATAGACCCAAAGAGTAAATGGAGATGTACATTTTTTGGACATGGCCAACAGAGGAATTTTTTTTTTCTTGATTAAACATCTTTGTTATTTGGGATATGCTTTTCTTTCTTTCTTTTCCAATGGAAGAAAGGTAGAAGGGAGAGAAAAAAATTAAATAAAAAATTTAAGAATTACTTTTTTTTTAAATGAAAGGGTCTCTTTTAAGTCAAACTATAATCTTAAAACTTCCCTACAACTAGGTACTATTGCTGTTTCCCTGTTTTAGGGGTGAATCTGTAGCTGTCTTGAGTATAGGGACAAGTTGAGAACTTTTCTGTCTCTCTCCCTTTTGTTGTTTTCCTGATTTCCTTTGCCTTTGTAAAAAGCCCCATAATTTAATGAGATGTTCCAGTTTTGGCATTATACAGCTTTAGACAAGGAAATATGGGAGCTCCCATACTGTCAAAGTGCTGATGTTAAGCTGTAAGGTCATAATTATAGTTTTTAGGATACCTACAAACATTAACTTATTTTTGATACTTTAAATTTAAGAGCCTTGCCTGACAATTGGTGATAGTTACCCCAAATCTGTTGGCATTTCATCTCTTCTAACCCCTCAAAAATGGACAGAATTTTATTTGGTTTGTGAAATACCTGGGGTGAGTCCTATGGAGATATTCTAAGGGTTCAGAGGCAAATTTAACCTCAATATAGGAAAAATTTTTAACTCTTAAAATTGTCTACAAATGAAGTGTACCACTTTGCAAAGCAATGAATTTCCTATTATGAGAGATCTTTCAACAGGTTTTAACCAATAAATTCCATTCAATCAATTCCAATTCCATCAATTTCAACATAATTATTAAGTATCTATCATGTCTTGAACACTGGAAATAAAAAAGACATAAAACTTAGCATTGACCAATTGTGATATGTGTGTGAGAGCAGTATTTAATGTCCAACAGCCCCAATTAATGTAATTAGATGCCAAATTCTAGACTCTGATAACCTTTTATCAGGTGAGAATACCTCCCTGATTGAGTTAATCAAATGTATAAACCAGGTATGAACATTCCAAAGCATCTTTAGTAAAACATTCAAAAGTATAAATTAGATTTGAGGTGTGAAGCCTGTAGAAGCATGTAATGAAATCAAATAACCAAATGTATTGGGATTGGTTGAAAAAATTAGACCAGGAATTCTTAACCTTTTGTGTGACCTAGATCTCTTCAGCAGTCTGGTGAAGCCTATGGATCCCTTCTCAGTATGTTTTTAAATACATAAAATAAAATGCACAAGATTACAAAGTATATAAAATGTTTTAAAGTAAAGTTATAAAAATATTTTTATGGATTAGACACAAACCACTGGGCTTGCATATATTAGAGAAGATTCCAGAAATTAAGAGTCAAGCTTTGAGAGTAATTTTAGAAGGAACACCCCTTCCACCTGTAACAGAGGGCAGTAAAGCAAATTAATTATTCCCTAAAGGGAATAATACATTTACCTTCTCAACCTCATGGCCAGTGACTAGGTCCTTGAAAATAAACCAGCAACAAACAATGCTCCCAACCTGGGAATGTGACCTCTTCAAGGTGGAGAGAAATCTATCTTCAGGACTTCCCACAGGGGCACAGAAGAGAGCTACACATACATCAGAAGAACTTTATGACTATTTCACAAAGGGAGAAAAATTCCATCCAACTAGGAGCTACGAGATCTCATTTGTTTAAGTCTGAGCCTCTTTTCCCTAGACTGAATAAACTTGTAGGAGAATGTGACTCATGTTTTGTGGAGTAAATATCCCCTTCAAAAAAGCTAATTAACTCTGACTAGCTAAGGGATTGATAGTGGGGAATACATTGGATAAAACCACTGAAAATATATTGTTCTCTCCTCATTAAGATTATTCCTAGAACCTTGAGGAGAGTTAACCTCCCATTAACAGTGCTAGTGGGGGATAAAGTACAATAATGACTTGTTAGGAACATTTTTGAAGTGTTTCATTCTTCAAGTAGGAAGCTAGACTAGATTTCTTGGCCCTTTCTAGCTCTAGGATACTAGATCTCTGACATCTGTAGCACGTGATTGTTTACAAAACTAAAAACCATTCTTGGCTCACAGGTTATACAAAAAACAAAAAGCTAAATCTGGCTCCAGAGGCTTAATTTGCTGATCCCTGATGTAGAGAATGATAGGATTTAGACCTGGAAGGTACCTTGAAAACCATCTGCTGATAAAAGGAATCCAGCTACTAGTATAATATTCAAGGTCCTCCAAAACCTGGCTCCAACTTTTTTTCTAGCTTTATTTCACACAATTTCCCTTGACCTATTCCACAGCCAATTAAAACTGACCTATTAGCTAATATCTGATCTGCCTCTGTCTTCTCAGTTTTGTGTATTGAATAGGCTCTTTCAAAATTTCCACTTGCTGAAATTCTTCTCTGTCTTCAAGGTACAGTTCAGGTGCCGTTTCTTCCATGAAAATTTCCCTGTTCTCTTACAGGCTAAAAAACATCTCTCTCTAAGTCCAGACATGTTCGATTTTCTCACACATGCATCACATTCTTACTTCCATTATCAATATCTGTGCACATTGTCACCCCCTGGAACTCTAAGTTCTTTGAAGGCAAACTACATCTTGCTGTTTTTTTAAATTATCTTTTTAGCTTGCCTATTTCATAACACTAACACATAGTAGGTAGTCCATAAATGTTTGTTGAATCAAATTGAATTAGGAACAAGTGAGTGCATTTCAATTAATTCTTAGGAAAAGATATTTCCCATATTCCTATCATTTTTGTCTTCTTAGAGGGTCCCCCAAAAGCTTTAAGTAAAATAAATTTAAAAATAATCTCTCTTTCTGGAGAGAAACTTCCCATTCCAGCCAAGAGGAATAGGAAAAAGTCAGAAGAATTGTCCTACCTATTTTGATGATTCTGTGTTAAAACTTTTACTTTTCTAAAAGTTGTAGCAGAAAAGCCTTTGAACTAAAAAAGCTTTGAGCTAAAAGAGAAATGACAGAATCTTCTCCTTACTAAGAAGAGGTAGATCCTAAACTGAGAAATCTAAGGAAATAAAAGCAATGTTGTCCTCATCTATTGTAGTTGGCATGAGTTTTATCATGAAATGTTTTTATGTATGTAGTTAAACTGCACACATTTTGTTGTTTTGGTTTTTCTCCACTTTATCTTACTTCATATAAGCTTTCCCATATTTCTTTGAATTCTTTATAATTCATTTCTCATTGGCAACATTTTTTCATTACATTAATAAACCATAGTTTGCTGAACTGTTTCCCAATCATTAGACATGCATTTGGGTCATACACCAAGCCTTCTGCAAATTTGTCCTACTGATTTAAGCTGGTTTTTACCTGATATTGCTTGCACTCTTTCACCATTCTTCCATAGCACTTTGCAAATGAATTTATTTTCTAAACCAATGTTAACATCAGCTGCCATGTCTTGCTAGACAGTCAATCATTTATTTGCTAAGATATTTTGTAGTCTTTCAGCCTTTTCACTGTTGATGACATTAGTTCAATATCTGAAGGAAATTATGCCGATTATAGGCAATGTCTTTTCCTTTATCTGTTTCACACTTTTTTTCAGCTTCAGTAGTTTGTCTGGACAGGTCAGATTAGAAGAACTAAATTATAGCAATTAGCTCACAGAATTTCTCATCCCTTAGTGTTGATTTTTTCCTTTGTCTAATTGGTTCATAGTCTAAGTCAGATTGTCACTTAAAAAATTATTGCCACATTTGTTACTAGATGTTTCCTGTCTGTTCAGATAGCCTTTTCTTTTTCTTTTTTTTTTTTTTTGCCATTGCTCTTCTTCAATATATAAATATATTTAAAACTCTTATCTTCTGTCTTAGAATTGATACAGAGTATTGGTTCCAAGGCAGAAGACTGGTAAGGATAATAAGTAACTTGCCCAGAGTCACATAGTTAGGAAGTGTGTGAGGTCAAATTTGAACCCAAGACCTCCCATCTCTAGGCCTGGTGCTCCATGTATAATTGAGGGGATAACCATCAATTAGGGAATGGCTGAACCAGTTGTTGTATATGATTCTGAAGGAATACTATTGTGCTGTAAGAACTGATGAGCAGGATGGTTTCAGAAAACCTTAGAAAAACATATATGAATTGAGGCAGAGTAAAGTGAGCAGAACCAGGAGATCATTGTACATAATAACAGCAATATTTTAATAATTAACAGCTGTGAAAGACTTAGTTACTCTGATCAAGACAGTGATTTAAGACAATTCCAAAGGACTCATGATGAAAAATGGTATCCATCTCCAGAGAAAGAACTAATGAGTATAGACTGAAGATACTTTTACTTTCTTTAATGTTTCTTGCTTTTTTTTTTTTGTAATATCGCTAATACGGAAAATGTGTTTTATATAATTCCTCATGTATAATTGATATTATATTGTTTGTCTTCTTGAAGGTTAGTGGGGTGGGGGGGAGATAGAAAATTTATAACTCAAAATTTTAAAAAAAGGAGTGTTAAAAAATTATTAAAATATATTTAACCAGGGGGCAGCTAGGTGTCTCAGTGGATAGAGAGACAAGCCTAGAGAAATCTGTTCATATCTGACCTTTAGATACTTTCTAGCTCTGTGATGGGGAAAGTCACTTAATCCTCACCGCATAACCCTTATCACTCTTCTACCTTAGAATCACTGCTTAGAAATGATTCTAAGACAGAAGGTAAGAGATTTTTTTTAGGGCGGGGGTGTCTGTGATATATATATATTTAAACACATCTAGAGCCTTGTGGCTCACCTGGAATAAAATACTCAGGAAGATGTTTCTAAGTGGTTCTACAAACCTTCGGCCCTCGTTAGCTTCTTAACCCTGAGCCATATTTCTCAACTTTTTTTTCTAAGTGTTTTAATGTGCTCATCTTCCCATTGAAGCAACTAAGTATCAATGTATAACATAAACACTGATACTATGTAAATTTATTAGATTTTTCATAAAATTGTCTACCTTTTCACCCTCTGCAATAGATGTTGGCATATAATATTACTTTTGGTGGCTTTTTAAAAAAATTACTGCTCATCTTAAGCACTATATGAAAAATAAAGGTCATGCACAAGAAATTATGTTTCTTATTGCCTTTGGGCACATAACAAAATCAGTCTTACAGACTCCTATTTTTTTTGTTTCTACAAGCAGAACCTGCAAGCCATTTTTCCATTTAGCCACAAATTCTTTGCCTTCTGGCTTCATTTATAGCAAGAATGTCAAACATAGGTGTGGTTAAGTCTTTCTAGTAGCATGTTAATTCCCTTTGTTGTTGGGAAAGGATCTTACACTTAGAGTAAATCTAATAACTGTAATAATAATTACTAACATGTTTATAGTGCTTCAGGTCTACATGATTCCTCTGTATAATAAAAGAAAACTTTATGAAACCCTTCCACTATGAACAGACCCATCCCCACCTTTCTCCTATCCCTGACAGACTTGTGAAAGGACATGGACAAGAACTGAACAAGATGAACAGCTATAAGTAATTGCAACTTCAATTATTAGAGGGAATTCCCCCTAGTAAAAAGATCATAGATCCATTGAAATATTAGGTGTTAAATTCATCAAGTGCTTTTGTTACAACAACTCTGTGAAGTTGATATTGTAAATTTTATTCAGCCCCATTTTACAAAGAATGTTGGTCAGAGAAGTTAAGTTGGGACAGCCTTACACATCTTTTTATAAACCATTTGAACTTAAATATGGAACTGGAGTGGGAAATCACAATTCATAGGGAAGCAATACAAAAAATACAGTCCATCCCAGTCCTTCCATACATGGAACAGTTGAGGTAAAAGTCCGTGGTACTTTTATCCTGGAGGAGGCAGAGAATATATGTCAGAGAGGAAGGGAAGGATGAAAGGTTATTTGTGGCAGGGATAGGGAGCTGGCCCAGAGAAAAATGGGCTTGTTGACATTAATTGGGTCTTTCCTGTTTGTTGGAGTCCAGAAGGAACTCAGGGAGGGAGAATGGGGAAAGGGGATTCAGGGCAGGGTAAATGAGCAAGCATGATGTATTCTGTTTTTTTTTTCCCTTTTTGTTCTGTCAGGGCTCCAGATTACTTACTGGACACACAGCTGCTGAATGTGAGGGCTGACCTATTAGCTGCTAAGGGTGACTTCTTCCTGTTTTCTTCACTTGGTAACATGACTTTTGAAACATTTCCAGAAAGGGAGGGGAAAAGTGATATTTTAGATCCTCCCTCCTTCAGAATGCTGATAAAGTATGGTTGATTATGAACCTACAGCTGTTTCTGCAGTGTTTGCCCTCCTCAGCACTCCCCCTACCCCAACTCAGCTGCCCTGAATCTTGGTCCCTCCCAATAGTTGTCACCCTCCCCCTGTTCTGCTGGCTCAATGTGGTGACTCACACAGATTCTTGTGCAACAACTAGGATCACACTCTAGAGAAGAGCTGTTTTCCTCTCTGCCATAAGCTTCTTCCTGATTTATGTCTTTTCATTTTGGATAATGGTTTCCACATTTTTGCCTAGAGATTAGTGTTGGGCTTTGCTGCCGAAGCTAGCGAACCCCAAGTCACCAGTTTCAATTGGTTTGCTTTGTACAATCTCTGCCTATAGAAGAGGACAAATTGATGGGCCCTTTGGAGCTTCCCCTTCAAACCTGAATACTGGGCAGAGCTAGCTTCCTCCTCACTTCCCTGCTTCCAAAGAATCCAAGTGCAATTTTTCCACCCCCATTCCCCTAAGGGGAATTCACAGGTATGTTTCCTATGAAGCATGGCTAGGATTAGTATAACAAATAATTGCCCAGAATTTGTGACTTCCCAGTTGAGAATCTCTGGGAAGTCAACAGTAAGAATTTGAAAGGTGAAGAATATGTCCCCAAAATAATTATCAGAAATAATTGTCCAAAATCTGTGGCTTCCCGTTTGAGAGATAGTCTCAAGGAAGTAAACAGTAAAACTGTTGGGTAAGGAATATACTATTGGGCAGTGGAGTGGGGTATTTAATGCAACAACCAAAAACTATAACATAGAAATTTAAAAATTATGCAATCTTAGATTGCCTTAACAGAAATGTAATATACAGGCCAAGGAAAGTGACAATCCCACTATACCAGGATATGTTCAGTTCTGAGCTACAGATTAAAGGAGAAATATTGATAAACCAGAGAGCATTCAGGAAAGAGTGATCAGGATGGCAAAGGCCTGAAGTTTGTGCAATATAAGGATTCTTTGAAACAAGAGAGAATGCTTCTAGCCTGAAGAAAAGGCTTAGGAAAATAGGGATAGTTGCTTTAATGTATCCAGAGAGATGTCACAATGAAGGAGAATTAGAATTTAGATCCAAATGGTATAATGAGGAAGAAGAGGGTTTATGGTGAGGGGAAAGAGGGTTGCAGAGCAGTTACAAAAAGACAAACAGGTTTGAGTAAGGAAAAACTGCCTAACAATTACTCAAAGATGGAATGGGCATCTCTCCTCCCCTTACTGAAGACTTATAAATAAAATCTGGATAGATGGCTACTTCTTCAGTGTGTTACAGAGGACTTTCTTGTTTGGGAATGGTCAGTCTTAGATGACTGAGAAGCTCACTCCCAACCCTAAGACTCCACAGTTTTATGAATGTTTTTTAGAGAACAATAATATTACCTTTGTTGCTATGGTGCTTTGTGGGGGTGGTTAATTGGACACAGACCTTATACATTCTGGTGTCTCATGTCCATAGTGATTATCAGGTCAGAAAACCATGGAAGTTGTCTTTATTTTCTTCCAAATTATCAGAAAATTTGCCTTGAATTATTTATCTTTCATTCTATAGATATGTAATATCTAGGCAAAATGTCAAGACAATTTTTCAAATCATTAGACATGTAGTACAGGCTATGGGCTTATTTTCCCAATTCACTAGCAAGTTAGGTTCACAGAGGTTAATTCCTCTCAGAATTCTAGGAGTAAGGGATCAAGAGCTCTCCACTGATTATACAATCAATATCAATTAACCAGCCAAAGTTAATTAGCTTCAGTTAGAGAACTTTACTAAGAAGGCATAGTAAAAACCATTGATATAAAACATTCCACCTCAAAGTCTGGGATACATACTCCCACAATTACATACATCCACAGGGAAAATGGGAACATGCATAGAGAGTACATGTGGCAAAGAGGGAATTCACAGCTCCTAGATAGATGGAATTGATTTTCTCCCTCTGTGGAATTCTTATGAAGTTCCCCTAAGGTATGAAGTTCCTTTCTGCTGGGCCCTAGGGTGTCAGAGCCCTTAGAGAGTCCTGAAGCTGTTCTTCTCATTGAGTGTCTAGTTAGTCCTTTCTCCACTATGGTGACATTCACCCTGCCTGAGCCCCTAGAAAAGAATAGCACAAGACTGAGTCAAAAATCTGACTATGACATGGCTATTTAGGAGGGGAAGTGCCTAATCACTCCCTAGATTGGATTAGAGCCCAGGTTTCCTTTAGTTATTTGGGAAATCCTATTCAGAGGCTCCAAATTATAAGTGAAAGCACAAGAGAAAGTAAAGAGCTGACCTAGATGAGCTGGCACCCCTACTGTATGTATTTCTCACTTCAGTTCCTACCATACTTAGTTAGTGCTTGTTTATGTATTTCCTTGTAAATGGATTCTTCAGTTTGTTGCTCTAGTAGAGCAAATCTCAAAATGGATTTTAAATCTGGAGTAAAAATTACATCTTCTCTATCTGTTATAGTCTCTTCCCAACCCTGGCATCAATTCCAACAATGCAATCAATAAATGGGCAAATTGCCTCATGATTCTTGGAAGACTGTACCAGTAAAACACAATCCCTTACTTTCCTTCTCACTAAAGTATTTATATTAGTATCAGATCACATTTGTATAGCACCTTAAAATTTATAAAATATTTCCCCCACAAAAGTCCTACAAAGTAGGTAGAGCTAATAATAATATCATTCTCCTTATTTATCTAAGAGGAAGCTCTCTTTTTCTGTTATGGGAATCATCAATTTTCTAGCCACAGGTTAACACTTTTAAAACTGCATTTGGCTTCGTTCTCTTTCATGTCTCTTTTCCTATGAGTTACCAATATTTATATCTATTTTATTGATTCAATCATCTTCATCTTTTATCATCTCTCACTTAGACCATTAAAACAGTTAACATCTTAAGGTTTGCTAAGTACTTTATAAGTATTAACTTATTTTATCCTCACAACAACACTGGTTAAGAAGTGCTATTATTATTCTTATTTGGCAGATGAAGAAATTGAAGTGGAAAGCTATTGTCTGAGGCTGGATTTGAATTCCAGTCCTCTTAACTCCGAGTACAGCAGTCTATGTACTTTCTGCACCATCTAGCTGTGTAATCGGTATACTTGTTTCCAATCTCTCGACTCTATAATCCTTCCTACTCACATAGATGCTAAACTGATAGTCCTGAAACATGGATCTCACCATGTCATATTTAAACACTTCAGTGGCTCCATATTATTTCTAGAATAAAATTTGTAAATACTCAATTTGCTATTCAAAGCCCTCTACAATATGGCTCCCACCTACCTTTCCAGTGTGATTTCCTATTACTCTCCATTCACAATCCTTCCATTATAGTTGAATAGGCCTCCTTTCTGTTCTCCTGGTCCAGTGGTACCTTCTATAGGAAGATATTTGCTGATTTCCCTAACCTCTTCTCTTTCCCATGTTCTCTCTCTTCCCAACTATGTCTGTCTCTGTCTCTGTCTCTTACACACATACGCATACACTTTGTTTCTTTAATTCTAAAAGATTAGTATTAAGAAAATGTTTATTAATTGAATTAGTTAATGTGAGAGCCAGGTCTGTCTTCAAGAGAAAAGTACAAGATTTAGAGGTGGCAGGGTCTTAGATATCATTTACTCCAACCTTTTCATTTTCCAGAAAAAGAAACTGAGGTCTAGAGATGTAAAATGACTTACACTTAGGTAAACTACTAAAAAGCAGTACTGAGATTTAAATTAGAAGTAATTTAATTTCCATTTGCCCCCATCCCCATTATAAAACTCCACACATCGTTTTTCATTATTTTTAAAATATAAAGGAGATAGCAGGTGGCTAAATGGTTATAGAGCCAGGCTGGGAAATGAGAGGTCTTGGATTCAATTCTAGTCTCAGACACAACTAACCTATGTGACCCTCGAAAAGTTACTTAACTCCAATTGCCTAGCCTTTACTGCTCTTCTGTCTTAGAATTGGTACTAAGGCAGAAGGTAAGTGTTAAAAAATATAAAAAAAGGTCATGAAGAATCTTACAATGAATATCTTAGTCTTCTCTCAGATATGGTACTATATCAGCCATAGTTCATTATCTTGTCTTTTCCATCTATCCCTTTGTCACTTCTGTGGCTTTGCTACTTTTTTGCCTTTCTCCTGAGATGAAGGTCTGCAAATGACAGAGAAGCAAGTTAAATCTGACCTAGATTTCACCAAGTCAAAGGAATAGGCAAGTCTGCAACTTGCCAACAGGTTGTGTTTTGAAAGGTTATATGTCAATCAACTATTTGAAACTTGAAAGGAGTTTCCCATAAAAATGTTACAAATGGGTCAGGTCACAAAAGCCTATTTACCCCATAGTGAGAATTAACTTTCAGCTCAATGATAAGCTCCTCTATTAAATCTTCCCTCGCCTCCATAGTTCTTAGTATCTTTCTACCTTTTTGAGTTATTTTGTATTTACTCTGTGTGTGTGTGTGTGTGTGTATGTGTGTGTGTGTATGTGTGTGTGTACACACATATTTTCTTTTTTTTTATATTCTTTGTTGAGTTTTTAATAAAACATTTGATGAAAAAGTACTTTTCAAAAGTTAAAACACCATGTAAATGTCAGCTATTAAAGTTGTTACTACTGTGAGCTTTTGTTGGTCCTGGACAACTTTTCAATCTGTAACAACAATCTTTTTTTTTTTAATTTTAAACATTTATTAATATTCATTTTTAACATGGTTACATGATTCATGCTCCTACTTTCCCCTTCACCCCCCGAATTCCCCCCCAACCATGGCCGACCCACATTTCCACTGGTTTTATCATGTGTCCTTGATCAAGACCTATTTCCAAATTGTTGGTAGTTGCATTGGTGTGGTAGTTTCGAGTCCACATCCTCAATCATGTCCAACTCAGCCCATGTGTTCAGGCAGCTGTTTTTCTTATATGTTTCCTCTCCTGCAGTCCTTCCTCTGGATGTGGGTAGCATTCTTTACCATAAATCCCTCAGAATTGTCCTGGGTTTTTGTATTGCTGCTGGTACAGAGGTCGATCACATTCGATTTTACCATAGTATATCAGTCTCTGTGTACAATGTTCTTTTGGCTCTGCTCCTTTCGCTCTGCATCAGCTCCTGGAGGTCTTTCCAGTTCACCTGGAACTCCTCCAGTTTGTTATTCCTTTTAGCACAATAGTATTCCATCACAAGCATATACCATAATTTGTTCAGCCATTCCCCAATTGAAGGGCATACCCTCCTTTTCCAGTTTTTTGCCACCACAAAAAGTGCAGCTATAAATATTTTCATACAAGTCTGTTTATCTATGATCTCTTTGGGGTAAAAACCCAACAATGGTATAGCTGGATCAAAGGGCAGGCAGTCTTTTATAGCCCTTTGAGCATACTTCCAAATTGCCAGCCAGAATGGTTGGATCAGTTCACAATTCCACCAGCAATGCATTAATGTCCCAATTTGGCCACATCCCCTCCAGCATTCATTACTCTCCCCTTCTTTCATTTTAGCCAATCTGCTAGGTGTGAGGTGATACCTCAGAGTTGTTTTGATTTGCATTT
>NC_058133.1:237497280-237564658 GCF_016433145.1 Gracilinanus agilis
TATCAAATAATTTGTATAGTATTGGGATTAGTTGCTCTTTGAATGTCTGATAGAATTCACTTGTGAATCCATCAGGCCCTGGCGATTTTTTCTTGGGGAGTTCTTTGATGGCTTCTTCAATTTCTTTTTCTGATATAGGATTATTTAGGCATTCTATTTCTTCTGCTGTTAATCTAGGCAGTTTATATTGTAAATATTCATCCATGTATCCTAAATTTTTATACTTATTGCCATATAATTGGGAGAAATAGTTTTTAATGATTGCCTTAATTTCCCCTTCATTAGAGGTGAGGTCTCCCTTTTCATCTTTGATACTGTCAATTTGGTTTTCTTCTTTCCTTTTTTTTATTTGATTGACCAGTACTTTGTCTATTTTATCTGTTTTTTCAAAGTACCAGCTTCTAGTCTTATTTATTAATTCAATAGTCCTTTTACTTTCGATTTTATTGATTTCTCCCTTAATTTTTACTATTTCTAATTTAGTTTTCATCTGGGGATTTTTAATTTCCTCGCTTTCTAATTTTTTGAGTTGCATGCCTAATTCATTAATCTTTGCCCTTCTTAATTTGTTAATATATGCACTCAAGCATATAAATTTCCCCCTGAGTACTGCCTTGGCTGCCTCCCACAGAGTTTGATAGGATGTCTCATCATTGTCATTTTCTTCAATGAAATTGTTGATTGCTTCTATGATTTCTTCTTTGACAAATTGGTTTTGGAGAATCATATTATTTAATTTCCAATTAGTTTTTGATTTGCCTGTCCAGGTGCCCTTACTAATTATTATTTTTATTGCATTATGATCTGAGAAGGTTATATTTATTATTTTTGCTCTTTTGCATTTGTTTGCAATGATTCTATGCCCTATTACATGGTCAATCTTTGTGAATGTACCTTGTGCAGCTGAAAAGAAGGTGTATTCCTTTTTGTCCCTACTTATTTTTCTCCACATGTCAATTAAATCTAATTTTTCTAGGACTTCATTCACCTCTCTTACCTCTTTCTTATTTATTTTTTGGTTTGATTTATCTAGATCTGCAAGAGGAATATTTAGATCTCCCACTATTATGGTTTTACTATCTATTTCCTTCATGAGCTCTTCGTGTTATTCCTTTATGAATATGGATGCTATGCCACTTGGTGCATACATATTGAGCAGTGTTATTTCCTTATTTTTTATACTGCCTTTAATCAGGATGTAATGACCTTCTCTGTCTTTTTTAATCATATCTATTTTTACTTTGGCTTTGTCAGAAATCACAATAGCCACTCCTGCCTTCTTTTTCTCATTTGACGCCCAAAAGATTTTGTTCAAGCTCTGAACTTTAAACTTGTGTATGTCCATCCACCTCATATGTGTTTCTTGGAGACAACATATGGTGGGATTTTGGTTTCTAATCCACTCTGCTATTTGCTTCCGTTTTATGTGAGAGTTCATCTCATTCACATTCAGAGTTATAATTATCAGCTGTGCATTCGCTGACATTTTTGTAATCTCCCCTATTCCTACCCCTTCTTCTTAACCTATTTTCTTTTAAACCAGTGGTTTGCTATTAAGCTAGTATCCCTCATCCCCTCCCTTGATTGACTTCCCTTTCTACCC
The DNA here is from genome assembly GCF_016433145.1 of Gracilinanus agilis. Classification (NCBI taxonomy): domain Eukaryota; kingdom Metazoa; phylum Chordata; class Mammalia; order Didelphimorphia; family Didelphidae; genus Gracilinanus; species Gracilinanus agilis. The sequence continues at coordinate 237,498,884 of NC_058133.1, forward strand.
CCTCCCTTGTTATTCCCCTCTTTTTGTTTTGAAGGCCTAATAAATTCCCTCCCCCTTCTTCTCCCCTCCCTTTTTTGACCTCCCCACTCCCCTGATCTCCTTGGTTTATCCCTTCTGACTTTCTCAGTAGGGTTAGATAGAGTTTTATATCCCAATGGATAGTATTGCTACTCTTCCCTCTCCGAGTTGATTACGCTGAAGGTAAGGTTTAAAAATTACCTCTTGATGCTCTCTTCCTCTCCTTCTTATAATAGTATTTGTCCCCTCCCCATTCCATGCCCTCTTTTTGTGTAATAGATTATCCTATTTTTCTTATTCTCTCAAGTTTCTCCTGGTGTCCCCCTCCATTCACCCTCCTCTTTCCCACCCCCCATATCATCTTAGACCATTCAGCACTCCACCCTCTCCCCATAAATCATTCTTCCAAACACTATAATAGTGAATACTTAATAGTGAATGGAGTTCACTACAGAGAATTATACATAGCATTTCTCCACATAGGAATACAGATAATTAGATCTTACTGAGGCCCTTAAAAAGGCAAATTTAAAAAATTATGAGTTTTCTTTCTTTCCCCTCTGTTTATTATTTACCTTTTCTCGATTTTTGTGGTTGGATATCAAACTTTCCATTTAGCCCTGGTCTTTTCTGTGCAAATACCTGGAAATCTTCAATTTTGTTGAATGAAGGCCCAGCTCTCTTGCCTTTCTGAATATCATATTCCAAGCTTTGTGGTCTTTTAGCATGGAGGCTGCCAGATCCTGTGTGATCCTGATTGGTACTCCTTGATATTTGAATTGTCTCTTTCTGGGTTCTTGTAAGATTTTTTTTTACTTGGAAGCTCTTGAATTTGGCAATTATATTCCTGGGCGTTTTCTTATCTGGATGGAATGTCGCGGGTGATCTATGGATCCTTTCAATGTCTATATTGCCCTCTATTTGTAGAACTTCAGGCAATTTTGCTGAATAATTTCTTTTAGTATGGAGTCCAAATTTCTATTAATTTGTCCCTTTTCAGGGAGACCAATGATTCTCAAATTGTCTCTTCTAGACCGGTTTTCTTGGTCTGTCACTTTCTCATTGAGATATTTCATGTTTCCTTCTATTTTTTTCAGTCTTTTGGCTTTGTTTTATTTGTTCTTGTTGTCTTGAGAGATCATTAGCTTCTAATTGTTCAATTCTAGCCTTTAAGGACTGGTTTTCCTTTTCATTCTGGTCATTTCTGGTCTTCAGTTGACTTTCCTCACTTTCCAATTGCGAAATTCTGCCTTTTAAACTGTTATTTTCTTTCCTCATTTCCTTTTGAGCTATTTCCCATTTCTCTGACCAAATCTTTTCCAACTTTCTCATCATCTCAGTTTTGAACATTTCAAGAGCTTGTCACCAGTTTTGATTACCTTGGGATGGTTCAGATGTGATTGCTTGTTTTTTCTCCTCTTCTGATTGCTCAGTAGTCTGGATTTTCTCTGTGTAAAAGTTGTCGAGTGTTAAAGATTTCTTCTTGTTGTTGTTAATCTTTCTCTCTTTCTTCTGGACTTCCTGAATCTGGGTAGCCATTGTTAGCCCAGCAGCTTCTCAGCTTTATCCTCGCGCTCAGGGTCTGTCTGCGGTCTTTTGGCTCCTGAGGCCTGAGGTCTGGTTTTTTCCAAGGTCAAGCCTCCTGGTGGACCCTCTTGCTTGATTCTCTGCAGGAGGCTCCTTTACAAGTCTCAGGGAGCTGCTTCCACGTTGTATACCTGTCTGCACTGGTTCCCCACTCAGGATTTCAGAGCCTTCGCTCCCGCCTGTGTTCGTCTCCACCCACGTCTCTACCCACGCCTGCGCTCTGCATCCCCGCTCAGAGTCCGTGTGCGTTCCTCAGCTTTTTGGGGTCCTAAATCTTGCTGCTCTCAGGAACAGGCCCTGGAGCTGCCAATGACTTGATGGGTGCCCCAAACTTGTTCTATTTTTTTTGACCTGGCTTCGGCGCTACAGGTGGTGTGTGTGTGGGGGGAGGAGGGGTGGTTGCTCAGCCCGCAATTTAGTGAGAGTTATTTCACCCCTTTATAGCATGGAAATGTCCTGATTCCACGTACTTTCCACGCTGCACCCTGTTGTGGGGTCCCTCGTTCGACTGGGTTTGTTTTTATGCCCCCTTGAGAAGTCCTGTATGTTTCGGTCAGGAGAGGTTAAGCGATGCTTTTTACTCTGCCGCCATCTTAACTGGAACTCTCTACACATATTTTCAATTTGTACCAACCAAAATGTTGGCTTGAGGACAGGGTTTGTCTTATTTTTGTCTTTGTACCCACAGCAACTAGTCAAGTGCCTGGCACACAGTAGGCTTTTTCTCCATTTCCTTGCTCTTACCACTCTTCTGCCTTGGAACTGATACTTAGTATTAATTCTAAGACCAAAGGTATGGGATAAAAAAAAAAATCATCAAGGAAAACTGCCCTGATATCGCAGATCCAAAGAATAAAGTAGAAATTGAAAGAATCCAGCAATTACTTCCTGAAAGAGACACCAAATTGAAAACTCCCAGGAATATTACAGCCAAATTTCAGAGCTCCCAGCTCCAGGAAAAAATATTGCAAGCAGCCAGAAAGACACAATTCAAATACTATGGAGCCAGGAAAAACTACATAAGACATAGCAGCTTCTGCCTTAAAGAATCAAAGGCCTTGGAATATGATGTTTTGGAAGGCAAAAGAGTTAGGATGACAACAAAGAATAATCTACCTAGCATACTACAGTGGGGAAATAATATTCAATGAAATAAAAGACTTCTAAAAATTCCTGATGAGAAGTCCAGAGCCCAAAGACAAGACTCAAGAGAAGCATAAAAAAGTAAGCAGGAAAGAGTAATTATAAGGATCTCAATAAAGTTAAAGTGTTAATATTTCTATATGGGAATAAGATACATGTAACTCCTAAGAACTTTTATTAGGGCAATTAAAAGGATGTTACATAGACAGGAGGCATGGATGTGAGTCCATTATGTTGGAATGATCTCCAAGAAGAATTAAGAGGGGGGCAGCTTGGTAGCTCAGTGGATTGAGAGCCAGGCCTAGAGATGGGAGGTCCTAGGTTCAAATCTGGCCTCAGACGCTTCCTAGCTGTGTGACCCTGGGCAAGTCACTTGACCTCCCCTCCCCCCCCCATTGCCTACCCTTACAACTCTTCTGCCTTGGAGTCAATACACAATATTGACTCCAAGACAGAAGGTAAGGGTTAAAAAGAAAAAGAAGAATTAAGAGGTAAGGAAGAGGGAAGCTTTGGAAGAAGGAGAAAGTAAGATGGTGTGGAGGGGAAGGGGAAAATTTTCTCACATAAAAGAAGCAATGAAAAGGAAGAGCTTTTATAATGGAAGGGAAAAATGGTGGAGGTAGAAGGCAGCAATTGAACCTCACTCTCACTGGAATTGGTTCAAAGAGGGAAGAATATATATGCACACACTTAATTGGGTAAAGAAATCTATCTTACCTAATAAGGAAACAGGAGAAAGCAGGATAAGAAGAAGGAGAGCAGGGAGACAAATGCACATTCATAGATACAATGGTCAGAAGTAAAACAAACTTTTGAAGAGGAACAAAACAAAAAGAGAAAGAAGAATAAACAGAAGAAAATGGAATGGAGGAAAATACAGTTAATAATCATAACTGTGAATGTAAATGGAATGAATTCACCCAGATAATGGAAGCAGATAAGAATGGATTAGAAACTAGAATCCAATAGTATGTTGTTTACAAAAGACACATTGAAACAGAAAGACACACAGAGTTAAAATAAGGAACTTGAGCATATGCTTCAGTTGAAGTAAAAAAAGGCAGGAGTCAGAGAAACTACATTTTGTCAAAAGGTGTCATGACAAGGAATTAATAGCAAAAAAATTTATAGCAAATTTCTTTGATAAAGGCTATATCCCAAGCATATAGGGATTAGAGTCAAATTTATAAAAATAAGTCATTCCCCAATTGATAAATGGATATGGATATGAACAGGCAGTTTCAGAAGAAATAATCAAAGTTATTTATAGGCATTTGAAAAAAATGTTCTAAATCATTACTGATATGAGAAGTGTAAATTAAATCATCTCTGAGGTACCATCTCACACCCATCAGATTGGCTAACATGTTCATGTTGAAACATGAACACACTAGTATATTGCTGGTAAAGTTGAGAACTGGTTCAACCTTTCTGGAGAACAACTACAACTATTACCAAAGGTCTAGGAAACCATGAATATCTTTTGACCCAGAAATATTACTACTTGGTTTGTACACTAAAGAGATCAAATAAAAAAGCAAAAGAACCTGTGGGATAAAATATGTATAGTAGTTCTTTTTGTGGTGGCAAAAATTTGGAAATTAAAGGGTTGCTCATCAATTGGAGAATGGCTGAACAAGTTGTGTTAATTGTGATGTAATATTATTGTGTTATAAGAAATGATAGGCAGGATGCTCTCAGAAAAATACTTGCATGAACTCATGCAATGTAAAGTGAGCAGAACTAGGAGAACATTGTATACAATAACAGCAATATCATAACAATGATTTACCATGAAAGCCTGAGAGATAATAATCCAAGACAATTTCAAAGGACCCATGATGAAAAATGCTATCCAGCTCCAGCCAGAGAACTGATGAACTCTGAGTGCAAATTCTTACTTTATTCTGTGTGTGTGTGTTTGTTTTCTTTTGCAACATAGTCAGCATAGAAATATTTTGCATGGCTTCACATGTATAATCAATATCTATTTGCTTGCCTTCTTTTTTTTAAACCCTTACCTTCCATTTTAGAATCAATATTGTGTTTTGGTTCTAAGACAGAAGAGCAGTAAGGGCAAGGCAATGGGTCACACATCTAGGAAGTATCTGAGGTCATATTTGAACCCAGAATGTCCTTTATTTGGGCTTGGCTCTCAATCTACTTGCCTTCATAAGGAGAGGGGAGGAGTGGGAGTGAGGGAAAGAATTTGGAACTCAATTTTTTTTTAAACCCTTACCTTCCATCTTGGAGTTAATACTGTGTATTGGCTCCAAAGCAGAAGAGTGGTATGGGCTAGGCAATAGAGGTCGAGTGACTTGCCCAGGGTCACACAGCTGGGAAGTGTCTGAGGCCAGATTTGAACCTAGGACCTCCCATCTCTAGGCCTGGCTCTCAATCCACTGAGCTACCCAGCTGCCCCCTCAAATAGTTTTTTTAAAAAGAATGTTAAAAGTCTTCAATATGGAAGGACTAGGAAACCATGCATATCCTTTGACCCAGTAATACTACTACTTGGTTTGTTTAGACAGAAGGCATGGATGTGAGTCTACTGGATAATATTGTAAATATTTAACAAAAGAAACAGATTTTTAAAAAATAAATATTTTCCTACTCTTTCCTCTTAAAAAATGAAAGTAGTATTTTAAATCCTTTTTACTGGAAAGACTGAGGCTGGTGGATTACTTGAGCTTGATCTGCATTGTTGTAGGCTAAGCTGATCAGGTATCCCCACTAAGTCCTGAACTGAAATGGTAAACCCTGGAAGGGGGAAGTGCTCTGTATATATATATTGTCATATATGTGGTCATTGCATCACGTGATTGTACTTAATGATTTCTCTTTGTCATAAGGAAATGATCTTTAGAACAATTTTTAAGAAAGGAAGAGCAAATTTCTGGGATTCACATGGCCTGGCCTCCTAAAAATGGTTTCTTCTGGCCTATGCTTAGTTGTCGGCCCTCCCTTAATGAGCAGAATGCTCTCCAGATTGAGTTCTGCTTTAAAAAGCTGAAAGTTCATCTGGAAGAATAAGAGACCAAGAATATCAAGGGAAATAATAAAAAGAAAATGTGAAGGAGGGGGGCCTAGCAGTACCAGATCTTAAACTGTACTAGAAAGCAGTGGTCATCAAAACAATATGGTACTGGCTAAGAGACAGAAGAGAGGCAAAAAAAAAAGAAAAAAAAAAAAAAGGAAAATGAGGGGGTGTCCCTTGATTGAGGAATGACTGAACAAATTGTGGTATCTGATGGTGATGGAATGCTATTGTGCTGAAAGAAATAATGAACTGGAAACACCTCTAGGAACTGATGCAAAGTGAAAGGAGCAGAATCAGAACATTGTACAGAGACTAATTGATATATTATGGCACAATTGAATGTAATAGACTTTTCTACTAGCAGCAATACAATGACCCAGAACAATTCAGAGGAACTTATAAGAAAGAACACTATTCACATCCAGAGAAAGAATTGTCGGAACAGAAACACAGAAAAAAAAACAACATATAATCAATCATGTAGCTCAATATGGATATAACTAGTGTTTTTATGTTAAAAGATCGCTCTACTGCACATATGCATAACATGGAAATAGGTTTTGAACAATGATACATGTATAACCCAGTGGAATTGCTTATCAGCTCCGGAAAGAGGGAGGGAAGAAGTGGGGAAATCATGAATCATGTAATAATGGGAAAATATTCTAAATAAAAAAAATTAATTGGATAAAAAGCTGAAAGGGCTAGGGAAATGAAATTTGATATATCAAGCAGGAGGACTGGGGAGAAGTATACTCAAGAAAGCATTCAGTCCCTTTTGTATTACTAAAATATCGCTGACAATGATATTTTCTGTCCAGAAAAGACCCTGGCTTTTGACTTAAAGAAACAAGAGGAGGCATGGTCAGTGCACTATTAAAAAAAAAAAAAAAAAAGCCAGGTAATAAAATTGAAGGTTAAAATCTACTGATATCTAACAAAACTTCATTTTGACAAAATGGTTCTCTCTCCTCCCTATTAAGCCTTTAGCATATGTACTAACCAGCAGGAGAAACAGACATATCTGAGTTTTAACTTCTCTTCCTGAACTCCTCTTGTTTGTCTATGTAGGTATAAGATACCTCTGGTAATGAGCTGTGAAATCTGAAGGCACAGCAAGAAGAAAGAGAATAAGGAGCCGAGATTCTGAAAAATCTTTGTCATTCAGAAAAGGAATCATATATTGTTCATTTTAGGCCTAAAATCATGTTGTTGTTTTTTTTCCCTATAGATATAGTTTTTATGGAACAGCGATGAAGTTATCAAATGGTTCTTCTTGCTGGGAGCCTGACAGTATTATTTTTAGGGGAACACGTAAATGAACAAAGCAATGAGTTTGGTGTACAAGGAATAGATGGCACTTCACTTTCTTTACCACTAGGTTCTGGCACTGGTACCCACTCTCCTCTCTTCTTATTAATAAAATACCATAAGTTAGAGAGTATGCATAGAATCTCAAAATGTGAAATACTTCAGAGGGAATCTAGTCAAATCCATATCTGCCTGAGAATTCTTTCTATAATATATCTGTCAAGTGCTTGTCTAATCTTTGCAATTCATTTCCACTTTTGAATGGTTTTTAGGAAATCTTTCCTTATATCTAGCCAAAAACCTGCCTCTCTCCATCTTCCAACCATTGCTTCTAGTTCTATTCTCTGAGAACTAGTGGAATAAATTTCATCCCTCTTCCACCTTATAGGGCTTCAAATACCTGAAGATAGGTAGCATATACCACATCACCCCATCTTCTCTTATTCCAGTTAAATCTCATCCCCATCCCCATTCTTTTGAGCTGGCCATTTTGGCTTAAACATAAAATTGAGTGAAAGAGAGTAATGAATAATAATTCTAGAAAGGTAGGATGCAATCAGATTGCAGAGAGTTTTCATCAAAAGTAGAGATTCTGTTTTGTCCTAGACACAAGAGGGAGCCACTAGAACTTCTAGAAGAGAAATGACGTGGTCAAGCTTGTGCCTTAGAAATATCAAATTAGCAGCTGGGTGGAGGATAGAGATGAGGGTTAGGGAAAAAATGTGAGGCTGATAGAAGGACAATGTAAGACTATTATCTTCACCATTCTAGACAAAAAGCAGGGAAACTAATAATTTTGAAAATTGTCTTAATGATCATTTACTGTTTAAAAAATGGAAGAAAATGGGAGCACTAGGTCTGGAAATGGAAAGTCCTAGGTCAAATCTGACCTCAGACCCTTTATAGCTGTGTGACCTTTGGCAAATCACTTAACCTCAATTGCCTAGCTCTTTCGGCTATCAATACCTAGTACCTAGTATAGTAGAGAAAGGTTTTTTAAAAAAGGAAGAAAAAATAAGAAACTATTATTTTGTACCTTACTGACAAACAAAAAGGAACTGGTATCTGAAATAGAAATGAAGAGACTTTGGGGAAGAAAAAGACCACTCCATCTTAGAACTGATAAGTGCCAGATTTGTGATCAATTTCCAGACCTTATCTAGTTTCTTCTTCTAGCCAAATAGCAGTTAGAGATGTCTTTATGGTCAATTTCTTCACATTTTGTGAGTTTTTATTCTGTCTTTCTTGTAGCATTTGAAACTGTTGACCAGTGCTGAAGGTAGTTAGGTATTATAGTTAGTTGTCAGAGTACTAGATCTGGAGTTCAAATTCTGAGTTCAAATTCTGCTTCAGATACTTACTAGTTATATGATCCTAGTTAAATCACTAAACTTCTTTTGGTCTCTCACTCATCAGTTAAATGAGGATTATAATATCTACTACATAGTGTTTTTCTTGAGGATCAAATGAGATATTTTATAAGCCTTAAATTGTCATATAAGTGCTACCTACTATTTTTATTAACTACTTCCTCCTTAAAAAACAATGATAATATACTTCTATACTGGCCTATCTTGACGTCTTTCAGCTCTGTCTTTCATACCCTTTGTCCATTCAGGTGCCATGTCATGTTACAACTTCCTTTGAAACCTGTCCTATCAGTCCCTAGATTGAGCATGTGAATTAGCACCAGATGATGAGGGTTTAGAGACTGCTATCATCTGTGTCATTTACTATGTGGGTATCTAGGCAAGTCATCTTCTTCCTGATCCTAAGATTTTTTTTATCTGTAAAATGGGGATCAGCCTCTGAGTCAGGAAGATGTGGTTTCAAATCTTATCTCTGGCACATACCGGCTTTTTGATCCTGGGCAAAGTCACTTAATTTCTCCATTATTAAATTTCATACAGATTCACTAATCTTCACTAAGGGAGCAATTTTCCTCCCCAACTATTCTACACCAATGAAATCAAGGTCCAAAACAACAACAAAATAGGAATAATATTTGTACTCATTTCATCAACTATAAGGCACTATTTAAATGAAATATTAATGACTACACTGAAAAAGTATAATTATGGTAGAGATATGTGCATGCAGAAGTGTAATCTCTTTCCCTGCATTAATTTTTAAAGCCTTTGTTGGTGACATCCTTCTCTTTTAGATACTTTGTCATAATTCATTATTTTGAGTCAAGGAAAATATTCTTTTGGTGTTTTATTTGTTGAGTTAAACAAGGAGTAAAGGAATAAAATAAGCACTTACGTACCTATCATGTGTTAGGCACTATGCTAAGTAGTTTTGCAAATATTATCTCATTTGATCCTAGCAATAACCCTGTGAGGTAGATGTTATATAATTATCCCCATTTTATAGTTAAGGAAACTAAGGTTACATGACTTAATGATAAGTTTATAGAGTAGTAGAGCAGTAGGAAATAATTTAGTCCAACCTCTCATTTTTTAGAAGTGGAACGAGGCAAAAAGAGATTATGACTTGCCCAAGGAGACATAGTTTGACAGTGACAGAGCTAGGACTTAAAAACAGGTTTCCCTGAACTTAGCTCCTTGTACTAACTACACCAATGATATAGAGAAGGTTGTTGTTTTTTAATTGTTTTTTAAAAGGCTTTTTCCTTCTTTCCAGCACAAACATAGGTAAGCCAAACCAGTTTAACACAGAATTGTCATGTACCAGTCAGCCCCATCAGTCAAATGTTTTTTAAGGAAACATTTCTAAGCCATTAACACAAGCTGACAACTCATATTGTGACTAAATTCTTTGCAGTCTTTCTTATGAAATGTCTAACTACTTAATAGGTTGAAAGCCTCCTGGCCAATAGCTACAGGCATCTGAAGGAATAGCTTGCTTTGTTGTTTATTACAGAAGATTCATGAAGCCTAGGAATTTTACAGCTTGTAACTGAGTTGAGGCCTATGAGAGTCAGCTTGATGGAGGAGGGAAACCTTGAAAAGCCTGCTAGGCTGGTATTGCATTCCTCAAGAGGTATTCCCTAGGCTAATACTATTCAGTAAACTATACAGTACCAAGAAAAGCAACAGAACTAGGAGATGTCTTCACCTATTTGCATTTTTTCAATTGGTCGTTGCTTTTATTAAACTTGATAGCTATTCAAAATTTAGGGAGTAACAGTGATAGGGTAGAGAAAGATGCAATTGAACTCAAGAATTTATCAAATGCCTACTCTGGGCAGGGTACTCTACAGATCTACTGAGATAAAAGCAGAAGGAGCTATAAACTAAGTCAAGAAAATTGGGTGGGTCAGGCTACCAGGTAGGAATGACTATTATGAGTCAAATTTTTTCTATTTCCCTCTCTCTCTTCATTCCCACAATCCAATCTTTCCCTTGATTCCCTTGATTCAATTTTTTACCCTTCTAATTTGCTCTAAACTAGTGTTCACCTTCAGCTTTCTTTTTTCTTTTAAAAATCCTTACCTTCTGCCTTGGAATCAATAGGCAGAAAAGTGGTTAGAGCTAGGCAAGGGGGGTTAAGTGATTTGACCAAGGTCACACAGCTAGGAAGTGTCTGAGGCCACATTTGAACCTAGGACCTCCTATCTCAAGGCATGACTTTCAATCTACTGTGCTACCCAGCTGCTCCCCACCTTCAGCTTTCTGAACCTGGAATAAATCTATATTTTCCTCTGCTCCTCCCATCTGTCAACTTAGCTTTTGGAAGCCCCAAATTTGCCCATTTCCCTTGGGAATTTACCATAAGGAAATCCCAAAGTGACTTTGTCTTAGACTGAGTAAGGGATCTCTCAGTGCCCATTAAGTGTCCTAAATAGAAGTAATAGAAAAGCTCAAATGCTCAATCACCCTTTTAGTCTTAGAAGTTTCCCCCATTGTAACAGAGATTGATTCCCAAGAAGACCAACACCTGTGCAGGAACCATCCTTTTAGTATCCATTGTAAGTAGACCACTCCGGTTACCCCCCAGATTCTGGCTACAGCCTCTTACCCAAACCTGCTTACAACCTGTCAATGTAAGTTTGATGTCCTGAGTTCGCCAAAAGGTATATAAGGTCTCTTATGTTTTATTGTTCTTCAGAGAATCATCTTACCAGGTGATTCTCACAGAGATACTATTCCCAGAGTCCCAGAGCCTTTAAAGGGCTCTGTGTTGTTTTTAGGCGCTTGACTCTGTGTGGCAGCAGATTATTGAACACTGTCTCTTTCCTGAATAAAAACTGGGTTTTACAACTTTAGTGGTTCTGTTTTTCTAGGTTGACACAGCTACAAAGAATATGACAAATAAAAATAAATCACCAAAATTCAGCCTAGGGGAAAGGGGAAAAAAAATCCTACCCATTTTGCCTTACTGGTTAAGGGTACAGAGTTTTGGCCAGGTCTAAATTTAATCTTACCTTCCTCTGCCAATTTTTATTCCTAAGGGCACTGGACTAAAAAGCATTAAACTGGAGCTTCCTCCCCCTTCCCTCCCCCCCTTATAGGTTTCTAGGGAAAGCTGATTCAGGTTCTTCAATTGTAAAATTGAGATAAACACATTTTATTGCCTTCCTCACAAAACTTTTGTAAAGAAAGCAATTAGCAGTAGGAATGGAAGAGTCAGTAGTAGTTGTTCATTTGTAGGGTTGGGTTTTTTTGGACACATCTGACTTCATGACTTTCCTTAGGGTTTTCCTAAGTAGTAGTAGCAGCAGCAGTACATAATAACTGGAAAATCTTGAATGTTGGGAGAGTATTTTACATATATTTTCAACTCAGCATAATAACTGTGAAATATGTACTATAGACATTATTACCTTTATTTTGGACCTGGAAACTTAAGCACAGAGCTTACACAGCTATAAATGTTTGCTTAGTTGTTTGGTTTTTCTTGGCAAAGATTCTAGAATGGTTTGCCATTTCCTTTTCCAGAGGATCCAGTGGATCCTTTAGTCAAGCAATCAAAAGTTAAGTGACTTTCATCAGAGTCATGTGGCTAGGAAGTGCCAGATTTTAACTCAAGTCTTCCAAATTTCAGACCAGCTAGCTGCTCCCATGCAGTTATAAATAGTGAGAGGCAAAATTTGCTTGAACAGTTCAGCCATACTGCATTTTTTAAAATTGTCTTTATAAGATGGAAGATCAAAGGTTGTATTTTAGAGTTTTATTGGATTGCAAACTCAAAAGAGATAGGAATGTGATATGGCAGCCAAAAAAAGCTAGTGATCTAAAAATGTATCAAGAGGTGTGGCTTAAAGGAACAAGGAACAACAACTACCACCACAACTATCAGGATGGTAAGGAACCTGGAAAAGGAAGACTCAGTAGGAATGTGATAGCATTTCCAAGAACTTGAAGGCCTATTATGGAGAAAGAGGAGGTAAACTTGTTTTACTTAACCCCAGAGGGCAGAGGTAGGCCTGATAAAGAGGCAACATTCTAACAATTAAGAATTGTCTTTTTGGGCAATTTTGTAAGATTGTGAGTTCCCCTTTAACTGAGGTTTTTGAGCAAAGATTTATTAATAGAGATTCTTTTGGGAATCTGGGTACATTAGATATATGCTGAGGTCCCTACTAATTTTAAAATCTGGTGATGATTCTTCCTGATGACATCATTTTCAAATAATCAGATAATGAAAAGAACTTATGGAACTCTAGTTCTCTAGGATCTTCTAAGAAAGATAATGACTGAACATGATAATAATTGAATTGACTACAATGGGTCTTACTAACCAGAAGACAGAATTTTAAAGAGAACAATCAAAGCTAAAGAAGCAAAGGCACATACATGCCTACGCACCTAATCCTTAGATTATTATAGACTTTCCCAAACCTTGGTGAAATCTAGTAACCTTGAAGTTGTTACATACAGAGACATGGAGACACACAGGCACTCACCCTCACCTGCACAAAGGGAGGACTCTTTAATTCCCCTTTTCTATCTCTCTTTGATGAACCCAAATGCTGGGGGAACCACAGCTGAAATCTTTTGGACCTCAAAGACCCTTTGGTAGTTTGTTTGTTTTTTTTGTTTTTAATGCTTCTAGACCAGAGGCATGAGCATAGAAGTTACAGAATATCTATGTGATGTTTGAGAATTTGGCAGAAAGAGACTCAGTTGGAATTTTAGAATTCTAAACCTATGTCTTAAAAAAAACAATGTGTGTGGACAGGGAACTAGGGGGCTCTAGAGAGATAAGGCCTCAGACACTTGCTAGTTCTGTTACCCTGGGCAAATCTTAACCCCCCATTGCCAAGCTCTTATAGCTCTCCAGCCTTGGAACGAATACACAGTATTGATTCTAAAATAGAAGGTAAGGGAGAAAAGAAAAAGAAAAAACATTCGGATGTCAACCAACAGACCAAAAGTGTCTCTGCATAAGCATAGGTACTCAAAATGTACCTTCATCTCCTTTTAGTACCTTCCTTTTGTTAATTACTTCCTATTTACCTCAATAGAGTTTGCTTTGTGTAGTTTTGTTTGCATGTAAGTCCCCCTCCTAAGATTGTTAATTCTTTGAGAGAAGTGACTGTATTTTGCCTCTTTTTTAACTCCAGTTTTTACAGCATATGTTTGTAGTTTGATTTGATATTACTGCCACTGGTTTAAAAGTTCAAGATGCTGTTTGCATTTATCAAAAGGACTGACTAATATATAAGTAGCTATCCCTAGGGCTGAGGGCTAAGAATTCATTTTAAATTATTATAAATTATTATATTATATATTACATTATATTTTAAAATACAATAGAACTCAAATGTAAAATGTAAAACTTTTAATCAGCCTCCAGGTTTTGTATGTCAGCCAAAATTCTGGCCTATTCCTGCTCCCATCCAAACAAATACTGAGAAGATATACCACCCCTATCACCCAAATGTCTTCACTCACTATAAGATAATAATTCAGTATCAACTATATGTAAAAAACATTCTAAGTGGCATCAAGCAAAAATTACTTATTGAATTTGTTGTTGTTGAGTCACGTCAATTGTATATGACTTTTTAGGACCCCATTTGGGATTTTATTGGCAAAGATATGCAGTAGATTTAGTTATTTCCTTCTGCAGTTCATTTTACAGATGAGGAAACTGAAGCAAACAGGGTTTAGTGACTTGAGCAGGGCCATACAGCTGGTAAGATAGGAAAAGAATGGGGAGAAAATTTCCACAGGACAGATGTTTTACAAAAGATTTATGGGCTCCACCAGGGTGTACTCTACTATTGCTTATTCCCAGAGAGAATTTGTACTTTATTCTCTATGGCTGGATCTCATCCAGGAAAATTCTGGCTTATCTACCTCAAAACTTGTTTAAATCTTCCTCTATGCAGCTCTGACCATTGCCCCTTCAACCCTTCCATACAAAGAATATAGTGTGGAAGCATTTAAAAAAAACTTTTTAGTTGAACTGAAAATGTTAAGACATAAATATTTCTCTGGCCTAGAATCTTTTCTAGACTTTTCCCTTTAGGAAAGTATGTCAAGTCTAAAGAAAATGTTTTAATAGTGGTGACAAACTTAGAACAAAAAAATTTGTTTTTCATCTTCTATTATCTTGGTCTTTCCTATTTCTTTAAGATATAAAAGTTAAGACCCACCTATGAGCAGTACCCTCCTCTCCTTTCCCACTCTAAAGGGATTAATCAGTGATGGGCAAACTACAGCCCACGGGCCAGATATGGCCCCCTGAAATGTTTTATCCTGCTGTGTGACATCATTCCTAATCTGACGAATACAATACAATGAAAATTTGAAAGAGTAGCCTTAGAAACAGACTGACAGATGAGCATTTCCTTTCCTTTGGCCCCCTCTTTAAAAAGTTTGCCCATCACTGGATTAATGGGTATGGATGAAGGCAGATTTGAGTACTCCAAAAGAACACTTTAGGGGAGTGGTCAAAGAAGGAAAAGATTAAATGGAGTAGAACCAAAAACTTAAAAAAAAATATTGTAACATTTTCCTTTTTCAAATTTCGTAAAAATATTACTCCAGGAGGCAGCTGGGTAGCTCAGTGGATTGAGAGTCAGGTCCTAAGTTCAAATATGGCCTCAGACACTTCCTAGCTATGTGACTCTAGGCTAGTCATTTAACTGCCATTGCCTAGCTCTTACCACCCTTCTGCCTTGGAACCAAAACACAGTACTGATTCTAAGATGGAAGGCAAGGGTATTAAGTATATATATATATGTATATATTACCCTAGATTGTCTTCTGGTGGAAAGATATATCCAAAGGCATAAAAGAGGACTCTCTCTTGGACTTAGATTAATATTAAACTAATAAAAGTTATTTTGTCAAGTTTTCATGCTTAAAATGAAATCATTAATGTTTTCTTTGAGAATACAATGTTAATTTCCATTGTCTCTTCTTTTGAAGTATAAATTGTACTTAGCCACATATCCAGTGCAAAACCCCAGATACAATTACTTTATAAATGATCTTACCTTGCTGCCTGGGGGCTAGCTCAACTAATAGGAAAAAAATTGTTGGAAATTTGGGTTAGGGGGCAAGGGGTGGGGGTGGGGGAGTCTGTCTAAGGAAGAGTCTAAATCTGGCTTTGAATAAAAGTAAAAAGGAGAAAACACAATTCTTCATTAAATAGGGTGGGGGGTGGTATTCAAAGTGGGCCTAGTAGGTGGATACAACGAGAAAGAAGAGGAGCAAGAGATTGTACCATCAGGGAAACAGATTCAAAGAAGGCTTTATGAAGAAAAAGGCACCTGATCTAGTTGTGAAGTGTGTAGAGAGTGTATTCTAGCCATAAGAGAAGGCCTGCCCAAATTTTGCCTGGTTGAATAACTTGCTAGCAATCCAGCTTGGCTGTGTTATAAAATATGTGAAGAGAGGTCATTTGAAATAAGGCTGGAAAGGGTAAGCGTATGGAGACCTTTAAATATCAGGCAAAGGAATTTTTACTTTTTCTGGTAGGCAAGATCAAGGTTCTTGAGCTTGGTGTGGCATGGTAAGAAGATTATTTTTACATGAGTGAAGTATGCTTTAATAAGGAGAGAAATTAGGACCAGAAGGGGCATCTGACTGCTAGTCCTAGGTTCATACAGTTATATTCACCCAAATATTTCTAAATTGCAACTTCTATCATATATTGTAACTTATATGTTACCCTTAGTGACTATAAGAGCTTAGGATTCTGAAATTTTTATGCATCTACAGAGATTTTTTTTAGCCTACTGGTTGGTCTTGCCTGCTGCATTCTATTCTCACTCCAAGTCATTATTCATTTAACCATAAAACCACTTAAACGTAAGTCTGATCATGTTATTACTCCCCTACTCACTAAACTCCAGTGGCTCCCTATTGCCTTCAGGATCAAATACAAAATGTTGTTTGGCATTCAAAGCCCTTCCTAACCTAATTCCTTACTATCTTTCCAGTCTTGTTACGTCTTAACTTCCACTCAGATTCTCTTTGATCCCATGACACTAGCCTCCTGATTGTTTCACAAATAAAGATATTCCATCTCTCAGTTCCTGTCATTTTCTCTGGCTATTCCCCATGTATGGACTGTTCTCCCTCTTCCTCTATTCCCATTAAACTTCCTGGCTTCCTTTAGGTCTCAACTAAAATCTCATCTTTTACAGGAAGCCTTTCCCAAATCTTTTTAATTCTAGTGTCTTCTCTCCCTTAATTATTTCCTATTTATCCTATATATAGCTTATCCTATGTATTTGTCAGTTGTTTATTAGATTATGAGCTCCTTGAGAGCAGAGATTGTCTTTTGCTTCTGTTTATATGTTCAGAGGTTAGCCCAGTGTCAAAACATAGTAGACATTTAATAAATGCTTTTGGTTGATTATAAGTTGACATTTATAACCTGACTTCATTGACACTGCTCAAACCATACCCTATGGCCGTGGCCCCTGCCAGCCTGCATAATTGACCCTTTTTAAAATCCTGAGCCTGCCCTAAGTGGCATTTCTCACCTATACTCTAGACCTGGAAAATGCTGACCAAAAAATAAATCTTGGAAAAATTCAAAGAATAATTCATCTTTATTCTCTGCAACAGGAAAAAAATTGGACACAACAATGTTAAAGTCTTAAAGGGTAAGCCCTGAAAAGGGAAGTACATATGTAGTTTAAAGATAATATCCAGTAGGGTGGATCCCAGGTGGCTCAGTGAATATAGGAGGTCCTGGGTTCAAAAATAGCCTCAGACACTTAGACAGTTCCTACCTGTGTGGCCCTGAGCAAGTTACTTTTAAACGTCACTACCTAGCTCTTACCTCTCCTCTGCCTTAGAACTATATCTAGTATTGATTTTAAGACAGAAGATAAGGGTTGGGTTTTTTTTTAGAGAAAGATAATCTAACGTATATAAAAACTTGGTGAATAAGTATTTATTAAGCCCCTACACTAAGTATGGGATAGGCACTGTGCTAAACCATGGGGCAAAGAAAAAGAATCAAAAAACAGTTCTTGCTCTCAAGTCTAATAAGTCATAGTCTAATGGGGAATCAATATGTGACAACGATGTATAAACAAGTTTTATACAGGAGGAGAGGCACTAGAATTAAGGAAAATCAAGAAAGGTTTCCTTTAGAAGGAAGGATTTTGGCTGGGACTAGAAGTAAACTAGGGAAACCAAGAGGTAGAAATGAGGAGAGAGAATTTTGGAAAACCCATGGAAAAATCTGCTGTGAAAAAATCTGGAGTCCAGAGAGAGTGTCTTGTTTGAAGAACAGTGAAAAGGCCAGGTTCACTGGATCAGAGTACATGGGTAGTGCTGGTGGGGGGTGGGGGTGGGGGGTGGATATGGTATAGATTAGAAATGTATAGACAGGTTATGAATGGCATTGAATGCCAAACAGAAGATTTTATAGTTGATCCTGGAGGTGCTATAAATTGGGGAAGGAAGTGATCCTCCATATTACTTGTATAATGGCAGCTGGGTAGAGGCAAGAAGACTCATCCTTCTTCTTGAGTTTAAATCTGGCCTCAGATACTCACTAGCTATGTGACCGTGGGCAAGTCACTTAAACCTGATTGCCTCAATTTCCTCACCTGGAAAAATGAGCTGAAGAAAATGGCAAACTACTCTAGTATATTTGCCAAGAAAATGCCAGGTGGGGTCCCAAAGAGTCAGGTGTGACTGAAAAGCAACTAAACAAAAGAACGCATTTCTGCCTACTGCATGTGACAACACATACAAAAGTAAGCTCCTTTTAATAATACGTGTACCTCTCTACATATATTTTCCCACTTCTGATGCTTATTACTTGAATAAATGCACAATAAATCAAGTGGCCTTCCTAGGCCTCATTTTTCTAATTTGTAAAATGAAAGGGATGGACTAAATGGCTTCTGAATTCCTTCCAATTTCAAATCTATGATGCTATAATCCTAAAAACTACTTGAAAGCAGGGCTGGAAGGCAGAAATACTGAGATCCAAAATATTAGGAGTCATTGTCAATTAAAGATTAATCAGATAGGCATTGGCCTCCAAGTCAGAAACATCTAGGTTCAAATCTGTCTGATACATACCAGCTGTGGGATCCTGGGAAAGTCAATTAATTTCTTAGAGCCTCAGGAAACATTCTAGACTCTAAATTGTAGAATAATTATTATTATTTTGTTGTTTTTGTCCATTAGTCACATCCGATGCTTCATGACCCCATTTGAGGTTTTATTGGCAAAGATACTGTAGGGGTTTGTCATTTCCTTCTCCAGCTCATTTTACAGATGAGGAAACTGAATAGCAGCTAGCATTTAGATAGCACCTTAAGATTGGTAAAACTCTTTGTGTTGGAAAAGGGAGTTTCCTAAAACAGGCTCTGAGAGATTATATCTGTACTTCTAATTTTTTATTTGAAACCAACTCCACTAGACAAATAGAGGAGGGAAATCACATGGACCTCAGAAATCATTATTTTGCTCCAAGGCTAAAAATAGAACTATTTTATATCAATGAAACCACAGTTCTGGTTTTGGGGGGGGTGGGATGAGAGATGAAAATAATGGATTTCTGAAATGATTATGTGAATATGTAAAGGACACAATTTACCATAAAATTATTCATGTATATATGTATATGTAAATGTAATTTTTAGCAACATATTTGTGATAGGAGCTGCAGTAGTTACAATGCAAAGAACATTGAATCAGAAGTCAGAAAGCTTGTTTTTTGCCACAAAAGTGACAAGCCACTTTCTATCATTGGATTTGCTTCTTCCTCCTCCCCTAAAAATGAAAGGGTATGAGGCTTAGCTGATCTTTTTATAAACTCCTTCGAGGAGTTCTTAGAGTCTCTGTACTATGTAAAGCATGTGACTGCTTGTAGCTTTATCAGTATTTTGTGAAAATAGCTGCTAATTAGAAAACGAATTCTTTTTTTCCCATTGTATAGCAACGAATTGCAAAACTCTTATACCCTTAAAAACTGATAATAAAAACTGACAACCCCTTTTTGCTCTTAAAATTATTAAGGATGTCAAGGAGTTTTTATTTATTAGTGTTATAGCTATCACTAAATATCACATTAGACATTTAAACTGACAAAAAATTTTAAATGTTTATTAATTCATTCAAAATAACAGCTAGTAAGTGACCTCAAATGGTCACATTTGAACTCAGGTCTTCCTGACTTTAGGCCTGATATTGCAGGCATGATGAGTCACATTACCACTTCAGTATTCAGCACGTTAAGCTTTACATACATTATCTCATTTAATCCTCACAACAACCCTGTAACTTAGATACTATTATTATACCCATTTTATAGATGGGTATACTGAGGCCTAAGAAGTTAGGTGATTTGTCCTCAGTCACAGGACTAGCATTACCTCATCTGATACAGCATTTGAACCTGAGTCTTCCTGCTCCAAGTTCAGCATTTTATTCAGTACACTAATGGATCTTCAAAATGTAGTTCAGGGACTTCTTTAGATCTCTGAAATGCTTTCAGGTGGATCCATGAAGACAAAACTGTTTTCCTAACAGTACTAAGACACTTAAATTTCTATAAATGTAAATATCTATTTCTATAGCTATTTTCATCTCTAGCTATCTATAACCTGTCTCTATCTAAAACCTACATAAACGAAAGCTTATTTGGAGGGGGAGGGGCTCAATAATTTTTAAGTGTAAAGGGGTCCTGATGATAAGAGATTTGAGAACAGCTTCTTTTTACCATACTGTGTGACTGAAAAAGAATTTCCCCATCTATTGCCAAACTTCTACTAGCAATCCTCAGGGCAGTTAGCTAGGCAGATCTCTTCAATTAAAAGACACATAGTAGGGACTGTATTTGTAGCTTTTCCAGTTTGATAGGATCCGCTCATCCTTGAACTCCACTGTCATAGCAATAGAAAAGCTAGGGTTGCTGTCATGACACAGAGGAGAATTTCAATGGATTTTCCCTCCATGGGATGATATTTTATATGAAATCTGTTGTTTGGTAGTGTAATCTTAAGAAGCAAGGGCAGGGCATTCGATATTATAATATAGGCAATAAGAAACAAGAGAAGTATAACTAACCAGTATTGAAACAATAGAAGATTATCTCATGTCAAAGAGCTTCCAAATTATACAAAAAGACAAAAATAACACACATGAAATAATCAGAACATAATGCAAGATTGAATATAAACATTTGCTAGATTGTTTGGTATAGAGTATTTTAAAAGCCCAGAGAAAGCAGAAATTGATAAAGCCTAAGGGACATCAGGGATAAACTTCATGAAGGCCTCTAACTTCAGAGTCATCAATTGCCTACTGCCTGCTCCCCCAGTAAACTTTTTGACTCCCTGACAAGTGCAATTTCTCTTTCAGTGGCTCATTTCAACCTAGCTGCATATGATCCCATCAAAAAAGACCCATTCACAGCCCGACCTAAAACTTCCCCTCTCCTGAAAAAAAAAAATCAGAATCTTTTCCTCTTCTGGTTTGGAAGAAAACCAGGTGTTAAAACTGAACATCTTGACCAAATTTCCTCTTTGCAGTTTTTCTCTGGGATTACTCATCTAAGCACACCAGTCCTTGCTGCCAGACTCAGTGAGAGCCAGACTTTTTAAGAACTTAGTCCAACACTGAGCTTCAACCATGAACATGGAATGCAATTTCAAGTTGAGCTGTCACCCTGGGCTGGATCTGTGCCCATTGCTGTGTGTGTGACAAGAACTTCTCTAAAGCCGACCATTTGGTAAAATGGGAAAGCATAAAAGTAGCAGGAAATCACCTTAATTTCAAGGTTTGTAGAGAAGCAGAGAATCTGTACTGAAAGAGTAACATCATCTGGGCACTTAGAAAGGCTACCTGCAACTTTTTTGGAATTACTCAATGTGATAATACTAAGATGACAATGTCTTGAAGAGGAACTGTGTTCCAAGTACATGAGTATTCAGTTCCCATTTTCCTAAATATACCCATGCATTTTTAATATCTAGTGCAAAAGGCTGAATAGTCCCAGAAAATCATTTTAGTAACATGACTATAAAGACCCACTATGGAAGTACTGCCAGAGAATATCAAAGAAACAGCCCTGCCTTCAAGGTCCTTATACTCTTACATGCAGAACTACAATGCATATAAATACGAAAATGTCTTAATAATATACCTATCAGATCTGTGGAAAAGAGAAGAATTTAAGACCAAACAGGAGAAAAAGAACATTACAAGAAGTAAATTTAAAAGTTTTTTGTACAAACAAACCAATGCAACCAAGATTAGACGGGAAGCAAAAAATTGGGGAAAAAAAATTATAACAGTTTCTCTGATAAAGGTCTAATTTCTCAAATATATAAAGAATTAAGTCCAATTTATAAGAAATCAAGTCATTCCCCAATTGACAAATGGTCAAGGGATATGAATAAGCAGTTTTCAGATGAAGAAATCAAAACTATCAATAATCATATGAAAAAAAGTTCTAAATCCCTCCTGATTAGAAAAATGCAAATTAAAACAACTCTGAGGTACCACCTTACAACTAGCAGATTGGCCATTATGACAGTAAAGGAAAATGATAAATGTTGGAGGGGATGTGGCAAAATTGGGACACTAATGCATTGCTGGTGGAGTTGTGAATTGATATAACCATTCTGGAAGGCAATTTGGAATTATGCCCAAAGGGCATATTTTATTTAAATTGAATTAAATTCATTAAGTAAATTAAAAGACTGTATGCCTTTTGATCCAGTAATATCACCACTAGGTTTGTATTCCAAAGAGATAAAAAAAATGGGAAAGGATCTGTTTGTACAAAAATATTTGTAGCTGTCCTTTTGACTGAACAAATTGTGGTATATGATGATGATGGAATACTATTGTGCTATAAGGAATGATGAACCAAATGATTTCTTTTAAGAACTGGAAAGACCACCATGAACTGATGTTAAATGTGGAGTGAAATAAGCAGAACCAGGAGAACATTATACACAGTAACTGAAACATTTACAATAAAATATAATAGACTTTGCTACCAATAGCAATGATCCAGGACAATTATGAAAGACTTATGAGAAAGAATGCTATCTACATCTAGAGAAAGAACTACTGGAGTAGAAATGCAGAAGAAAACATATCATTTATTACTTGTTTATATGGGTTTGGGTTTTAAAAGATTATTACAAAAATAAATAATATGGAAATAGGTCTTGAGTGATAATGCATGTATAACCCAGTGGAATCACTTGTCAGCTCCGGAAAAGGGGGAAGGAAGAGGGGAGGGAAACAACATGAATCATGGGAAAACTTTTTTTTTAATTTAAAAACAAATAAATAAAATGGGTATGATAAGGAGGAAAAAGAATACTTATACATTGGGCACAGCTAGATGGCTCAGTGGACTGAGAGCCATGTCTAGAGATGTGAGGTCTTAAATTCAAATTTGATCTCAGTTACTTCCTAGCTGTGTCACTTAACCCCCAGTGCCTAGCCCTTTCTGCTCCTCTGCCTTGGAATCAATACATGGTATTGATTCTAAGTTGGAAGGTAAGGGATTAAAAAAAAGAATACTTATGTACTACTTATTAAATTTTACTAAAATTTCATTTTTATTTTTATTAAATTCAGTAAATTTATCTTCTATGTTCTAAATGATCATCTATATTAATTTTTTAACAAATTTAAATATTTTTTAATTTAAAATATTAAAATTAAAAATAAAATATTTTAAAAATAAAAATTATAATCAGTGCAGCCATGAATTCAAACATGCAGTGAACCTGTTTCAATCTGCTGAGAGGGAATTGCTCATGGATAGGGGATGTCTGGGGAAAGAGTTGTTTTTTTTTGTTTCTCCATCTCTTTCTTTTCTCTTTCTCCTTCCTCACCCCCTTCCCCTTCTCCTACCAGAACACAACATCAAAGAGACTGGAACAGTAGCTCTATCCAGTTTAAATAGGTTAGTAGGGGCTTCAGCAGGAGACCATATAGCCAACAAGTTATCAATCAATATTTATTCAAAGAAGGCAGCTTCAGGGAACATAATCCATTGTGGTGGAAAGAAATGCCAAATTACTTAGCCAAAGCATTAACCTTTAGTGTCCTGACAATAGATATATTTAAGGAGCATTTTATGTGGACTCTCCTAAGGGAGGAAAAAATGACTTCAATCAAAGAGAAGTTGTGAGTTGACACATATTGTCTGCATGCTTGTTCCACCACTTTTGTAATTTATTCTTGTATCCCATCTAACAAAAGGCTTACCGTATATTTAAAGTAGAATTTTTTTTTTTTGGTAACTACTATTCTTGCTATGCCATCTTAATAAAATGCCTTTATTTAAACAGGGCAATTCTAATTGTTTGTTAAATGGGAAGTATACCACTGTGGGTTCATGAGCAAGTATTAGAAACCCTGTCCTCAGGATTGTAGAACTGAGACTAGCAATATTCAGTTGCCAGTTGGGGACACAATCTGTGAATACAAATGGAAGTTAGATAAATAACCCTGTCAAGGATACTTGACACATGTTTTTCTGCTGTTGTGCTTATAACACTGCAAATTTCAGTTTGGTCAGTGGGGAAATACTACCCAGAGATTCCCTACTTGTCTCTGACCACTACAAGATAAGCATAAACTGGGAGTCACACCATTATCAGCTGACCTAACAGAGATAGTACACAATGACTTCAAATATATACTAGCTATGTGACCTTGGGTAAGTCACTTGTTTGCCTCAGTTTCCTTATTTGGAACATGAACTGGAGAAGGAAATGGTGAACCACACTTCAATATCTTTTTTTTTTCTTTTTTCTCTTTTTTTTAAATCCTTACCTTCCGTCTTAGAGTCAATACTGTGTATTGGCTCCAAGGTAGAAGAGTGGTAAGGGTAGGCAATGGGGGTCAAGTGACTTGCCCAGGGTCACACAGCTGGGAAGTGTCTGAGGCCAGATTTGAACCTAGGACCTCCTATCTCTAGGCCTGGCTCTTAATCCACTGAACTACCCAGCTGCCCCCTTCAGTATCTTTTCTAAGAAAACTCCAAATGGGTCACAAAGAGTTGGATATGATGGGATATAACTAAACCACAACCAACAATTACAGTATGAACTGTCAAAAGAACAGAGTAGCTCTTCACTAAAGCAATGTTAGTATAACCAGGGCATACTACTTCTTCCTAAATAAGGAGGGCTAATAAATGTGAGGGGTTATTAGATGATATTAAATGATAGAATGATAGAATTATTTCATAACATGATAGAAATGATAGAAAAATGTTTGAAAGGATTAAATGGGTATTGCCATGAACTCTAGGTCTACTAGAAGAATGTAGCTCCAAGTGTTCATCCAGCACTGAGCTGATCCTAACCAATCCAAAGCTGGCATCCACTCTAGAGATAGCCAGAATAGAGTACAAAAACCCCAGCTAAAGATTGTTGGAGAAACCACTGAGTCATACCAGAGGTCATTACAAATGCCACATAAGTACTCTCTTTGTTGTTAATATATCTTTTCATCACCACAAAGAGCTGTAACTAAGGCAAAACAACCAGGGCTTTGTTCCAGGACACTCAGAGTGGTGATATTAGAGGGTAGAATTCCACCCCCCCAAATGATCCTGTGATTCACCATGCTGGCCCAAAGTAACACAGCTAGTAAGTGGTAAACCTACAATATGAATCCAGGTTCTTATGCCTCAAAATCCAACATACTTTTAACTGTATCACTCTATTTGAGAGTTTAATGAAATTTGTATAATTTTATAGGCCATAGATAAAATGTTAGCACATAAAAGGCTTTAAATTCTCATCTGTAATTTTTTAAAAACACATTTCAGTTCAATTTTATAATTTGGGTAAAGGATAGAAAAACTCCAAAACATCCTTGAAGTGAGCAAGGGCTGTAATTTTCAGGTTTACTGAAAAGTCAGAGGAGGGGCTCCAGAAATACTGGAACTCTATAAATTAGGTTTAGATAGGGATACTATAAATAGCTTGATTTGAATAAGCAAAACTCTATTATTTGTATTAAAAGCCTCAAGTATAAGTATTTTACATTCTAATTTCCTATTTTTAATAACTATTTTTTTCAAATCACTTTAATTTTTGCATTAAAAACAGATAATACAAGTGAGAAAATATTGTGATAATTAAATTAAGTCTACACTGCCCATCTTTAGATTTAATCACCAAAGGTGAGAACACCTATAATTCTGGGAGGTAATCAACTGACCTGCCCCCTAGGCAGTCTATGAGAATTGTCTATTGTGATTAGACATGCAAATTAGGAAGGAGGAACAGGAAGTGATGCATAATTGACCCCTTTAAAAGGAGAAGGTCCTCAGTTAACTGAGGTCTTCGGTGGAAGAGAACATCTGGTGAGGACCTCTTCTGGTTCATGAAGGAGTGTTGGAATGCTGAGACTTTGGTGGGACCTCTGACTGCTTCCCTTTGAATTGTCATGTTAGTTAAGTTATGCTGACTCTCTTCCTCTTCCCTTGGCATTTCTGGAGGCTCTACCCTCAGGGAGGCCTCTCTTGCCTCTCTAATTGTAAAAGGCCTTGTGGCTAGAAGCCTTGTTTAATTAACCTCTGTGCCCCAACTGCTGGGGCCTCTAAATTCTTACCTGGTCTAGAACTCTGGTCGCAGCCAGAGTTTCTCTCTCTCAATTTCCCTACCTTCAACCTTCCTAACTATAAGTAAACTTCCATAAAAGTCAATTTTGACTTGAGATTATTCTTAATTGAGGATTGATAATAGTTCAATCCTCTGGCGACCACATTTTAATATATTGAACCCATAAAACCCCTTTTTCACCCTTACAATATACCTGTCTCCTTTCAGAGACATAGGATTAGGGGCATATAATATTGCATAAAATATCAGAGGCTGATGTATTGTTTGGTTTTGCTGAATTATTACTCTCTATTTTTTATTCTTCATTACAAGTAGAGAATTAATTCATGCTTGAGTAGAGAATGGGAAAGGAATATTCAGAAATGAAAAGGATATAAAAACAAAATTAGTCTTGAGGCCCATAGATGAAGGGATTTTAAATGAGTATGTGCCAGTGAGGGGTCATAAAAAATGTTTTAAAGGACCAACTTCTTACAGGAATAGTACTACCTAAGCTAGGATAACCTTGCTGCTCAACTGGTCCTTTAAGCTATGTTATAAAAGAGATCATCTGACCAGAAATCAGGACGCTTGGACTCTGACTCTTACTGTAGAATTTGGAGCAAGTGTCTCTCTAGAATTTCCTGATCTGTAAAATGGAGGAGTTAGAGAGGATAATGTTTAAGGTTCCTCCTAACTCTTAACATTTTGTGATTCTAAAATATATGAATGAGGATAGGGTTTCCTTATGTTAGCCAGGCCAGTGAAGCAGAATAGCCAGGTGTGGGACCTGTCCAGTGAACTCACTAAAAAGTCCTTGCCTTAGATTTCTATAGGTCATACATGATAAAGGCTTGTGCACCAGCTTTCTAAAAGAAATACTCTGACTGTCCCTCTTCCAAAGTTAGAAAGAAAGATGTTCTTTGTCCTATAAACCCAGAGATTACTATATGAAGGGCATTAATGCCAAATGCAACTAATGAAATAGGTGTTATTATTACATCGTCTTTCTATAAATGAGACAGAGAGACATGAATGAATGAATGAATGAATGAATGAATGAATGAATGAATGAATGAAAAAAGCGTTTAAGCATTTACCATGCCAGGCACTTTGCTAAGTGAAAGGGGATACAAAAGTAAAAAGAGATAGTCTCAGATCTGTAAAAGCTTATATTCTAATTGGAGAAGGTAACATATAGGGGAGGGTGATATACAAGAAAGGAAGTTTGATGTAGAAAGTTACAGATATTGTGAGTTGATGTATAAGACAATCAATTTGGTATATGCTTTCCAGAAGAAATAATATTATTCATTTGATTACTGTGTTCAGAGCAAGAGGTGGAAGGAAGAGAGTAGTTGGGGGTTGTCAGGGTAACTGAAGTGGTAACTGAAATGTGGAATGGCATTTTTCTCATGGGTGGGTGGGGTCATCAATTAGGAGGCTGGTCTCTAGGACAGGTGCTCCAAAAAATGAACAAAATATATTAATTTCCCAAAAGAATGAGCTCATGGATTCTGGAGATCCAAGATGTGGCCATCCTAAGTGAGCCTAAGTGAGGAATAGGACTATGGTCAGTAATGGAGAGGAGGAAAGAAATCTGTATAAGACACCAGCTGCTTTGCAGTTTTGGATGCATATATTGTCCCTTCATGTCTGTGCCTTGGTTTCACCTGTGTCCTATACCTTTCATGCAGGTGTTCTGACTATATGTTCTCTCTGTGTGGATGACTCATGCATAACTCCTATGAAAGTCTATTCTTCACATTGAATACTTGCTCTGTGTGTATTGAAAGAGAATAGATTCAGTATTTATAAGGGAAATGTCACTATTTTATCAAACTTGTCATTTGATTAAAATTTGTTTTGAATTATGAGTGTATTAGGTGGGGCAGCTAGATGGCTTAATGCATTGAGAGTCAGACCTAGAGATAATAAATCTTAAATTCAAATCTGGCCTCAGACACTTTCTAGCTATGTGACCCTGGCCAGTCACTTAACCTCCATTGTCTACCCCTTACCACCTTCTGTCTTAAGAGTCAATATACTTGATTCTGAGATATAAGATAAGGGTTTGGGGAGGTGGGGAAGTATATGAGGAATAACAGGCAAATGAAAGGCATACTATGTATGATGATCCTCATAAGCTATGATTTCAAGAGAATACTGCCCAACAAAATACTAAGAACCTGGGATAGTTAAGTGGGGGATTACAATGATCCTATCAACTACATAATAAATCAGAATAACTACTCTAAGTCCTTTTAAAATAAATTAGCTGGATGTTAGGCCACCATTTTGAAGAAGGCTGACAGTGATACTACAATGACAGTATAGTTTATTGTTCTATTACATTCCATAGTGACAGTCTCTCCAGCCACATACAAAGATTTCATTGAACTGTAGTTCTTTACAGACAAAAGGTCATGGTGGGAATGACTAATTCATTAGCTAAACGCTCATCTGCAGAGTCAAGAATAAAGAAAAGAAATCAGATTAGTAGACAATCTCACTACATCTTCAAATGTAGATATCCTAGAGTACAAGGTGAGTCCTGCCACATTCCACAGGAAGTGCTGACTTCATCAAGTGGGCCCAAACTCCAAGCCCTCTTTCCTCTCATAGACCCATGCAGTAGTGTCCAACTCCTGATGTCCATCTTCTCTCTTCAAATAACTGCCAAAATTATTTTCCTAAGACATAATTCTGAACATGTTGTTTCCCTGTTCATTAAAAATTTCATGAGAGGTTCACATGCATATATATTTTCCTCCTCAAAATATGCAGAAGAGCCTTGCTGGAATTCTCTCTTCTCTCTAGATTTTATCTTCTAACTAGTGAGATAGGGAGAAGTCCTTCAGAGATTTCAATCCTGTAAAATCTTTATGGCTGGTGCACTATAGTTGAGTATTAGCTTTTCCTGCCTTCAGTTGTCTCTTCAACCAGACTGTTAACTACTGGAAGACAGAAATGTTTAATTCTTCTTTCTAATGCCTGTAGTGCTACATAGCAAGAACCTTAGAGTCTATCTAAAAGGTGATCATTTTGTAGATGCTGAGGCCAGAGATAACTAGTCCAAAGTTATATTAAGTAAATAGTAGCAGAAGTGGGATTTGAAACCAGTTCCTTTGACTCCAAATCTAGACTTCTTCCTATTACAACCACACTGCCCATGTATTGTTAGCTTGGTGACTGATTAAGATGAAACTGCATCCCAAAACTATTTTTGAAATCTTTCTGGGGTGATTATTTGTACTCTAAAGAAGAGTCTTTTTAATCTTGTCTTCCCATTCATTTTCATTTTCTGATAGCTCCTAAATAAGAAGGCTCTACTGCCAGAAGGGACCTTAGAGATCAGTCTCTCCAAAAGGCCAAGTGACTTACTCAAAGTCATAGAATTTGAACCTAAGTTCTATAATTCCTTGTCTTTTACTTCTATGGTACCTCCTAATGGGCTTAGTATACAATACTTTTCCCATACTGGAGCCCCAAACTATCCTAGAAAAAAAATCAGTGCCCCATTTTTCTACTTCAAAAGTCTGACAACTTTAAAAAAGGTTGGAAAGTCTGACTATGATGCCAGATATTGGCTCCAAGGCAGTAGAGCTGTAAAGGTTAGGCAATGGGAGTTAAGTGACTTGCCCAGGGTCACACAGCTAGAAATTATTTGAAGCCAATTTTGAATAAAGGACTTCCTGTTTCTAGATCTAGCTCTCAATCCACTGAGTCGCCTAGCTGCACCTACCCCATAAGATTTTATCTACTACATAAACCCAAAGTTTCTGTTTAGGGCTACAAGTTACAATTAATAGTCAAGTGCTCTCAGGAATATTTCAGATATAGGAATTTTGTCTCAGTCCTACTTTGGATAATTGGGTCAGGTCAAGACAGGTGGAAATTCAAATTCTCATCTCAGAAATGCCTACAATCAGAACAAATCCTGGCCAAATCCGAATGGTGAGAAGTAAATAGTTCACCATCAAACAACAGCCACAGACAATTCTGGAAAGGGACATGGTGATGTCACCGTTAAGGACAATAGAAAAGTGTAGCAATCCAGGTATACATTAATTGTGATATTATTTTAAGAGTGCTCAAAAACTGACTCTTGTATTGCTTATGATTGATTTCTGTAACTGAGTTAAATTGAACCTCAACTTTGCCAAATTCCTAGCCCTTCCCTAAGACTACACTCCTGAAGACAGGTCAGTATCTCAGTCTCCTTATTTTACTTACAATAATCAATTAACATATGTATCAAACAACAGTAGACCCCTTAGGCCTTATAGAACTCCTAATCTGGGTATTGTCTTAGTATAAAGCAATTTGTATCTCTTGATAATTACCACATAATGTGAATGTATCAGACCACTTGGCTCTCCCCTTCCCCCTATATTGTTGTAACCCCCATAAAAGTACCTATATGGCAATTGAGTATTAAGCTCTTGCCCACCAGAGCAAGATGGCTTCATAAAGCCAGGAATGAATCTGGGCATAAGGCATACACTGTGCCCAGAGAACAATACTCACCTAAGTTTCAATTTCTGATACTTATATGAATCGAATTTCAGAGACCATTTCACCAAATGAAGAATTAAAACTCAGCTAAACCCAAAGATATAAGTGAGCAGTGAGATTTTAGGTCATCTGCTTCTAGAACCAGTATATTTTCCACTTTATCAACCACCAATTTTATATTCCACCAACAAGGAACCAAACCACAAGACAATCAAAGTCATAACCCTATACTGATGAGCACCATGCTGTAAATGGCTACACTGTACACAGTCAGTCAGTTCCGGTCTCTAGATAGCAACTCTTCTATTTACAAGTAGCTTAAGTTTAAATTCTGGGTCCCTAAGCAAAATTTCTCAGTGTCCAGAAATAAAATTCTTTCTTAGGCCTCCAGGCAACACCTATGCCTCCAGAGATTTATTTACCAGCCCACTTCCAATTCTTTCCACCACTCAACACAAAAACACCAAAATAAAACCCTTCTTAAATTACCTACTTAGAAAAGGACTTTCTCTTTTGGAGGCCCTTCTGATTACAGAGACAATTAAAAGTAAATGCCTAGCCCTAAAGGAGAGAGCAACTCATTAAGTTAGGGTACCCAATAAACTGGAGACTGCTTCTCAAAGAAAACTAGTCAGTGGAAAGTAAGGGCAAGGACTATCCTAAATATAGAGACCTAAGGAGAGAGCAATCCTACACTAAGAATCACAGAACTGTAAAATGTCAGTCAGCAGTAATTAGTACAGGGTTTTTTTAACCATTTTTGTCTCCTTTTTGATAGTTCTCATAATAATGTTTTTAGATGTACAAAATAAAATATGTAAAGAAAACAAATTACACTGAAATGGTTATCTATTAAAAATAATAAAAATTAATGTATTCTAGTTTACGAGCTTCTGATAATTCAGGTCCCTTACTGAGATGAGAAAACTGAGGCTTGAGATCATGCAGTCAATGGCAAGGCTGGGGACAAGAACTTAGATCTTCAGACTTCTTAGGCCAGTAATTTTTCTGCTCTGCCATGCTGTTCTCTTTCCTCTCCTAACCCTCATACCTATAAGGAGAAAATATGGATCCATGACTTTCCAGGGGAAGATTTCCATCCCCAAATACTGTCTAGGCAACATGAACCATTTGTTCCAGAGTGCAGTGAAAGGCAACAGCATGACCCAGTCTCATATTCCACTTCAGAAATTTAAATGTGCAAGGGAAACTGTCTAACATTCTGAAATAGCTCCCTATATGGGGTAGACTACATCAACACTGCTGGCCAAGTTCTTCTGATCCCATTTTCCAATCACAGATAATGTCTACATTACAATAAAATCTACCCAATTCTCTATTTATGTCCTCTCAACTAATTACACAAAGGCTTCTCTGTCTATTCTTCATGTTATTTCTTCTCCATACCATAGCCATACTTTTCTTCCAAGACCCATACAACTGAATCGTATCCTTTCTTCAAAGGCATAGTTCAAGTTCTCTTCGACAGCCTTCCCCAGAGCAGTGATCTCATGAAATTTACATTCTGGACAAATTGGTCTGCTTGCTTGTCTATCTCTGGCATATGTGCCTTTTTTTCAGACTGTCACCATGCGTGGAATGCATTCTCTACTCACCTACACAGTTTAGTCTCTCTCTGGCTCCCTTCAAGGTTCTACTCTTACTGCTTCCTTTAAACCCTCATCTGTTAACATTTTTTCCTATCATAAAATTACTATTTGTGTTGTATGTAAAACTTACGATCTCTCAAGGAGCTATTTCCATTTTGAAATCTCAACACTTTGCATATAGCAGGCACTTAAAGCTTATTGAACTGGATTTGAAGAGTTTCCAATAAATAAGCTTCGAAGTTTCCAATTTCCCTAACCTTCTGTGCCAATGTCTCAATGAGGTTTAATGATCTAGTTAGGAGGGTGATTCCCTCTTTAATAAGACAACAAATCGTAAGACACTACTATAAAATAATCTGAGTTAAGCTGGACATAGCCTCAGGTCCATGGCATAGGCATTAAAATATCAAGGGAGAAAAGGAAAGTAAATGGTCAAAAGAAATGAATTATTGGGTAAATTAAATATTGAGTCCCAGAGAGGTCTTAGAATTGAGATTCTGACTAAGCAAATAAGAGTCTGAATAAATTTCCACCAATTATCACTTTCAAAGAGCTAAGCAAGACTTTTCCCTTTCAAGCTATAGTGTCAGGAAGGCCTGGATTCCCTGTTCTAGTGCTTCCAGATGAGACATAGCTATTGCTTGTCTCCTACTATGTGAGGATCCTTACCTCATGAATGGTCTATAACAAAATCAGGGAAACAACAAGGCTCATTTTGTTCACCTACCTGATCATCTTTAGCCTCCGCAATGGAAATTATTAAATGATCAGTAAAGTGGTGAGAAAACAGAATTAATATTGGAATAAAAATATTCCTGATGCTCTTCAGTTTTATATCACCTTTGTTTCCATATAGATTATTCTCCTATTTCCTGATTATAGTTTCCAAAGTACTAGGTGAGAATTGTGGGATTCAGGGCAAGGTGGAGAAGAGGAGAATATAAGCAGCAGCACATCAGAAAATGGCCAGGGTAAAAGAGCAGGGTCCAATGTTGGGCTGGCTATATACAGTGAGATTTCACCTATCAGGACTTCAGGAAGCCATCAAAGCTTATGATGTTCGCACAATCCAACATGAACTCTGGAAACCGCACAGCAAGTGACATAAGGATAGTAATTCCACTCAGATTCCCCTATTCTTTTCTCACTAACATTCCCCTTTATTGGAATTATTGTAATCAATATCTTTATTTAGCCCCAGGAACATATAGAGGAACATCATAGGCCATTACTAGAACCCTCATAAGCCCCCTACAAAATACAGAAATTCCCCTAGAAGTCACTTCACAACAAACCAGAAAATAGTGAGTTAATGTTAAAGATTTAAAAACCCTAACTTAGGTTCCCATATACAGGTGCCTGCAAAAAGAGGCCAGAATAGTCTCCAAGTTACCCCCCACTCCTCCCTGATTCGCTACAGTACACATAAAAGAACAATGAAATGAAATATGGAGAAATTGTCTCCCATGAAAAAGCCTGTACTTTCTCACCACTGTAGCCCAAAAGATACGTCAAACACACCTAACACATTGTCTCTAAGAAAAGATGTACGGTGAGAATGGATTTCCATGCCAAGATTTTGTGTGATTTCAAAGCATATAAAATAAACCTTAATCAAGGCAAAGCAGATCGCCTGTCTCATTCACACCGATGCAGTCCTGCCTCCAAGATTTTTCTGGACCTGTTGGGAGTCCTTTACTCCCCGCACAGAACAGCCTGAATCCAGAGTAGGAGTTCCAAAGTTCTGGTAGTCTGGAAGGAAGTAACAGTGGCTAGTCAGAAAATGGCCAGAGGAAAAGTGTGTGGACTGATCTGAAGCTGGCCAGATAGGATTTTGGTAGATGGAAGAGTCTTCAGAAACCATCTAGTCCAACATCTTCATTTTATAAATGAGGAAACTGAGGCCCAAGGAGGTTACATAAAAGTCAAATGTATTATTTCAACAGTCTCTGAGGCAAAGGATCATTTCATTTTTGTTTTTGTATCACTGACACAAGACAGGTACTTAAATGCTTGCTGATTAATGGGGGTGGGGGGCTGGTAAAAGGTGTGTAAATATAACTCTAAGTGTTTATATATGCCAATATTCCTTATTGCTTATGAATGAATGAATGAAAAAGCATCTACTAAAAACTTACTATGTGCCAATCATTGTTTCTTTAAATAGCTTTACTTCCCAGGCCATCAACTTCAATCCCCCATGATCTACACCCTCATTCCAACTTCAGTCACACATTTGAGACAGTCATACCTTTGATCTCATTATTAATCACAATTGTTCTGTCTCCACAATCCAAAGCTGAAATCCCTTTATCTGACCATAAATTCCTATCTCCTTTCTTTTCTCTTGCCTCCTCTTTCTTAACCTCTTCTCTAGCCTCACTGTAACCCCCAGGTATTCTACCTGTTTCCCAGGGCATCTTGCTATGGACTTACTTTTCTCCCTTCAAAATCTTGAATATGTGATTCAACTTTTTCATCTTAAATTGGGAATCTCATTACTTCACTTTTACTCCTTCCTCAAAGCATTTGATCGAAACTTTATCAAGCCACCCCTCCCTTACTCTCTCAGGAGAAGACCTTGCTCCATATTTTACTGAATAAACTCAGGTTCTCTCAGTAAGCTCCTTCTCCCCAGTTCTACACTTCTAGTCACCTCAACATCATCCCCCAATCTTTCCTACTTTGTTTCAGTCTCAGAGGAAGGGGATGATCCTTTCCCCTTGCTAATCCTAATCCATTTACCCTTGACCGGGACCTGGAGAAGGGTGTGGTTAACAATGTCAAACATTCTAAAAAAGAAAGAGAACTGAAAAAAGGGAAATGGATTTAGCAATTAGAGCATTTGGTAACCTTGGAGAAAGCAGTTCCAGTGGGGTGATGGAAAGCCAGATAGCAAAGGGTTCCAAAATGAGTAGGAGTTGAGAAATTGGAGACAGTGAGAGAGTTTAAGGGGTTGGGTGGGTCAAGTAGGGATTTTTTTATGGATAGGGCAGATATGGATATGTTTGTGGGCATCACAGAAGAAGCCAGTAGATAAAGAGATTAACAATTAGAGAAAAAGAAGAAATGATTAAAAGGTCAAACTCCTTTAAAATAAGAGAATCAAAAAATGAGAGCTGAAATAAACTTTAAAGGCCATCTAGTATAACGTGATTTTATAGGTACACATAAGGCTTAGAGAGTTTTAGTGACTTGCTCAAGGTTATACTTAGTAATAGTGCCAACATCTGAATGCAGGTCAATATTCCTTCTTGTTGTTTGTTCAGTCGTATCCCACTCGTTGTAAACCTATAGACCAATATTGTATATGGATTTTCTTGACAAAGATACTGGAATGGTTTGCCATTTTCTTCTCTAGTGAATTAAGTTATGTGGTTTGCCCAGAATCACACAGCTAGAAAGTGTCTGAAGCCATATTAGAACTCAAGTTTTTCTGACTCCAGGACTAGTGCTATATCCACGATGTCACACTTAACTGCCTCCATATCTGGATATAGTAAACATTAAAAGGAAGAGAGGTTAGGGGCAGCTGGGTAGCTCAGTGGAGTGAGAGTCAGCCCTAGAGACAGGAGGTCCTAGGTTCAAACCCGGCCTCAGCCACTTCCCAGCTGTGTGACCCTGGGCAAGTCACTTGACCCCCATTGCCCACCCTTTACCAATCTTCCACCTATGAGACAATACACCGGAAGTACAAGGGTTTTAAAAAAAAAAAAAAAAAGGAAGAGAGGTTGCTAAAAGATAGTGGTACAGAAAAGAAAAAGTTCTGTACAAGTTGGGGTTAGGAGAGGGATCTAATAAGTCTCCTTGACTTCAAGGAGATGGAAGAAGTCCATTATGAATGGCAAGTTTGTTAGCAATAGAATGGGAGATCCTAGGGGGTAAATGGACAAGGGGAGGTAGAGATAATATAGATAGATAGGTAGAAGGGAGGAGGGTGCAGTATCAGAGGAAGTAAGCTGTTCCCTAAGCAACTTATGACTCTGAATCATAGGAATTCAGAGAGCTAGACGTAGGCTAATACTGTCCAACCCTTCCCAGGAGCAAAGATAATGATGTTTTGATCCTTACTCCCTAAGCAAGAGGATGAAAGTGGCAGCACTGGGGCATTAAAGGCAGGAGTTTAAGACTCTGGGTGGGCCTGAATCTGGGGTCTGGCAGTTTATAGAGAATTAAAACACAGTAGATTTCCTTACAATTGAATCCTTTTTGGAACCAAATGAAATAATGAGTCACATTAGTTTCTATTTTGTTTTTATTTCTAACTTTGTTTTTGATGCAAAATTTTTTACTTTTGACTGTTTTTGACCAAAATCCATTTGTTAACAGATTAGTCACTTATCTTATTACAAAATCACAGAATTCCTATGACTTGGATACAAATGACTTTGTTGTTCAGTCCTGTCTGACTCTTCATGATCCCATGGACCACAGCAAAGCAGGTCCTTCTGTCCTCCACTATCTTTTGAAGTCTTTCCAAGTTTCAATAACACTATCTCATCTTTTGCCATCCCCCTTCTCCTTTTTCTTTCAGACTTTCCTAATATCAGGGTCTTTTCCAGTGAATTCTGTCCAGTGAATTCTTATTATGTGGTCAAAGTATCTAAACTTCAGCTTTAATATCTGACCTTGCAGCAAGTAGTCTGAATTAATTTTCTAAAGTATTGACTGATTTGATCTCCTTGCTACCTAAGACAGTGATGGGCAAAACTATGGCCCAAGAGCCAGATGGGGCTCCCTGAAATGTTCTGTCTGGCTGTGGACATTATTCCTAATATGACAAATACAATGAGTAGGATACAATACAATGAAACTTCAAAAGAGTTGCCTTAGGAATAAAGAACTGGAGGAATTCCATGTGAACTGGAAAGACCCCCAGGAATTGATACAGAGTAAAAGGAGCAGATCCAGGAGAACATTGTACACAGAGACTGATACACTGTGGTACAATCGTACATAATGGACTTCTCTACTAGCAGCAATGCATATATCCAGAGCAAGGCTGAGGAACTTATGAGAAAGCCACATTCAGAGGAGAAACATAGAAGAAAACAACTGCTTGAAAAAATAGGATGATGGGGATATTATTGGGGATGTAGACACTAAACAATAACTCTAGTCCAATTATCAATAATATGGAATTAGGTCTTAATCAATGATACATGTAAAACCCAGTGGAATTGTGTATTGGCTAAGGTGGGGGTTAGGGGAATTAGGGGGAGAGGGAAAAAACATGAAACATGTAACTATGGGAAAATATTCAAAATAAAAATTTAATTTAATTTAATTTTTAAAAAAAGAAAGAAAGAGTTGCCTTAGAAACAGACTAACAGATGAGCATTTTCTTTCCTTTGGCCTCCTCTTTAAAAAGTTTGCCCATCACTAATCTAAGAGACTCTCAAAAGTCTTCTCCAGCACTACAATGTGAAAGTATTACTTCTATGACACTCAACTTTCCTCATAATCCTACTTTCACAGCCAACCATATGTATGATCTATCCTCAAAGGACATAGAATTGCTTTTTGGGGGCCTCAGTTTCTTCATAAGTAAAATGAAGGGCTTTGACTAAATAGCCTATAAGTTTTTCTCTAAATCTTCAATTCATTGACCATTACAGATATACCCAGGATGGATGACCTTGGTTTTTTCAATGTTTGATCAAGCTCTAAGCACTACATAGCACATGCTTCTACTATTTTTCATGGCCATTGAAACAAACTGCTTTCATCAGCCCCTTCTACTGGGGAGCTTGGAATGCTTGGGATAGACATCCCCCCCAAATCACCTACAGGATTGAGGTCTGTTGGTTATCCTCAACTTTTTTTAGCCATGTGCTGAGATGATTTTAGTGAGATGTGGTTCCTGTGCATGCTATTAGCTTTTTGGAACCACAGGTGAGAGTTGGATGGCAGGTAGACACCAAAGGTGAATAAGCAGCCCTGAAAAGTGCTGAACAAGAGCTCACGCCAAAAGTGCTAGTCCTCTCTGAACACCCCCATACACCTCAAAGTCATCCACTATATCCTGGGACTTCGACAGTCATCTTGACTTTTGTCCTGCCACTGGACTTCAGTGACTCTAGAAGAAAGAGTGAGGCTAATGAGTGCCTCTCTTAAATCCTATTCACTCACAAGTCATCACCTTCATGATGTCACTGGCCTGCTTTGAAAATGACAGATGAACAACAGATAGATATACCTCTCTCCCAAAATTATGTCCAAGATATGAGCAAGTCTGATGGAAAAGATCTCCATGATCTTTTCATAGAAATAGAAAACCAGAGAAGTGACTTGTTTAAGGTCATACAACAAGTTAGTAACAAAACTATAACAACCTCATTTACTAATTTTACATTTGGTGTTATTTCTATTGCATCCCTCTAGCATCCACATTTTTTAAAACCCTAAATTTCTGTCTTAAAATAGATACTAAGTATGGTTTTCAAGGCAGAAGAGCAGTAAGGGCTAGGGGCAATTGGGGTTAAGTAACTTCCCTAGGTTCATATGGCTAGGAAGCATCTGAGGCCAGATTTGAACCAGGATTTCTCATCTCTAGGCCTGGCTTTCTATCCAATAAGCCACCTAGTTAACCCCAGCCATATGTTCCTTTAATAAATCAGGGATGTATAATTTCATCCATGCAATAAATCAAGCCCTGATTGGTATTTACTGATTTCTAAGATATAAATGTTCAAGCTGATAATTTAACAATCCTTCCAGTATGAGTTGGCTCCAATATATCCTAAATAGTCTTTCATCATGGCCAAAATTGAAGCTTTTCTTATATGTCTTGTGCTGGCTAGGGGCAGCTAGGTAGTACAGAAAACAGAGCATTAGGCATGAAGTCAGGAAGACTGAGTTCCAATCTGGCCTCAGACACTTACTAGCAATGTGACCCTGGATAAGTCACTTAATCCTGTTTGCCTCAGATTCCTCATCTGTAAATGAGCTGGAGAAGGATATTACAGATTAGTATCTTTACCAAGAAAACTTCAAATGGGGGTAATGATGAGTAGGATGACTAAAACAACTGAACCACTACAACACCTTATGCTGACTTGTCCTGAATTTGTTTCATATTATTTGCCTGTGGTTCATTGCAATTCTAAGTGTCACATAATAGGTACCCATTGATTTGACATGACAGTCCAAACCACAGCAAGGTTTAGGGACTTTGAGACTGAAGGAGCCCCAAGAAACCAACCTCAAGTGTTACAATGGTAACCCCACCAAAAGGTTCTACTAATTCAATCAGGGACATTTATAGTTTTGGACATACAAATTCTGTTTTTAGAAAGAATATTTCTGAATACTACTTCAATACTATTGAAATAAGGCAAAGTCCTGTCTCTGCATGTAGTTTCATCTGTTCAGAAACTGCTAAATAAGCAGATAAAGGAGGGCAGTTGTGAAAGTGGACTTTATTAGTCAGTGAGAATGGACAGAACAGTATAGACCACCTTATGAGAGGCTTCTAAAGATTCCCAAAACATTTCATTCGACACATGAAATGACAATTTTAGCTAAACTTGCATAAGCTACCCTCTTGATGAAAATCAGTAGTTCAACTTGCTAGGTAGAATTATTTTACATGCTGTGAGAAGGGACTTTTCTGAATTTTTTTGCTGGGAATGCAAAAAAATTTAGCTCTACCGCTGCTAGGAATTAGGAAGGAAGCATCTGGGTTTTCCTGATGCAGTGGAAGTGTTCTAGACTTGGAGTCAGATGATCTGGGATAGAATTTGTGATTTGACACTAACTAGGTCACCTTTGAGTTTCATTCAGAGAGGCAAAGACTTACAAGTATTCGGATCTCCAAAATGGAGAAAATTTTTTCCCCTGTCTCCCTCACAAAATCATTGTAGGGATGAGAGAAAATATCTGAGAGTATTGCGGAATAACAAATAAATGTAAGCTAATTTTAAGTATTAATGGTGGCAGGGAAAAAAATTAAACAACTCCTAGCTAAATACAGAGAGGTACTAAGGAAGGTTGGATTCAGTGAAATAGGTTATAATAAAAACATCTTGGGGCTCTCTAACAGAAGACCAGGCAAAAAAGCATAGCATGTTAATAACACTTGTTGCCAATCTAAGGGCTTTTTTGCAGAGACATAACAGAGAATGATCATGAAATTGATGATTGTTGCTTTAATGCCAGCTAGAGTGGGCAGCTGGGAAATTGACAGAACTGACATAGGCCAGTCTGACTTGCAGGAATCAGAGATGAGGTGGCAGGCTGACCTTGTGCTTGAAAGGTAGGGTTTTCAACTGGCATTGAAAACTCAAACACGAGAAAGTTGCCCGAGTACATAAGGTGGAAGAAAATTGAATACATATTGGAGTGTTCAGTGACAATCAACTACACAGTTAAAATCATTATCAAGAACACTTTTTTTTGAATACAGATAATACCCCCAATTAACACTGATATGAATGGGAATTGATATCCATTCTACATGTTTTCTACAAAAGAAATACCTAATGGGGCAGCTGGGTAGCTCAGTGGAGTGAGAGTCAGGCCTAGAGACAGGAGGTCCTAGGTTCAAACCCGGCCTCAGCCACTTCCCAGCTGTGTGACCCTGGGCAAGTCACTTGACCCCCATTGCCCACCCTTACCAATCTTCCACCTATGAGACAATACACCGAAGTACAAGGGTTTAAAAAAAAAAAAGAAATACTTAATATACTGTACACAAGACCATGATTTGACCGAGAGTCTAACTAAATGTAGTGAAATGCTTCATCCATATGCTTACCAATTGTTTATTAAGCCTCTTCACTACTTGTGTTGCACCTTAGTAGTTGCAAACATTGGGAAATATATGAGAAATATGAACATTAATAAGACTTGGTACCTGTCCATTAGGAGTTCATAATCTAGTAAGGAAGGGAAGATATACACATAGAGTAGAGAGCAGTTAAGTGTAGAGAAAAGGAACAAACTCTAAGAGTTGAGAGAAGAAATATTCAGAGAGTTAAATAATGATTGCAGATTTGCCATGTGAAAACTTGCATTGGTAACCTCACTATATGCAACACAATATGTACATCAATAGACTGCTTTTATATGAAAAAAGTTTGGTGAAGAAGTAAAAAAGGAAAATTTGTTTCTGGATGAGTTAGTCTCCCAAATTGGACCACCTATTTAAAAAAAAAAAGTTAGTAAAAATCAATTCCTAAGAAGCTAGCAACTTCCTGAGTGTAAGTTTGTGGCTGCCTAATGAGCTCCATCATCCTCAAATTGACAATATCTTTCAGAAGTAAAACCCTTGACTAATGCTACACCATTTCGTACCTTCCCAAAACAAAGCTCAGTTTAACTGGGCTAAACCAAATTCTACCAACCAAATTTCATCATGAATATTTTCTTGAAACTGGTAAGATCCAGAGGAACTCCCAAACCATGGGACTTCTACCAAAGTTTTCAGAAACAATGAGACTTAGCATAGATTTTTTTTTTTTAAATTAAGACATACTATCCCTTGTGATCTAAACCTCAGGGAAGAAAATTGCCAGGATGAAGATACCTCAAAATTCTAAAATTTCTATAGTTACATGCTTTCCATATTACAATGTCATGTCAAAGTACATTATTTGAAATGGAGTATAATTACATGTATTCTATAATGAAATCATATATTTATTAAACCTCTATTACCTGTAAGGTATCATCATAGGTACAGTGGAAGATAGAATGACATTTCCTTCAAAATATAGGATAAGCAAGTTTCTAAATAGGGGCCTTACTAACAATTTATGCAACCTCTTGCCCCTGCATACACCAGTAGAACTACCAAAACTTTATTTGTTTGAAATGAATTCTTAGTATTAATGTAGAACTGTACTGAATCAGAAGAACTATCTTTCTCAATGTTTTTGTATAGCATTTGGCAGGTTTTTAGTGGGAATTCTGTAATATTGGGATCCTAAACTAAAAGAGGCATCAGAGGGGAATTTAGAACCCTATCTTTATTTTATAAATGAGATAACTAAGACTCAGAAAGGTTGACTGATGCTTCCATGTGTCACAGGTTTATACAACTAACAAAGACTGGGCTTGAACCCTGTTCCTTTGATTTAAATCTAGACTTTGCATCCCACTGATTCATTAATTAAATGATCACTGATTTTAGTCAAGTATTAGACAGCAAGTTAATAGCTAACATCTGTAGAGTGCTAAAGATTTGCAAAGCATTTTACATATACTATCTCCACTGATCATGTATCCTACTTGGCAAAATCATAAATAATTTCATGTTCACAACTCTCCTGGGATTTGCCTTTTTCAGATTAGAATGATCTAATGAAAGCCATCAAAATGTTACTGTGACAAGAACACTGAAATTGGAATCAGAGGACCTAGATTTGACTCCTAGTTCCACTCTTGACTATTTGTAAGACCTTCAGCAAGTCAGTTTATCTCCCTGGGCCTCAGTTTCCTGTTCTGTAAGTTGAATATTGGACTAGCCATTTTGTAAGGTCCCTTTCTACAGGATCCTGATGAAGCTTTCAAAATTATTTTATCCCATTCTTGTCCTATGTCCATGACCATCAACCAGTGAGTAATTTGGATAAAATAGAAGAATATCTATCAGTAAAACAAAAATCAGGAGAACTCTACTTAGTTGGAATTAACAGCCCTCATTAATGTCAGGAGTATCCTGGTATCACTTAGTACCCCAAGTCACTTCCTTACTCTGAGTCTAGGCTGGTCCTTTTTTTGGAAGGTAGGGGAGGACTAGGACATGGCTGGTTGTTGTGATGAGTATTAATGCCTACTGGATGAACTCCAGATGGTAAGCTATTGCTGCTGATGCTCATGGCTCTCAAGCATCAAACAAGCCTGTAACTCACAACTGACCTTACAACACCCAGTGGAAATCTCGAGGCCCTTTTTTGGTTCCCTACCAAGCTGTGCACTCTCCACTTTAAAGTTTGGTCTGTCCCAGAAGGTCTTACTGCAGGACTGCATAAGTCTATTTCTTGGAAGGGTTCTGACCAGAGAAAACCCAAACCGGACTCGAGGAAGCTGGCTCGGTCCCGAATTCAGAACTTTAAGTTTTCATTTAATTCAATGGGAAGAATAGCCCCAAAAAAAAGCAGGAAGAGGGAGAGTATGAGAGAAGAGGAAGAAGGCGCTGTCTGTGTATAAGAAGAGCAAAATGGGAGCGAGGACAAGGCTCGAAGGCTGAGCACACCATTCCCAAGACAGAAAAGCGCTGCAGGGGATTTGGAGAAGAGCAGGCTGCATTCCGTGCTCTCACCCCACTTAGTTCAGTTCCTCCAGCCCTCCACCCCAACCCCAGTTCCCTAATACAAAGCTCTAAGTTGGTCAGGCAGGAACTGACCAAGGGAGGCACTGAGCCTGAACACACCCCCAGCAGTGTCTCTCCCGGCTACTGGCACATCCTTATACTGGCGCTCACAGTGGTGGAGCGGTTGGTGCTTTGCCATCCTCGACGCTGGCTTCGGATTTGGATGGGACTAGAGAGGCCGGTTCCCTGTCCTTCTAGATAGAACCCCTTAACCCCACCCGCGCCCAGCCCCACAACCTTACCTCTAACAATTGCACATAGCTTGCGGGGAACCAGCCACGGAGTCCGTCCTCTTTCTGCCCTTCCCACCAGCCCCCGTCAGGGACTTGCAGCACCGTGAGCACCTCTCCGGCGTCGAAGCGAAGCCCCTGACGGTGCCGCTCCCCTGTGAAGGGGTACAGTGTTTGGCAACGAGAGCCGGACATGGCTCTGATGCCTGAGGCTCACAGAGCAGCCTGCATTGCTCCTCAGGCCGGAGCAGTGGGCAGCAGGGCACAGCAGCCGAAGCCCTAGGCGAGGGGATTCCTTCGGAGCCTCTAGCAGTCACGGGCTCAGAGAACGCCTAGGTTCTTGGGTTCCACAGGTTTCCCGTGCCCCACGGTCCCGGCTG
The DNA here is from genome assembly GCF_016433145.1 of Gracilinanus agilis. NCBI lineage: Eukaryota > Metazoa > Chordata > Mammalia > Didelphimorphia > Didelphidae > Gracilinanus > Gracilinanus agilis. Next base: position 237,543,023 of record NC_058133.1, read on the forward strand.
CAGATGCTGTCTGTCTCAGGCTCGATGCCTAGCTGGGCGTTGGGTCTGCGTTCTAAGACCCAGAAGGGAAGGGAGGGAAGAAGAGGAGGTGGAGAAGAGAAGAGGACTCCGGCGTGGAGCTGGAGCTGGAGCTGGAGCTGGGTGGCCGTGCTCGGTGACGCCCCCGGGCTGGGCTGCCTTTGAGCTCACAGCTTCGAGCTTCGCTCGGGAGGGGGCAGGGCCGAAGAGTAGGAGCCTGTGCTGCTTCGGGGCTTGGACTCCTTAAAGAACTTCCTAGGGACCTGGAACCCGGGCTGGAGCAAACAGCGGACATAGCCGGGGCTTCCCTACCACGCGGAAATGCGCAGCTCTCCCGAGAGGTGTGTCCCAAAACTGCGCGGGCCAGCAGGGACTGCTCTTGAGGCCCAGAGAAGGATCATCAGTCTGGGGAGGGACGCTGAGAGAAGGGGGACTGAGCACACCCAGAGAGCCGGCAGGGAACGCAGAGATTAGATTATGGAAGGGAAGACGGATAAGTCCAGGAGAGTGCTGGCTACACCAAAATGATACTGGGCACTGTACTATTTGGGGGATCAGTTGGCCTCAGTTGAACGTCCTCTCCAGTTATTTTTTTAAAGGTCTCATACTTCTTTCTAAGGTATCATTAATACAAAATCACCACATCCACAAAGCGGTTAAACACTTGGATAGAGGGGATAAACACCTCATTATATACTACAGAGCTGTGCATAACCTAGGGAAGTCCTCTACTGAAGTGGGAGAAAAAATGTTGGATATGGAATCAAAGACCTGTGTTAAATCATAATTTTAACACCTATGTGATCTTGAACAAGGCACTTAACTTCCTCAGACTCAATTTCCTTATCTGTAAAATGAGAGGGTTGGACTAAATCACCTCTGAAGTCTAGCACTAAATATTACTCCCAAGATTTAGTATAATATAAAGAAGTAGATCATAAATCTAAAGCCTGGAACAGCCAAGCAGGTTAAGGGACTTGCTGTAGTGGCACAGGTAGGTAGTAATTGGGAGAGACAGAATTTCACCATAGATCCTTTGACCCCAAAGTCTGGAGTCAGGGACTGGAAAATTAAGAACTAAAAAGGATGGATGAGGAAGTAGTAGAGCATGAGATTAGGAGTTAAGAATCAGGTTCTAGTTCTTTATATGCCCTTATAACAAGTGTGGGGTATTGAATCATTCTTTTACCTCTGGAGCTCAGTTTCTTCTTTCCCCCTTCATTTATTTAAATCACCTACACCAGACCCAGAAGTGTAACTGGTTGAATCTGGGCTAATGACCACAACAACAACAAAAAAGAGTTCCTTACTGTAGGAACTAGTTCTCAACCAGAAAGGATTGTCAACAAATGAGTTTAGAGCTCTCCCTTCTCCTGCCTGGAGGCATGAACCTCATAGCTGAGTTTGAGGGACTCAATGTGGAGAGGCTTCTACTAATCTTAGACTAAGAGTTGTTAAGCATTAGTACTCTATCTGAAAAAAGTACTTATTACACTCCTGCTGAAGAGGATACAGTGCTGAAGAGGATACAGTACAATATAGTCCATAACTGAAGGTAGTGAGAGACTGATGATCAAACTCAGAGATCCAGCAACTCAATCCATTCAATTAAGCCCTGAAAATAATCCAATCTCTCAAACCAGGTTGGTAGTAATCCGCACAGTGGCTAGCAGCATCCAAGCCCAAAATGGAACAAACTCAGCAGCTGAGTAACCTCCACAGCTCATCTTAGCAGTACACTTTACTTGTCCAGTCAAGACAACACATATTATAAAGAGTAAACCCACTTGTCCAGTAAAGATTTCATGCCCTTCAATGAACCAGTCCAACTACTCATTAATCACTGGATCATTGATACAATGCTATAAAGAAAGAAAATCAAGAACTTGAAGTTCCAGAATAATAAGTAGTCTTGGCCACATAATGTTCCCTATATATATTGCTCACTATTGTCCTTTAAATTTATACCCACTCTCTCTGTGTATTTTTGGGAGACAGGGTCCCAGGTTTTTTGGGGGTTTGGGGTAGGGTGTGGGGTTTGCTTTATAAACATTGTACTCACAAAGTCCTTTGAATAAATATCTTCTTTAAAGGACCGAGTATACTGGCCAATTGTTAGTAGAATACTTGTAAGAGTTCTACAGCTACAGGTGAGGAGGAACCACCCACAGAGTTACCCTGAAAACTCTAGGAGTAGTACTATCTACCCCTCTGGAGACCCAGCCTAGTTAGGGGATTGAGCTTAGAGGGAATACTACAGTCACAAGGGTTGGCTCCCTGGGTTGAGGAGAAAATTATTTTGAAGTAAAGTTTATGTAAAAACAAATAACATCAGAGCAGGTAGGTGTCTCAATGGATAGAAAATTAGATCTGGAGATGGGATATCCTGGGTTCAAAGCTTGCCTCAGACACTTTCTAGCTGTGTGACCTTGGGCAAGTCACTTAATCCCAACTACCTATCTCTTACTGCACTTCTGCCTTGGAACTAATACTTAGTATCAATTCTAAGAAGGTAAGGGTTTAAAAAATGACATTAATAAAAAGTAAAACTAGAAATTAGGGGATTGGATTAAAGGATCTCTAAGGTCTCTTGCAGCTACTAAATGTGATTCTATAAAATAAAATAAAGTCAAAAAGAGTGTACCCTTTATGAAAGCTACAGAGTAGTTAATTGGGGAGAATGATCTTAGTAGAACCAAACCTGGAGTGCCATTCTGATTGAACTAGGTTGGGGTATAAACTGAGGAGGATTACATAATCAACTTCACAGGGCTACAATGATGATCAAAGGAAAACATGCAATGGAAATAATAGAATTGGAGCTCTATACATGCTTTGTAATTAGGATATAAGTGTGAGCTCTCCTGTAAACTATTATCAAGTTCATAATTTACAAACAAAGGTCCTATGGATCTTTACCCATGTTTGCTAGTCAGAGATCAGAAAAAAGAAAAATAGATAACATTGAAAAAAGGCATAGTAACAGAATTACAACTTAGAAAGAAATAAATGGGCTCAGTTCTCTTCTTTAAGCCTACAGAATACTAACAATGTATGTCTTTCTTGTATCTTCCCAGAATTTCTACTCCATCTAGACTACGATCAAAACATTTTGCAATCCTGTCATGCCAATTGAAGAATGTAATATTCTTCCACATGATGAGAGGCACACACATGCACACTTGGAAGAAGGGAGCAGTTAGGTACATCTAAGACTATAGCATGTCAAGGGTTAGGAGTACTCTAGGGATTTCCAAACTATGGAGTGTATTCCCATAATGGGGTGTGAAATCTTTTGAGGTATGAAGGTAAGAAGCAAGGTCCAAAAGTATTGAATATTTTCTAGTGCAACTCCTGTATAAATACATCCTTTTTTTAAACCCTTACCTTTTGTCTTAGAATCAATAGTATGTATCGGTTCAAGGCAGAAGAGTGGTAAGGGCTAGGCAATGAGGGTTAAGTGACTTGCCCAGGGTCACACAGCTAGGAAGTATCTGAGGCCAGATTTGAATGTAGGACCTCCCATCCATAGGCCTGGCTCTCAATCAGCTATACAGCTGCCCCCTAAATGTATCCATTTTAAAAATGAAAACAAAGTTTGAAATCAAAGTATATGGAAAAAATACTAATAAAATAATTATTTCAGCTGACTGTAAGTGTTGTACTTATTAATAGGGTACCTAGTTGATTCTTGATCTGGGCATGACCTGCCATTGTCTTTGTCAATTACCAATGACTCATGACATAGATAAGTTTTGTCATTGAGCTTCATATTGGATTTGAATGTGAAGTGTTTAAACTTAAAGTTGAACATATTTGAGTGGCAATCAAAAGTACTAGTGACATGTTACATTTCTCAATGCCCTTTGTTTCAGTAAATATATTTTAATATACTTTAACTCTAAACTGTAAATCTAAAAAAATTGGAAATAAATTAAGATTAATTATGGGAAATTATATGAAATTTCTATAATTAAAATTCAATTTGAATTGTATTTCCATTTTTGTCTTTAATATATATTTTAGGCAAAATAATATGCTTTATAGTAATAAATAATTAGTTTGAAGATATCTGGAATAACTGGAACTAGCTGTTCCATTAAAGACAATACAGATAATTTAAAAGTAGTAGAAATGCAGAAATACACATTAAGAAGCTCAAAAACAGAAAACATAATGTAGCATATATTTTTAAAATCAAAATGTGTTGATTTATTTTACTTTTACATCTGTATTTCCAAGTTTTCTCAATGGTTCGCCACTATCCCTCCCAGAAAGCAATTTCTTGTAACAAAGAACTTTTTAAAAAGTTCAAGAAAACTATTAAGAAAAAATAGTCAATATATCAAAAAAGTCTGACCATATATGCTATGTTCAATACCTATTGTGGGCCATCTCTGCAAAATAGTGGAAGTAAGGCTAAGGATTGGCCCTTATAATTTCTCAGATTTCAGTTTTTATTGTTTTACCCATAGGCTCATAAACTCATAGATTTAGACCTGGAAAGGGCCTTAGAAGACAGCAAGTTCAACTGTATCCTGTCATAGATGAGGAAACCAAGGTTTAGAGATTAAATGACTTGCCTAAGGTTACACAGGCAGCTAGCACAAAAGCCACATCTTTTTCTTAAATTTTCATAGTCATTGTATGAGTTATTTTCCTTGTTCTGTTTACTTTGCTTCAGTTCATAGTTTTATATGTTTATATTCACCATATTAATTTCTTACAAATAAATAATATTTCCTTATATTTATGGACTGCAATTTATTTAGTCATTCCCTATTCAAATGACATTTACTTTATTTTCAGTTCTTTGTTCTGAACTTTAAAAAATAAGTGCTGCAATAAGTAGTCTAAGTGTAACATGTGATGTAATTGTTGTTGTTAAATTGACCTCCTTGGGGCATAGAGGAATCTGTAGATCAAAGGGTAGAGATCATTTTAGTTATTTTCTTTGTGAAATTCCAAACTGCTTTTGGAGAAAATTGGTCTGAGGAGAGAAACCTGTGGCTATTGATGTGTTCTAAATAACACCTTCTGAATTACATAATGGTGTTTTTTTTCATCCATAATATGACAGAAAGAAGAATTATACATATATCTGAAAATCTTTATGATTTAATAATTGAGAAGCTAAAAATTGTCCTATTTTGCATGGTAAGGAGACAAAACAACAGATATAAAGGCTCATTTGATCATGTACTGTATTAGCCTGAATATAATATGACCCCAAATATAATGCGATCCCAAGTATTCTGAAGGGTAACTCAGAAAGAGGAAACACCCATTTTATTTTCTCCTTTTAAATTGCAACTTTCTCTTAACTCATTAATAATTCAGGCACTTTATATTCAAAGGTTTTTCAAGGTCCTGAAAACAAGTTAAAGAAGTTTTAATGCCAACACTTTTATTAAATATGTATTACTTTTATAGATACTTGTGAGAAACTACCTTCCAATATTTAATCATGTTCTCCTTCCTCTTCTATTTTCTCATCTTCTGAAGAGGAGACATCATTCAAGTCATCGCTTTCACCCTCTTCTTCCCACAAAACACCATCTTCACTACCATCCACACTGTTTGATATTACAACATTTTTAAAATCACAATGTACTTGATGGAGATTTTTGTCCTAAGCGGTTTCTATCCAGTTCCCTAATATAGTGACCAACAGTTTCTTTATTTTTCCTGATGGAGTACATTCACAGTTTCCTGCCAACATTCACTCATTATATTCTTTCCTCAAATGATCTTTGAATGGCTTATTAATTACTTTATCTAACACTTCTAATTGCAACGTCATTCCTACCAGAATAACTACTAGATCTATGAGAATTTCAGCAATTCTCTTCTTCACATTTTCAATCAGGTGATCCTTGAATGTGTTGAGTACGAGCATTCCTCTCTTATGCAGTAATGCATCCAGAAGCCTACCCAAGACCATATTCAACCAATCTAATACAAGTTCTTCATTCATCCATTTCTTTTCTTGTACACGAAAGATCACTCCTAATAGTAACTTTTTCTTAGGTAATGTTTTACGCCTTAAAATTATGTAAGGAGTCAATTTTCACCCATCAGCTATGACTGCAAGCATCATGGTCATTCTAGTTTTCTCATTCCAGTAGTTTTAATCAACACTGATTTGATGCCTTTAGTATTAACAGTGACATTTGTTGGAATATCAAAATAAACAGGCGTTTGGTCAGCATTTCCCATCTGCTCCAAGAGATAGCCATACTTTTTACATATGCTGAGGTGCACAATACACAACCTATGATTTCAAAGCTGAAAGTGCTCAAATATAGTACAAATGTGACTTTCAAAGGTACATGTTGGGGAAAAAGCATCGACTATATTCAGGTTATTATGGTATGTACATTATGCTGTTGAAATTAAAGATGATTTTGTTACTTTGCAATCTTATTTTTATAAGCAGTCTTATTGATGGCAATACCACAATGCATAAGTCATTTTCAATATACTTAATGACCCTTTACTTAAAATGATATAATGAGAAAATATTATTGGACTTTGCACTTTTAAAAATTATGTAATCATGGGATAATAAATAGAGAGCTGAAAGGAACCTCAGGGCCATAAATTCCAACTCCTAGAAAAGTACATTTTTATATTATTGTAAAACACACTGGTTTTCTCATACCAAAGCATTTAGAAGGTCTAAGTTAAAGGATCTAAAGTGAAAAGCTGGAATTTTTCATAGTGATAATAATAAAGAGGAATAATTTCTTTTACAACAAAAAGTTATCTATGAAACATATATTTGGTGAATATTTTAAAACTAAATACAAATAAATTAATGCAAAAAAGTAAAGACTGGCTTGTTAAACACTTGACTGATCTATAGAAGCAATTCTTTTTTTTAATTGTAAAGACCTAGAGATTTCTTTATTTCTTCCTTCCTTCCTTCCTTCCTTCCTTCCTTCCTNAGTAACTCATATTTATATAGTTCCTTAAAATTTATGAATCACAGCATTTTAACTTATTTGATCATCATAATAATCCTATGAGGTTGGTGCTTTCATTATCTCCATTTTACCAAAGAGGAAACTGAGGCTTAAAGAGGCTAAGTGTCTTGCCTAGGGTTAGTAAGTCTCTGAGATAGGATTCTAACTTAGGTCTTCCTTACTCTCTCTCTAAAACTCTATTCACTATACCACCTAGCTGCCATCATTTATACCCATTAAAAATGCTAAAGATATTGATCATTTGGAAATCCTGCTACCTCTCTTAGGAACTTAATCAAACATCACCTCTGGATCAGATTGTCTACTTGTACTGCAGAAGACATTCTATACGAACTCTCTCTTGCAGCATTTAAATGCTGATCTTCAAGGAGTCCAAGAACAACTTGTCCATCTTCCTCATAATAATCCCTGAAGACTGTTTTTAAGCCATTTTGTAGCATTTTCTTTTGGAAGTACAAACAGAGTGATATGTCCAGGGAGTGAATATCAAATTTGTCCAATTGCGATTTAATAGACAGACTAGAGTGAAGGGAGAAAATTCCAGCCTTCTTTGCAGAAACTATCTGGAATGACATTTTAGAAGAATACTTGCAGCAACTAAAATTATATCGAGTATTTAACTACATGGGCTCATTGATATAAAAAACTATTATTGCCATCTTGTACACTATATTTGATGATAAAACTATGTTTCATCATAAAATTTTAAAGTTATATAGGACGTTGCAGGTAATCTTTTCTAAAATCATACTCATTGCAGAAATTTCTTAAGAAATAGTCAGCCTGTCTTTGCTTGAATAGATTCAGTGGCAGGCGACTCATTATTTCACAAGGAAATATTTTCTATTTGAGATAGTGCTAATTAGTAGAACATTTTCCATATTAATCATAGGTTGTCTCCTTTTGTCCTTTCCCCATTGCCCTTAATTCTGACCATTAAAGCTACATGGTGTATTTTGTAGTCCATAGCATTACAGGCTGAGAAAACGAGAGCTAGAAGCAATGTGAGCTGGTAGATGTTTAACAATTGAATTCCTTCCTCCCTCCCTCCCTCCCTTTCTTTCTTTCTTCCTTCCTTCCTTCCTTCCTTCCTTCCTTCCTTCCTTCCTTCCTTCCTTCCTTCCTTCCTTTCCTTATTTATTTATTGCTACCTTCTGTCTTAGAACCAATACTATGTGTTGTTTCCAAGACAGAAAAACAGAGTAATAAGAGTTAAGCAATGGAGCTTAAGTGACTTGCCCAAGGTCACACAGAAGACCTAGAGATTTCTAAATATAAATAGATAAGGAACCCTATATGCTATGGAAAACTGATAGACAGAATTTTACTGCTGAATTATAATAGGGAATAGATTAATACTTTGTGATAGTAAATTGAAATAATTATTTGAACCGGAAAACTTTATTATCTTTGTGAAATGAGGATTTATAATGAATGCATTTGTGTAATAACAAATATTAGCCTCATTTTTTGGCTAAAAAGAATGAGTAAAGCAGAGGGCATTCAAGATAGTGGCTTAGTAGGCGTGAAAGCTAAAACCTCTCTGACTATCTTTCCAAACAAATCTTTAAAAAGCACTTCAAAATAACAGAAGTCAAAATCCAATAGCAAGATGGAGTGAGGGGGCTCACCCACTGAACAAAAATAAAAGGCTAGGAGGAGAGAGTTGATTTTCTCTGGGTTAAGGGGGAACTGAAAGCAAAACTGAACATTGTGAAAGAAAAAATTCTTTACTCTATTGTCTATCCTGAGTTAACACTAACTTAAATACCTCACTAGATTGTGAAGACAGGATTAACTCTCCTTTGTCTACCTTTTGACTGAATCAACACAAGCTTGAAGTAGGTGGAGGAGCTCCCTACTTGGAGATCTCCACCCTTTTTTCTAACTCAAACAGTCAGAGACTTGTGAATTCTTTTAAGATTCACAGCCTCAGAAACTGTGAACCCTTTTAATGAGTATCTACCCTTCCAGAAGGTATTAACTGGTTCCCACAAACACTGCCCTCTGGACAGTGCTAGACAAGCTGGAAGCTGTGATTGGCCCCTTTGAAGAGGGGAAGAGACAAGAAGCCACTATAAAAGGCCCTGAATTTCTGAGGCTAGAGGGGTGGACTCCAAGAAGAGAGTCAACTCAAGAAAAAAGTCAGCTTTAAGAAGGTCAGCTCAAAGAAGAAAGTTGGCCTCAGGAGTCACCTTGAGCTCAACTCATTTTCTTGACCTGCCTCTTAGAGGTAACTTGGGTGAGTGGATAGCTGGCTTTCCCTTCCTTTCTCCTGGAGAGAGTTTAATTCTGGTTGAAGGTTAACAAGTCCTGCCTGAGCCAAACACTGGAACAATATTTAGTTAGATAGGTTAATGACTTCTCTAACCTTTTGTATTCCTCTGCTTTCACTCTTTCCACCTCTTTTGTAAATAAAGATTTATAATTTTCATATATTTAGCCAAACCACTAATTTTAACACTTACAACATAGAGGAGTCCTGGCTGCCCACCTGTCCACCTACTGCTCCAGAGTTTGAGCCTGGGCATAGACCAACTTTGGGATTTGGGGACCTGAGAGACATCAACAAAAGAGCACCTCAGACCCACCCCTTGAAGTCCCAGACCCTGGCACTATCCTGCCATGAGGTCTGGAAGTCCATTGTACTATACCCTTTGAAACCTCTGCTGCTTTGGTAAAGACATAGACCTAGGGCAAAATAGCTCATAGTGCCTAACCCTTCAAGCCAGCAGAGGAGACAAAATCAGCAAGCAGCTTTCAGAATTTCCAGTCCAGGCCAGAGACAACCAAAAAAAAAAATCTTGGAAAATAAGCAAACAGCAAAAGAAACACTTAAGGCTTGAAAATTTCTATGGGGATAAAAAGGAAAGAACAGAACCAACAGGGGATGGTGAGATCCAAGAAATCATATGCAAAACTTCAAAGAAAAACAGGGATTGATCTCAAACTCTGGAAGGATTCAAAAAAGGAATTCAAAAATCAAATAAGAAAAGTAAAAAAGATGGGGAAAAGAAATAAAGTAATGCAAAAGGAAAATGACAACTTACAAAGCAAAATTGGTCAACTGGAGAAAGAGACAAAAGTCCAATGGAGAAAAGACTTCTTTAAAAAAAAAAACAACAGAATTGATCTCCTGGAAAAAGAGGCAAAAAAAAGTCCAGTGAAGTTTTCCTTTGTGCCTTTTTTGTTGTTGATTCAGTCAAAAGGTAGGCAAAGGAGAGTTAATCCTGTCTTCACAATCTAATGAGGTACTTAAGTTAGTGTTAACTCAAGATAGACAATAGAGTAAAGAATTCTCTTGAGTGCCAAGAAAAGTAGAACGGACCAAATGGAAAAGGAGGATTAAAAGGTCATGGAAGAAATTCAGTCTTTACAATTGTACAAATAGAAGTTATGACTTCATGAGACCTCAAAAAACAATGAAACAAAATCAAAAGAATGAAAAAAATAGAAGAAATTGTGAAATATCTCACTGAAAAAACAACTGACCTGGAAAATAGACCTAGGAGAGACAATTTAAGAATTATTGAAATACCTGGTAGTCATGACCAACACCCCCCCCCAAAAAAAAACAAAAACAAAACAAAACAATAAAATATTAAAAGAAATTATCCAAGAAAACCATCCAGATATTCTTGAAGAAGAGGGTAAAACAGAAATTGAAGAATCCACAGATCACCCCCTGCAATAAATCCCCAAATGACAACTCCCAGGAATGTTATAGTCAAGTTCAAGAGCTCCTATGTCAAGGAAAAAAAACTGCAACCAACCAGAAAGAAATGATTCAAATATCATGGAGCCCCAGTCAAGATTATCCGGGATCTGGCAACTTCCACATTGAAGGACCAAAGGCGTTGGAATATGAGGTTCCAGAAGGCAAGGGAACTGGGTTTACAACCAAGAATCCTCTACTCATCAAAATTGACTGTACATCATCAGTCCACTGTAGGTGGAATCGACCTCCAGTAAAAGTGCAGAAAATTCTTGCTTGTGAAGGGGGAGAGTAGCTATTTAATTAAGTATTTTTGTAACATCCAACATTAAGTCGTTTAAGTCAGTGAATCCTGCCTTGGCACATAAAGCTTCCTGATGGATAATACAAGGAAAAGGCATAATTGGATGTCCAATAACTTCTGTAAACAATTTGACAAATCTGACTTTTTTCCCCACCATGTTTGGTGCCCCATCTGTTGTCACTGACACAACTTTAGAGATATCAATGCTTAGGTCACAGAATGTTTGTATAACAACCTTACATATTTCACTTCCTGAGGTTCTTGTTGGCACTGATACTAACTATCAACTCTACTCTCATTGTGAGACCATCAGACTATTGACCGATAATGGCCAACTGAGCGTGTGATGTGACATCAGTAGTTTCATCAAGAGAGATCAAAAATATTTACAATTACTTATGTCTTTCTTTAATTGATGTTGTATGTTTGTGTTCAGTCTCATTATAGGTCTTTTATGATATTTCTACTGAGTGTTAACTCAGATATTCTCTTAATAATTGCATCTTTATTTTGCATATTGTGAAATAGAACTGGTGCACATCTTAGGAGAGTTTTAAAAATAAATTCTCCCTCACTGAGTGCTTTTCAGTGCTGAGCTATGGAGTAAGCAATTCTCAAACTTGAAGATGTTATCTTTGTAGAGCCTTTTGCAATTTTAAGGATGGAGTTAGATTGGCTCTTATAAAGGTACAGCTGCCTGGAAATGTATTCCTTCCTTTCATCCTCACTTTTTTTTCAAGAGCTGGGAATGATTAGCTTCAAAATATCTATTTATATTCCACATTCTGCTTGCTACCATTTCAGTACATAGAATGCAAAATGATCTGCCATTTTTTCTATAATGCCATACATCTCAGACCATATCTTTTGAAAGGGTCAGCTACTGCTACCACCACTTCCTTTATTAACATTGGCCTTTTATTTTTTGGGTTATAGATAGCCTGTTAATTCTGCAGGCAATTAGGGGTTAACTAGCCTAACTGACCACAAGATGGCACATGTTACTGTCTTTTAGGAAAGGGCAGGGCTAATAAGCAGATATAGGGGTTAATAAGGATGCACAAAAGTAATAGTGGTGAAATGGAGTATGCACTATGCTGCAAGATGGTGTTCCTTATGTAAGTTAAGATGGCAGCCGCTATTTCTTTTTTTTTTTTCTTTTTTTTTTTTTTTAAACCCTTACCTTCCGTCTTAGAGTCAAAACTGTGTATTGGCTCCAAGGCAGAAGAGTGGTAAGGGTAGGCAATGGGAGTCAAGTGACTTGCCCAGGGTCACACAGCTGGGAAGTGTCTGAGGCCAGATTTGAACCTAGGACCTCCCGTCTCTAGGTCTGACTCTCAATCCACTGAGCTACCCAGCTGCCCCCCAGCTGCTATTTCTAATAGTGGGAAATGGTATCCATAGCACAGGCCCTTGCCTCTCCCAGCTTCCCCACCACTTATCTCAGTAATGATGGTCAATTAGAAATCCATGACACCCTAGAACAGTAGATTGGATGATGGTTGCTGTGGTTATGTGGTTGCTGGCAATGGCTATCACAGGGCCCCCAGAGATGCGTCCCCTGTGGCATTCCACTGTTCCCTTCTCCGCCAGCCAAAAGTGAGGTCAAAGGTCCCCTAATGGCCCAGAAGTCCCAGAACTAGACACTCTGTGTTCTGTTGTTTTGACCTACAGACCTTTGGCACAGAGGGTCTACAATACACTACAGCAAATGTTTCATCCTTAGCATGTGGCCCCATACTTCTCTGTATGTGGCTGCATGCGGCCACATGTCATTGAAAATGGCTACACATGTCAGTGCTGACATGTGTGTCATAGGTTCGCCATCAGGGTCTTAGACAAAACTAAAGGAAAAATAGATTTTTTTTAAAAGAGATAAGGAAGGTAATTATGTCTTGATAAAAGATAATGTAGACAATGAAGAAATATCAGTACTTAACATACATGCACTAAATGGTAAAGCATCTAGATTTTTAAAGGAATACTCAGGGGAAATTTTGTGCTTATATCAATAAAATCAAGAAACAGCAGATCAATGAATTGGGCATGTAACTAAAAAAACTAGAAAAAGAACAAATTAGAATCTCTGGTTAAAGACTAAATTGGAAATATTAAAAATCAAAGGAGAAATTAATACAATTGAAAGTAAAAGAACTATTGAACTAATAGCAGTGAGGGCTAGGCAGTTGGGGTTAAGTGACTTGCCCAGAGTCACATAGCTTGTTCTTGGTTTTTGTCATATTACTTTGGGGTTCTGAATTTTTAAAACTGATCTCTGAAAAAAAAAGGTCAGCTTTTACAATATTTAGGTTTATGAAGTATATTATGTGAGGAAACTAGGTAGCACAGTGGAAAGGGAGCCTGATCTAGATTCTGAAAGCCCTGAGTTTGAATCCTGCCTCAAGTGTTCACTAGATGTGTAACCTTGGGGCAAGTCACTTGACTTTTTTACATCTTAGTTTCCTCACAGGATAGTTGTGAAGATCAATTGAAATAATATATGGACAGCCCTTTGCCAAATTTAAAGTGTTGTATAAATGTTAGCTAATATTACCATTATTGTTGTTGGTTTTTTTTTTTCCATTTAACAATTTTTTTAGAAAAGTTAACATGGTTACATGATTCATGCTCTTACTTACCCCTTCACCCCCCAATCCCCCCCCCCCAGCCAATGCATTTCTATTATAGAGGATGGAATAATACTTCAGATGAAAGGAGAAAGTAGAAATGGCAGACCCAGGTAAAGGACTCATTATACCTGAAAAGGAGAGGCTTTCAGTTCTTCCTTTTTTCTTTGGAGTGATAGAAGGATAAGGATAGTTTCAGAGGGACAAGTATTTACTTGGCTGATTATTATCATTATACTATTAGAGGATCAAAATGACATCACTATGTTGGAGTCAATGTACAGTGTATCTGACTATGGTTGATCAAACTATGATTGATGAGCTTGGCTTGGGCACAAATAATCAATATAAACATTTGGGATGGACAGTAAAATAGTAAAATAGTATGAGTCATGTCTTTTGTATTATGTCTATTTACTCATGCATAAATTGCATTTAAGTGAGGCAGAATTGTGCAAAATCATTGGCTTTGCTCTTTTCCAGCCATTAAAGTATGGGGGTAAGACAAAAGTCATGTTGATTGGTGATGTCTTGAGATGCAGGGGATAGTCTTGGTTTCTTCTATGTCTAACCAAGCTTGAGGTGGTCCACAGCACCTACTTCAGCTGCCTATATGGCTGTTGGAACAAACTGTCCATAGTATGGCATAATATAAAAAGGGAAAAGAAATGAGAGTAAAAGAAAGAATAGGGTTAGAAGATGGGAACAAATTAGCAATTAGCAAATGGTCATAAAACATTTCTTACTATTCCTTACTGCCTCCACTGGGAATGGACATTACTAGGAACAGATTGCAGGGAATCCAGGGAGATGTGAATTAAGAAACTGACTTAAAAGAAAACAAAATATCTTGAGAAAGAGCATGATAAACGAACATCATTGAAATAGAAGAATGAATAAGGTTGAGCAGGGAATAGAGAATACTAGGTATTACATTTTTATCTGGACTGGGAAAGGGGAAATTAAAACAGAGAGAGAAAGAAAGAAGTTTAGATAGAGTTTGGATTGGAGAGCAAGGTATGGAGAAAAGATTGGGTTGAAGTTTGGGTAAACAAAACAAACTTCAGAGATTAAATCTTTGATTAAATGGAGGGAGAGAGTTTGAATCACAAAATGTCAGAAAAAATTGTAAAAAATTGTTTCCACATGTAATTGAAAAAATAAAATAAAGTCAATAACCTAAAAAAATCAATAAAAACAAATGAATTAAAAGAAGTCTTAAAAGAAAAAAGTCTTAGTTTAGAAGAGGAAAAAAGTATTTGAGTTAGACATAGACCTCAAGGAATAAGACCTTAAACTAAATATGAAAAAATTGAAATACTTAATGAACTAAAATGATACATTTGATGGTGGGATTTTGTTATTATACACTTTTGGTCTTGTACAAAAGAATAAAGTTAGCTAGAGTGAGAGGTTATTCTAAAAATTGCGACAAATGCGTGTTTTCAGCTCTTTCCTGAGGAAAAAAACATGAGGGGAGAGAAAACTCTTCTTCACCCTTAGCTAGATCTCCCATTCTCTGACTAAAATAAGACCTTGCAGTTTCAAAAGATCCAGAAGAGGCTGGACTTCCAATCTTCCCATCAATATCTGAGACCACATCCCTGATCAGCTGGTGGCTGTGTTGGCAACAGGAATCAAAAACTGATAATATGAAGCACAGATTCAATATGGAGACTTCTTGAATATTCTAGCAATGATGGGGGAAAGGTTGTTTAGCAACCAATAGGTATTAGTGAGTCCATTCTGCTCTATGTACTTGTGGGAGACTGGGATTATGTTTTTTGCCAATTTTCCTTATAGCACCTTAGTGCACATATATAACACCTTAAGTAGCATTCTAAAAGCTACTTAAAACTATCTGACTCAGTGATTCTCAACTAATAATCCTGTGGCAGAAGGACATCAAAGAGAGCTCAAATCAATATCTGGAAAAAATATTTCCAATTCTCAAGGATAGAACCTTGATGGGGAGAAATGAAGGTTACCTCAGATAAGGATACCACAGAGCTTATATAGGCTATGTATAGTTAATAATTATATCCACAAATATGAATGAATTAAATTTTATAAGATAAAAGGAATCAAACAGTGGATGAGAAACAAAACTTAACAATTTGCTATATATAAAAAAAGTAAAACATAGACAAAGTCTAAAAAATGTGTGTTATTACTTGAGACTCTATAAACCAGGAATAGCAATCATGATTTTAGAAAAGGCAATAATAAAAATAATTGATAAAATCAGGAGAAAATAATAGTAAGACTACATTATGCATAAAGGTGTCATGACTACTAAATGTTTACATGCCAAAAAGCTTACAAACTAAGCTTTTTAAAAGTAAAACTGGGAAAATTTTTAAGAGATGTCAATGATTATAAAATAATTATAGTAGGACACATTAATACTCCTGACTCAGTCATGCATAAACCTTGTAGAAAAGTATTGAACCGAATGAATAATCAGTTTTAAAACCTAGACTTGACCGATATATGATGGTTTCAGAATGTGCAATGTTAAAAAAATACACATAATCTCAGCTCTCTATTGTACTTTACAAAGCTGATTATAGTAGGGCATATAAATAATCATAAAGAAATATTTTTAAAAGGTAAATAAAATAAATGCATTATTTAAAAATCATAATGTAAGAAAGCATCAAGCAAATATGAGCAAAAACTATGGACCTAAGGAAGATTAAGGAATGATACCTTGCTTTGGATCTAAGAATACATCTTAGAAAAAAAATTATACTTAAAATATTGAAATAATGAAACAACATACCAAAATATATGCGGCATAGAAAAATCAGTACTCAAAAGAAAATGCATACTTAAAAAATATATTAGTAAAATAAAAATAAACAAATTAGCAACACTAAAGCATATACAAAAGTAAAGAATCTCAAAATTAATGGAGAATTAGAAAATCTTGTAAAAAATATAATAAATTAACTGAATTGTTTTCTAAAAGACTAACAAAATCTATATATCATTAGTTAGCTTGATCAAGGTGGGGAAATGAAATCACTGAAAAAATTAATGAATGAACTGAATTCATGAGTAAAAATGAAACAAATATTACCAATAGTTGTTGTTCTTCAGTTGTCCCTAACTCTTTGTGACCCCATGGTCCAAAGCACAATAATACTGCCCATGTGTTTTCTTGGTAAAGCTACTGGAATGGTTTGCCATTTTCTTCCCCAGTGAATTGAGGCAGAGATTAAATGACTTGCTCAGGGTCATAAAGCTAGTAAGTGAATGAGGAAGAATGGAGTCTTCTTGAGTCCAAACCTAGCACTCTGTCTACTGACCCACTAACTTTATCTATGATTACCTGGAAAGAAAAACAAACAAACAAAAAATACCCAAACTAAGAAACAAGGCAACCCAATTTCAGAAAAACAAGTTAGATAAGCCATAAACTTCCAAGGGGGAGAAAAACAAATTAGGTGGATCTAAAAGGGAATTCTATCAATAATTTAAAGAGGAAATAATTTTATGATTAAAAAAAAAGGAAATGCTCTCTTATCCTGTCACCAATCATGCCTTGCCAAATCTCAACTCTTGATTAATTCCAATATCTGCCTCCTTTGCTCCTATTCACATGCTGTTGAATAGAGCTGAAGGAAATTATGAAATCAGTACCTATGTATCCATTTGTCATCTGATCTCATTGAACCTTCACTTCAACAAACATTCTATTCGTTCTAGTTGATTTGCTATCCCATTCTCCACAGTAGCTATTTCAAAACTTCAGGCTTCTAATATTTCCTATGGCACCCTCTCATACCTGTACTTTGCCTCATACTTTACAAAAATAAAACCTTAGCCTTCACTAAGAGCTTCTTTTTCCTTTCTCCTCACCTCCTCATTCTAGAATTCCCCTCCCCACCATTCTTTCCTTCTTCATTCTGACTTCAAATGAAGAGATATACCAGCCCCTTTGTCATACCAACCCCTATGAATTCATTCTAGATCCCTTTTTCTCCCAACTTCTCTAGCAGATTGCCCCTCCTAGCATTCCCAGTGTCTTAACTGTAATTGTTCTCTGTCTTCTAATTCTGTCATTTTCTAAAGAGGAAAAAAAGAAGGCAGATTTACATTGACTGAAAATTTTTTAATTAAAAAAATATATTTCCAGTGATCTCCTAAATGCCAAATCTGATAGTCATTTCACAGTCCTCATCCTTAATTTCTTTGAAGTCTTTTTGATACCTTCTTCTTATGGATACGCTCTTCTCTCTACATTTTTATGCCATTACTCTATCTTGGGTCTTCCTTTCTAACTTTTTTCCCCCCAGTCTCCTTTGCTGGATAATCTTTTATGAGATCATACCTACTTCTCCTTTTTGGTCTATACCCATGATGGCAAACCTATGGCATGGGTATCAAATATAGCACATAACTGGAGGGGAGTAGAGCTAGAGGGAAGCAGAGTGCTAGGTCTACTCTCCTCCCTCCATTCCACATGCGCCTCTCATCATCTGCCCCTCTGCCCAGCACCACAATGAGAGTATTTCCTCCCTTCCCCATCTGGGGTAAGAGGGAGACCAAGGAGTGAGGTGGGGTCAGGGCGGGCCTGGCCCAGCTCTCCCTCTCTAAAAGATTTGTCATCACTGGTCTATGCTATATCATTTGTTGATCTCATCGACTCCCGTGTGTTCATCTTTAAGTAGATGATTTTCAGAACTATAAATCTAGCTTCATCCTCTCTCCTGAACTATAGTGATACATTAACAACTGCCTTTTGGACATTGTAATTCCATCTTCACAACATTTTGATCTGGATATTATGTAGGAATCTCAGACCATATGTTCAAAACAGAACTCATTATCTTTCTCCAAAATCATTCCTAACTTCTCTATTACTATCAGGACAATATCTTCCCCCTAACCACTAACATTCTCAAGCTCATTTTCCTCCTTAATTCCTAATTTGCACTCACCTCACATATCTAATCTTTTACCAAATGTTATTCTCTGTTTATAACATCTTTGACATATGACCTAGGCACAATATAGCCACCACCTTAATATACCTCAGTACCTACCACCTCCCTTAATTCCAATCAATCCTTTACTCAGCTGTCAAAATGATTTTCCTAACACTTAGTTATGACCATATGATTCCCCCTTTCCTCTACCCCCCGTAACTCCAGTAACTCCCTATTACTTCCAGGATCAACTAGTTTTCTGACATTTGAAGCTGTTCATTAACATGGCTCTTTCCTTACATTTTCAGGCTTCTTATATTTTATTGCCCTCCTCTTACTTATGATAAACTGACTTACTTGCTATTCTTAGAACATGACCATTCCATATCTTTGCCCTGGATGTCTCTCAGGGTTAGAAGGTTCTATTCCCTTATCTCTATTTCCCTAACTTTTTTCAAGACTGTTCAAATTCCATCTTCTTATAGTAGGCCTTTCCTGATCCCAAATAGCTCATGCTTTTGCCTACATGTCACTTCACAATTAGAATGTAATTTCCTTGAGGATTTGGATTGATTTGGTCTTTATATACACAGATTTTAGCACAGCCCAAACATATGCTTAATAAATGCCTGTTGATTGATTGACAAATTATTGAAGAGAGGCTGAATGGAACTAAACACAGAAATTTAAAAATTATTTTAGAAGAACAGAAGATATAGAATCTCAAAGGAAATACTTAAGAAAAGAAAAAAATTAAGGGACTATGACATTACCAGACCTTAAATATATTATTAGCAAGAAAGATGAAAAAATAGATCAGGAGACAAGACTCAGTAAATAAGAAACAGAAACAACAACAATAATAAAGCAATCCAGTGTGTGTCAAATACAGGAATATAAATGATTTATTTTTTTGATAACACCTACAGGGAAAATTTAAAAGTAGTTTAGCAGAAACCAATTTTAGACCAAAACTTTATACCACTGTTCTGGATGGAATCTAACTCAGGCCATTTGAGTGATTCAGGTTTTGAATTAAAATGCAGTGAAATATTTTTAGACTCTAAAATTCAATAAAAGCAAATTCACTTACAATAAATTTAAAAGGATGCAATTCACTAATTCAAATAGATTTGGTTCCTCTCTACCTCTCTATTCTCCTAGGTGGCAATGCTGGGTCATAAAGACCCACAAGGTAAAAAGAATTTTGCTAAACTTTTAATATAACCAAATCCTCAAAATGTAGGCTTTTTGTGTGTCAGGTAGTGAAGAAGGAGCACCAGTGGTTCAAGCCCTTCTGCCTTGGGCCAACCACATCTGAGGAGTATCTCCTTACCCCTTACAGGAAAATCATCCCAGCTTATGTAAAAGCAGATGCTGATACTGCCACAACCATATATGTACTACTATCAACTCAAAATAGATATATGATGTAAATAAAAAAGATCACATCAAAGAAGAAGCTAGAAGAGAATTGAGATGCTTTCATAAAAGCATATTTCGTAACAAGGCAAGCTAATTGACACATTGGATGGAATGTTGGGCCTGGAGTCAGGAAGACTCATCTTTCTCAGTTCAAATCTGGCCTCAGACACTTACTAGCTGTGTGACTCTGTTTGCCTCAGTTTCCTCACCTGGACAACGAGCTGGAGAAGGAAATGGCAAACCACCCCAGTATCTTTACTAAATGGGATCATGTAGAGTTGGAAACAGTTGAAAAACAACTGAACAACAAATATTTCTTAACTACAGTCAGGGGAGAATTGTTAACTAATCAAAGTGACATAAAACATAAAAAAGACATTTATGATTCTACAAAAACAAAACTTTTGAATAAATATCAATGAATATAGAATTATAAAAGAAACTATGGGGTAGAAACATACTTGCACCAAATCTATCTATCTATCTATCTATCTATCTATATGACAAAAAATCATTCCCCAATTGGTAAGTAGCTTTGAGGATACTAAATTTTTTCAAAAGTAGAATTGCAAACTATAAATGTCATCCTAAAAACATATTCTAAAGCACTAACAAATAGTAAAGGAAATGAAATTAAGCCTTTTTTTCTGTATCATAACAAATAACCCCCAATGAGAAATGATACCTCCCAAATGAGAACTTTATTAAACTCAAGAAAACTTGATTACCACAGAGAAAATAAAGGTCAACTTAGGAAAATAGTGATTCTATTTTCCACAAGTATGGAATATAATGCAGTAAGGGAAATATATTCTTGGCAAAGGTATTTGTTACTATGATGGAGGAAATTAAACAGAGTCCAAGTCCCAGATGGATTCCCAATTGGGGATGAGGTTTATCAAACATCTCTGTTTTCAAACTATTTGTGTTCATTGTATCAATCCCTATAATACTGCAGGACCTCCTAAATAAGACCTGTAACTACTTGAATTTGGCCTTAACATTCACATAGGCCTTAACAATCAAATGAAGAATGTCTATTATTCAGGCCATGAAATGCAGTTGAATGGTCTGCCAATAGCATCTTTCAATTAGTACATAGTACATGTACATAATACATTAATATCATATACATATAGACATATGTATATGACAATAGATACTGATATAGATATATCTATTGACATCCACTGATAAAGATTATATATAGATTCAGATATATCTATCCATACATCTATATCAATAAATAGATATTTCTATCAACCTCTCTATAAAGATAGATGATAGATAGATGATTAGATAGAGAGATGGATGGATGGATGAATGGATACATATGTACATAGGCACATAGATATATAGGCAGGGAGATAAATACATAGATAGATAGATATCAAATAGACAATGCAAAATGGACTATGGATCAGGAAGAGGAGAAAGGACTGGAGTGATTTTGGGAAATTTCTATCAACCTCTCTATAAAGATAGATGATAGATGATTAGATAGAGAGATGGATGGATGGATGAATGGATACATATGTACATAGGCACATAGATATATAGGCAGGGAGATAAATACATAGGTAGATAGATATCAAATAGACAATGCAAAATGGACTATGGA
>NC_058133.1:237574650-237587080 GCF_016433145.1 Gracilinanus agilis
GGGACTGGTTTTCGGCTATAATATTTTGGTTTTTCTTTTCAATCTGGTCATTTCTGGTGTTCAATTTGCTTATCAGTTCATTTGATTTCTGAGCCTCACTTTCCAATTGCAAAATTCTGCCTTTTAAACGGTTATTTTCTTGCCTTATTTCCTTTTGAGCTATTTCCCATTTCTCTAACCAAATCTTTTCCAACTTTCTCATCATCTCAGTTTTGAACTCTTCAAGAGCTTGTGACCAGTTTTCATTATTTTGGGAGGGTCTGGATGCTTGTTTGTTCTCCTCCTCTGTTTGCTCGGTTGTCTGGATTTTCTCTGTGTAAAAGTTGTCGAGTGTTAAAGATTTCTTTTTCTTGTTGTTAATCTTTCTCTTCTGCTCAATATGTATGCACCAAGTGGAGAAACTGGCAGAGCTCAAGAAGGAAATAGATAGTAAAACCATAATAGTGGGAGATCTAAATATTCCTCTTGCAGATCTAGATAAATCAAACCAAAAAATAAATAAGAAAGAGGTAAAAGAGGTGAATGAAGTCCTAGAAAAATTAGATTCAATTGACATGAGGAGAAAAATAAATAGGGACTAAAAGGAATACACCTTCTTTTCAGCTGCACATGGTACATTCACAAAGATTGACCATGTAATAGGGCATAGAATCATTGCAAACAAATGCAAAAGAGCAGAAATAATAAATGTAACCTTCTCAGATCATAATGCAATAAAAATAATAATTATTAAGGGCACCTGGACAGGCAAATCAAAAACCAATTGGAAATTAAACAATATGATTCTGCAAAAACAATTTGTCAAAGAAGAAATCATGGAAACAATCAATAATTTCATTGAAGAGAATGAGAATGATGAGACATCCTACCAAACTCTGTGGGATGCAGCCAAGGCAGTACTCAGGGGGAAATTTATATCCTTGATTACATATATTAACAAATTAAGGAGGGCAGAGATTAATGAATTGGGCATGCAACTCAAAAAATTAGAAAGCGAGCAAATTAAAAATCCCCAAATGAAAACTAAATTAGAAATACCAAAAATCAAGGGAGAAATTAATAAAATCGAAAGTAAAAGAACTATTGAATTAATAAATAAGACTAGAAGCTGCTATTTTGAAAAAAAAAACAGATAAAATAGGCAAAGTACTGGTCAATCTAATAAGAAAAAGGAAAGAAGAAAACCAAATTGACAGTATCAAAGATGAAAAGGGAGACCTCACCTCTAATGAAGGGGAAATTAAGGCAATCATTAAAAACTATTTTGCCCAATTATATGGCAACAAATATAACAATTTAGGAGATATGGATGAATTTCCACAAAAATATAAATTGCCTAGATTAACAGCAGAAGAAATAGAATACCTAAATAATCCCATATCAGAAATAGAAATTGAACAAGCCATCAAAGAACTCCCTAAGAAAAAATCACCAGGATCTGATGGATTCACAAGTGAATTCTATCAGACATTCAAAGAGCAACTAATCCCAATACTATACAAATTATTTGATATGATAAGCAAAGAAGGAGTCCTACCAAATTCATTTTATGACACAAATATGGTACTGATTCCAAAGCCAGGGAGATCTAAAACAGAGGAAGAAAAGTATAGATCAATCTCCCTAATAAACATAGATGCAAAAATCTTAAATAGAATACTAGCAAAGAGACTCCAGCATATAATTAAGAAGATCATCCACCATGATCAGGTGGGATTTATACCAGGAATGCAAGGTTGGTTCAACATTAGGAAAACCATCCACATAATTGACCATATCAACAGTCTAACAAACAAAAATTACATGATTATCTCAATAGATGCTGAAAAAGCCTTTGACAAAATACAGCATCCATTCCTATTGAAAACACTGAAAAGTATAGGAATAGAAGGACTTTTCCTAAAAATAATAAACAGTATATACCTAAAACCATCAACAAACATCATATGCAATGGGGATAAACTAGAAGCCTTCCCAGGAGTAAAACAAGGATGCCCATTATCACCTCTATTATTTAACATTGTACTAGAAACACTAGCAGTAGCAATTAGAGAAGAAAAAGAAATTGAAGGTATCAAAATAGGCAATGAGGAGACTAAGCTATCACTCTTTGCAAATGATATGATGACTCTCTTTTTTTTCCCTTGACATTTCTGGAGGCCTTGAGGCTAGAAGCCTTGTTTAATTAACCACTGTGCTCCTCTGCTGGGGCCTCTAAATTCCTACCTGGTTCGGGACTCTGGTCCAGGCCAGAGTTTCTTTCTCTCAAATTCCCTACCTTCAACCTTCCTAATTGTAAATAAACCACCATAAACGCCATCCTGGCTTGGGTCTATTTTATTCTGAAATCGAGCTAATCGATTTCTGGTGACCATACCTTAAATATCTAGTTTCCCCTCTTACACCTCAATATGTCCCAGGAAATTACCCACTAGAGCCCACTAGGTCTTTAATGAAGCTCAAGCCACTTGTAAGTTCAAAGATGATTTAATATCTAATTGACTTAGGGAGGAGGAGCAAGGTAAAGGCTGGTAAAGTGGGAATAGGAAGTCCTTAACTGTATTAAGCTAATTATATTATTGATGAATCTTCTCATATATTGCTGATCAAGGTTTGGTTGTTAACAGCCTGGTTGGGCTGGACAAGCCCAACGTAAAGTCAAGGTTATCCTGCTGAATGAGATGTTGATCTTCTTGGTCAGTGTAATTCAGGAACAGGGATTGATGAAATAGATTTATAGTTGGTTGCTGGTTAATGATTAAATAGAGCATACCTTGGCCTATCCAAACCACCCTTCACCTAACCAAAATATCTCATCACTGATATTCAGATGGCTTCAAATCCCTGGCTTTTATACCCAAGCCTAACTGCCCTGATTCCTGCCAAGGTCCTCCCAAGCTTGGTTCATTTCACATTCTAAGCAGGTAACTATCCATCATCTTGACTTCAAGATGGCTGTCAAATATTTTCTTACAGGGTTTATTTTGTATCCTGAAAGTTTGCTAAAGTTGCTAATTATTTCAACTAGTTTTTTGATGATTTTCTAGAATTTTCTAAGAATACCATCATATCATCCTCAAAGAGCAATAGTTTAGTTTCTTTATTGCCTACTTTAATGCCTTCATTTTCTTTTTCTTCTCTAATTACCAAAGCTAGCAATTCTAGAACAATATTAAATAATTGTGCTGATAATGGGCGTCCTTGCTTATTCTTGATTTTATTAGGGAAGCTTCTAACTTATTCCCATTGCAGATGATACTTGTTATGGCTTTAAATAAATACTGCTAATTATTTTAAGGAAAGGCCCTTTTATTCCTGTATTTTCTAGTGGTTTCAATAGGAATAGCTATTGTATTTTTTTCAAAGGCTTTTTCTACAACTATTGAGATAATCATGTGACTTCTGTTAGTTCGATTATTCATATGGTCAATTATGCTAATGGATTTCCTAATATTAAACCAGCCTGGTATAAATCTCACCTGGTCATAGTGAATAATCTTTGTGATATATTGCAATAGTCTCTTTGCTATTGTTTTATTGAAGATTTTTGCATCTATATTCATTAAGGAAATTGATTTGTAATTTTCTTCCTCTGTTTTTGGTCTTCTTGGTTTAGGTATCAGCACCATATTTGTGTCACAAAAAGAACTTAGTAGGATTCCTTTGCTTATTTTGCCAAATACTTTTTATAGTACTGGGATTCATTGTTCTTTAATTGTTTGTCAGAATTCATTTGTGAATTGATCTAGTCCTAGGATTTTTTTTTCTTGGGGATTTCATTGATGGCTTTTTCAATTTCTTTTTCTGAAATGGGATTACTTAAGTATTCTATTTCCCCTTTTGTTAATCTATGCAATTTATATTTTGCTAAATATTCATCCATTTCACCTAGATTTTCAGATTTATTATCATATAATTGGACAAAATAGTTTCTAATAATTGCTTTACTTTCCCCTTCATTAGAGATGAAATCACTTTTCATACTGGTAATTTGGTTCTCTTCTTTCTTTTTCCCCCTCATATTAACAAATACTCTATATATTTTATTTGCTCCCCCCCCCCCCCACCCCATAGAACAAGCTCCTACCTAGTCTTATTTATTAGTGCAATAGTTCTTTTACTTTCAATTTTATTAATTTCTCCTTTGGTTTTTATGATTTCCAATTTAGTCTTTAACTGGCAATTTTTAAGTTGTTTTTCTAGTTTTTTAGTTGTATGTCCAATTCGATGATCTGCTTTTTCTCAATTTTTTGTATATAATCACTAAGGGATATAAATCTTCCCCTGAATACTGCTTTGTCTGTATCCCATGAATTTTGATATGTTATCTCCTCACTGTCATATTCTTCATTGAAATTAGCAATTCTTTTTAAGATTTGTTCTTTGATTTGCCAGATTTGAAGAATTAGATTATTTTGTTTCCAATTAATTTTTAATTTGTCTCTCTATGAACCCCTTATTGCTAAAAATTTTTATTGCATTATGATTTTTTAAAGTTGTATTTGTTATTTCTGCTTTTCTGTGTTTGGCTGTAAAATGTTTATGTCCTAGTACATGGTTAATCTTTGTATATGTACCATATGCTGCTGAAAAGAAGGCATATTCCTTTTTATTCTTATTTAATTTTTCCAGATAACTATTAAATATAATTTTTCTAAAAATTCATCCACTTCTCTTACTTCTTTCTAATTTATTATTTCATTAGATTTATCTCATTCTGATAGGGGAAGGTTGAGGTCTCCCAATAGTATAGTTTTACTATCTATTTCATCCTTAGGCTTCTTTAGTTTCTCCTCTAAAAATCTGGATGCTTTACCATTTGGTGCATGTATTTGTACTGATATTTCTTCATCGTCTACATTACCTTATATCAAGATATAATTACCTTTCTTATCTCCTTTAAAAAAATCTATTTTCCCTTGAGTTTTGTCTAAGATCATGATTGCTACTCCTGCTTTTTTGGTTTCAGTTGAAGCCCAATGGATTCTGCTCCAGCCTCTTATCTTTACTCTGTGTGTATTTACCTGCCTCAAATATGTTTCTTATAAACAACACATGGTAGGATTCTGGTTTTTAATCTGCTATCTGCTTCTCTTTTATTGGTGAGTTCTATTTATATTCACAGTTATGATTACCATCTATGTATTCCCCTCCATCTTGATTTCCTCTTTTATTTCTACCCTTTCTGCCCTTTCTCCTTTTACTCTTTCCCTCCACACTAGTATTTTCCTTTTAATCACTCCCCTCCCTTTTCCCTCCCTTATATTACTACCCTTCCTACCACCACCCTTCTTATTTCTCTCCTACTTCTCTATACTGTCTTTTAATCACCACCCCCCCACCCAACTTCTCCCTTCTTTATATTACTTTTATTATTAATATATTATTATTATTTTACCTTTATTATTCCCCTTCTACTTCTCCTTAGGGTAAGATAGGATACTATTTTTATATTGAAACTCTGGGAACAGAGAGTCTCATCCTTGATTGACGGGTGAGAACTGTTGGATCTTGGAATGTTCCCAGGGGCCATGAGGTCAGGGGAGAAAGTGGTTGGCCCAGGGGTGTATAAATACCCTAGTAGCCCTGATTTTTGGTTTCTTTCCTTCCCTTGGACTTGAGATCTGTGGATCCTGGTCTTTTGGGGATTGGTGACTTGCTGAGCTCAGCCTTTCAAGATCCTCCTGTCTTGTACCTTATTAGCATTGTCAATCTGTACCCAGACCATCACTCTTCTGATTCTACTGCCCCTAGATATTAGGAAATCAAATCATCTGTAGTTATCTAGGTTTCCCAGGGCCCGGGAGGGATCTGGGAAGTGGGCAGGAGAAGAAGAAGTGGGTGGAAAGGGGTGGTATACCTGAAGGCTGTTTAGGCATAACATCTAGCAGAAAGAAGAAGAAGCTGAAAGACCTCAAGCAGCAGCTTGTTTACTCTGGTTTGGCTTTGGCCAGGCTGAGCCAGAGGAGCTAACTACCAGAATCAATTACCTGCCTACAGCTCTGAGGGTTTATTTTCATAAAAGTAGTTAGGGTTTCCCAATTCCTCTATTTATTCCCAATACCCCTCTTTGCTAATTATAGATAAAGCCTTTCAAGTACCTTCCTGGAGTAGTTATTTCATAGCTTCTCTGGGAAGGGAGACACGCAGTCAGATAAACTATTACCAAGGCTGATAGAGCCCAAATCTATTATCAATCAAACCCAGGTGGGACCTGAAGGAATACCATCCATTGACCTGAAGGATCCTGCCTGGGCACTGTTATATAGGAGGGAGGTGTCACATCATCTAGCTAGGGGCAAGCCTCAGTTGATCTTGCCCTAGCCACCTATCTGGACTCCACTGCTGCCACACAGTTAACAGTGGAAATATCCATTTTAGTTTAGTTCGCCCTCCCTCTCCATCTATCTATCTACCTCTTTATTTTTATAACACTATACCCCAAGGAATCTGGCTTTTCTTCCCTCTCTGAGCCAATTCCAATGAGAGTAAGTTTTCAGTATTACCCATCACCATCCTCATCCTCCCCTTCATTGTAATTGTATTTCCTTACCCCTATGCCTCTTTATGTGATATAATTTAGCCCATTTTACTTCTCTCTTCCCATTTCTCTTAGTACAATCCTCTTTTCCACCTCTACTTGTTTATTTTACATATCATCCTAAACAGATTACCATCATACCCTCTGTCTACTTATACTTCTAGTGTAATGAAGTAATTTAGGGAATAGAATAGACATTTATAGGAGCTTGGCTGTCAGCTTTGAGCATTCTGTATTGGAATACAACTGGGGGAGGTGAAACTGTCATTGCCGGTGTGAGAGTTTGGAGAGAGGGTTTGGAGCAGAAGTCCAGCCAGCAATGACTCCATAAGCTCAGGATCTTTGGAATTGGAGAAGCTTGAAAACAACATCTCTCAAGACAACCCTTGGTAGTGGATAGTGTCTGTTTTCTGGTGGACAGTTTGCAGGCATTTTCCCCTGCCTGGTATCTCTTGGATTATTGGCTATGCAAGGAGTTGGTTCCTGGTATCCTGAAGCCATCAAGGAAGTAACCTGGACCATTTGTGAGAAATCCCAAAACACCTACTGGTTTCTCAAAAATTAACTTATATTTATATATTCTTTTAAAACTAACTACTTTCATAATGTTAAGAATTTTTAAGATTTATAGATAAAATCTTTCCATATGAACAATTTGACCTCATCTAGGCCCCTTAAATTTTTTCTTCTTTCTTCTCTACCTTTTTATGTTTCTCTTAAATTTTGTATTTGACCATTAAATTAAATTTTCTGTTTAAGTCTGGTCTTCAGGAATGCTTGGAAGTCATCTATTTTATTAAATGATCAAACTTTCCCCTGAAAGAATAGAGTTAATTTTGATAAGTAGAGGATTCTTGGTTGTAAACCCAGTTCCTTTGCCTTCTGGAACCTCATATTCCAAACCTTTAGTCCTTCCATGTGGAAGCTGCCAGATCCTATGTAATCCTCACTGGGGCTCCATGATATTTGAATTGTTTCTTTCTGGTTGGTTGCAATATTTTCTCCTTGGCCTAGGAGATCTTGAACTTGACTATAACATTCCTGGGAGTTGTCATTTGGGGATTTATTGCAAGAGGTGATCTGTGGATTCTTTCAATTTCTGTTTTACCCTCTTATTCAAGAAAATCTGGACAGTTTTCTTGGATAATTTCTTTTAACATTCTAGGCATTTTTTTTGGTCATGACCACTATGTATTTCAATAATTCTTAAATGGTCTCTCTTGGGTCTATTTTCCAGTTTTTTCAGTGAGATATTTCACATTTTCTTCTCTTTTTTCATTCTTTTGGTTTTGTTTTATTGTTTTTTTGTTGTCTCATGAAGTCATTAGCGTCTATTTGCCCAATTATAAAGACTGAATTTCTTCCATGACCTTTTGATCCTCCTTTTCCATTTGGTCCATTCTACTTTTCATGGTATTCCTTTCTTCACTGGACTTTTTGCCTCTTTTTTTCCAGGAGGTCAATTCTGTTTTTTTAAATAACTCTTTTCTTCATTTGACTTTTGTGCCTCTTTTTTCAGTTGACCAATTTTGCTTTTTAAGCTGTCATTTTCTTTTTGCATTACTTTATTTCTTTTTTCCATTTTTCTTTCTTTTTTAAACCCTTACCTTCTGGTTTTAAGGCAGGAGAGTGGTAAGAACTAGGCAATGAGGATTAAGTGACTTGTCCAACCTCACACTGCTAGAAAGTATCTGAGGTCAAATTTGAACCTAGAATCTCCTGTGTCTAGGCCTGGCTCTCAATCCATTGAGCCACTCCTGTCCCCCTTTGCCCATTTTTCTTTGACTCTCCTTTGATTTTTTGAATTCCTTTTTTGAGTTCTTCCAGAGCTTGAGACCAATTCCTATTTTTCTTTGAAGTTTTGCATATGGTTGCTTGGATCTCACCATCCCCTGTTG
Organism: Gracilinanus agilis; assembly: GCF_016433145.1. NCBI lineage: Eukaryota > Metazoa > Chordata > Mammalia > Didelphimorphia > Didelphidae > Gracilinanus > Gracilinanus agilis. Next base: position 237,583,090 of record NC_058133.1, read on the forward strand.
TTTCTGTTCTTTGCTCTTTGTTCCCATAGAAATTTTCAAGCATTAGGTTCTTTGTTTACTCATTTTCCCAGGTTTTTTTTTGGGCCTGTGGACTGGGAATTTTGAAAGCTGATGATTCTGATTCTGTCTTCACTTTTCTGGTGCTGGTTTACAGGGTTAGGCAATGTTTTTTTGTCCTGGGTCTAGGGATTCACCAAAGGAGCATAGGCTTGAAAGGGCCCAGTACTTTATATTCTGGGTTTCAGTAAGGGCCAGCAGCAGGGTCTGGGACTTCAAGGAGTGGATCTTAGGTTCTCTGTTGGTATAACCCACATCTGGGGATCCCAAAGTTGGCCTCTGCTCAGACTTGGATTTAGATGTATTGGGGGGGGGTCAGCCAGCACTCTTTTATGGACACTTTTGCTTTTGGTTCCCCTTATCCTGTGATAATCAACTCTATCTTTTAAGTTGTGTTCAGTGGGAGAGCCCCCTCACTCCTTCTTGATGTTTATTTTTAACTCCTGCCATTTTGAGGCACTTTAAAAGATTGTTTTGGAAGGAGTGTCAGAGCAGTTTCAGCTTTGCTGCAATTAAGCCACCATCCTGGCTCTGCCCCATGACCCTGAGTCAGAGGGAATGGTTCTTATGAAGGAATCATTCCAATTCTTACTGAATATTCAGTCATTATCTTTGATGTTTAGATTCAGTTTTGTAGGAAATATTATTTCATTGCTCTTCAGAATATCATATTCTAGTTTTTCTTGAATTTACCAAAAGCTGGAATAATTCTAAGCTCTTCTGATTATTCTAGGAATTTAAAGATTTTTTGATTGTTGCTTTCAAAATTTGTTCTTTGATGTGGTTCTGAAGCTTATCTACATTATTTCTCATGGAGTTCAAATAAAAATCTCATTCCATTGTGATCTATGGATTCTTTCAATCCATATTTTATTGTCTGCTTCCAATATTTCTCCATCTATTTTTTGGATGACTCTTTACATATGGCATTTATACTTTACATATGGCATATATAATTGTGTTCAAAAATTTTTTAGAAGCTCTATAATAATTTTCTCTTCAATTTCAGTGTTTTTGTACATATTCTACTATACCTCACATATTTTTCCAATCTTGGTTTCTTGCATTTTCTTTCTTTTTTTTATCATTGCATGCATTCTTCCATTGATTTCTTTTTCAGACAACTTATTGTTATGGTGCGTCTGTCTTTTTAATTTTTTTTTTTTAATTCATCAGTCTCTGGTTAGATTTGCTTCCTCAGTTAAATTTTGTTCTCATTAATCACTGTAGATTTTGAAATGTTGTCTTTGTTAAAAAAGGTCCTTTTAGAGACTTCCGGTTAAGATGGCGGCAGAGTAAGGAGCAGCTGCTCGATCTCTCCTGACGGAAACATACAGAACCGCCCAAGGGGAAATAAAAATGAGTCCAGAGGAACGAAGGAACCCCACAACAGGGTGCAGCATTGAAGGTATGCAGAATCAGGGCATTTCCACACTATAAAGGGGTGAAACAGCTCTCACTAAAACGGGAGAGGAAGAAGCCCCTCCCCCACCCACCCCCCACACCTCGCACAATGCCAACGCACAAGTGGGAAAACAGGACTGGGGCAACCAGATAATCACTGGCAGCCCCGGGGCTTGTACCTGTGTGCTGCAAGAGTATGGATCCCAGGTGGCTGGGGGTGCGCACGGACTTTCCCTGAGCGTCCACGTGGGTGAAGGCACCGCCTCCAGCCTGGACAAAGGCCTCTAAAACACAGCCTTTCCCAAGCTCTGAAGGCATCGCCTCAGGTGCGAATAAAGATCTCCAGCCCACTGACTTTCACTACCTTCTGCAGGGGGTGAAGGCAGGGCCCTAAGAGCATCTGCACAGGCAAAGGCAGTGCCCTAGGCTTGAATAACTATCTCCAGCCCAGGCTTGGACCTCCAGTGAGGACCAGGTGCAGACCAGAGTGCGGCAGTGGAAGCAGCCCCAAAGGCTGCTGAAGGAACCTCGGGCAGAGGGGCAGACCGGGAACTACCAGGAGGCCTGACCCTGAGGACAAGGAGACCGGAGCCCCTGGAGCTTGCAAGGCCCAGGCAGACCCTGAGTGCAAAGACAAAGCTGAAAAGGGGCGGAGCTAACAATGGCCAGCAATAAGGAAGTCCAGAAGAAAAAGACCATCAAGAGAAACTCTGGAACACTGGACAACTTCTACACAGAGAAAATCCAGACAACAGAGGAGGGAAAACAAAAATCCAAACCTCCCCAAAAAAATGAAAGCTGGTCACAAGCTATGGAAGAGTTTAAAAATGAAATGCTGAGGAAGATGGAAGAAATCTGGCAAGAAAATAACAGTTTAAAAGGCAGAATTTCACAATTGGAAAGTGAGACAAGACAACTGAAGACCAAAAATGACCAGATTGAAAAGGAAAACCAAAACATTAGAGCCGAAAACTAAAACATTAAAGCCGAAAACCAAAACATTAAAGCCAAAAACCAGTCCTTAAAGGCTAGAATCAAACATTTAGAAACCAATGATCTCTCAAGACAACAAGAACAAATAAAACAAAGTCAAAAGACTGATAAAATAGAAGGAAACATGAAATATCTCAATGAGAGAGTGACAGACCAAGAAAACCGGTAGAGAAGAGACAACTTGAGAATCATTGGTATTCCAGAAAAGGCAGAAATTAATAGAAACTTGGACTCCATACTTAAAGAAATTATTCAGCAAAATTGCCCTGAAGTTCTACAACAAGAGGGCAATATAGACATTGAAAGGATCCATAGAACACCCTCTACACTGGACCCAGAAAAGTCAACACCCAGAAATATAATAGCAAAATTGAAGAGCTTTCAAGTTAAAGAAAAAATCTTACAAGAAGCCAGAAAGAGACAATTCAAATATCAAGGAGCACCAATAAGGATCACACAGGATCTGGCAGCCTCAACGCTAAAAGACCGAAAGGCTTGGAATACAATATTCAGAAAGGCAAGAGAGCTGGGCCTTCAGCCACGAATCAACTACCCAGGGAAACTAACCATATACTTTCAGGGGAAAGTATGGGCATTCAACAAAATTGAAGAATTCCAAGGTTTTGCACAAAAGAGACCGGGACTAAATTGAAAGTTTGACACTCAACCACAAATATCAAGAGAAAGATGAAAAGGTAAATAAGAAACAGAGGGAAAAGAAAGAAAACTCATAGTCTTTTAAACTTGACTCTTTAAGGGTATAAATAAGATCTAATTATCTGTATTACTAGGTGGAGAAATGCTATGTATAATTCTCTGTAGTGAACTCTATACACTATTATAATATTCACTATTATAGCAACCAGAAGAATAATTCATAGGGAGAGGACAGGATACTAAATGGTCTAAGAAGACATGGGGGGTGGGAAAGAGGGGAGGAATAGTAGGGGACACCAAGAAAAATCTGAGTAAATAAGAAAAATAAGATATTCTATTACACACAAAGAGGGCGTGGGAAGGGGAGGGGATGAATAATATCATAAGAAGGAGAGGAAGAGAGCATAATCAAACCTTACTCTCAGTGTAATCAACCCGGGGAAGGAAGAGTAGCCTTATTATCAATCCGGATAAAAAACTCTTATCTAACCCTACTGAGAAAGTCAGAAGGGATAAACCAAAGGGAGCAGGGGAGTGGGGAGGCCAAAAAAGGGAGGGGAGAAGAAGGGGGAGGGAATTCATTTGGTCTTTAAAAAAAACAAAAATAGGGGAACAACAAGGGCAGAAAGGGAAGTCAATCAAGGGAGGGGATAAGGGATACCGGCTCAAAGCAAACCACTGGTGTAAAAGAAAATAGTGTAGTAAGAAGGAGTGGGTCTAGGGGAGGATACAAAAATGTCAGTGAATACACAACTAACAATTGTAATTCTGAATGTGAACGGGATGAACTCACTCATAAAACGGAAGCAAATAGCAGAGTGGATCAGAAAACAAAATCCTACCACAGGTTGTCTACAAGAAACACATATGAGGCGGGTAG
>NC_058133.1:237592078-237610808 GCF_016433145.1 Gracilinanus agilis
CAGATTGGCTAAAATGAAAGAAGGGGAGAGTAATGAATGTTGGAGGGGATGTGGCAAAATCGGGACATTGATGCATTGCTGGTGGAGTTGTGTAATAATCCGGCCATTCTGGCTGGCAATTTGGAACTATGCCCAAAGGGCTATAAAAGACTGCCTGCCCTTTGATCCAGCCATACCATTGCTGGGTTTGTACCCCAAAGAGATCATAGATAAACAGACTTGTATGAAAATATTCATAGCTGCGCTTTTTGTAGTGGCAAAAAACTGGAAAATGAGGGGATGTCCTTCAATTGGGGAATTGCTGAACAAATTGTGGTATATGCGGGTGATGGAATACTATTGTGCTAAAAGGAATAATAAACTGGAGGAATTCCATGCAAATTGGAGAGACCTCCAGGAAGTGATGCAGAGCGAAAGGAGCAGAGCCAGAAGAACACTGTACACAGAGACTGATATACTATGGTAAAATCAAATGTAATGGGCTCCTGTACCAGCAGCACTGCAATGACACAAGACAGCTCTGAGGGATTTATGGTAAAGATGCTACCCACATTCAGAGGAAGGACTGCAGGAGAGGAAACATATAAGATAAACAATTGCTTGAATGCATGGGCTGAGGCGGACACGAATGGGAAATAGATCCTGAACAAGGACACATGGTACAACCAGTGGAAATGTGCGTTGGCCATGGGTGGGGGGAGAGCGGGGGGGTGAAGGGGAAAGTAGGGGCATAAAGTATGTAAACAGATTAAAAATGAATATTAATAAATGTCTAATTAAAAAAAAAAAGGTCCTTTTAACCGCCAATTATTTCTTTAAGGTCCAATTAACTATTGAGGCCTTTCCCTAGTCCTTGATGCTCATTTCTTTCTTTCTTTTTTTTCTGATCCCAGAGTTAGATCAGGACTTCTTCCATTATAGTAGGGTCTTTACTCCAGTCTTTTCCAATCTCCCTCTTCTAGGCTCTACTGTCTACAACTGACTTTATTCTGTCATATTGCCACCGAGAGCTGGTCCTGATTGGGTTCAGTACTGAAAGGGGTGCTCTGAGAAGTCCTTTACACTTGATCTTTTCTTCTTTCTTTTATTCTTACAGGCTTTGTGTTTTGTACTGTGCTGTATTAAAATCATCACTGCATATCTTATTTCCTTCATCCTCTACTTCTTTTTCTGTCTACTACTTTATAGTTACTCTCTTTCCTTCTTCTTAAACCTCAGACCAGATCTGATTCTGATTCTTCAGGTTTGACTCTTAAACTTATGCTGGCACAGGGTTTCTACTGGGTTTTTGCCAAAAAGACTACCCCATAAATCAGGTTCTATTGGGAAAGGTATGGTCATTAATACTAGTATGTAGGCAACTTGAATTTGATATTGGGTGGACTGAGGGGAAATAATCTCTCTAATGACATAGGAAAAATTTCCCTGATTTACTAATAAGGGATTCATTCATTTCATTAGTAAAAATTGTTCAGTTTTGGGGAATTCAGAGCTGTCTTGTGTCAGTTGAGATATTAAAGGTTAGGGAAAGCACCATTAGTCATTACAACAAATAAATAAATTACCCTTAGGAATTCATTGAAAATTGTAATTCGTGATTTGGCTTTGAAGTTTGAAACTGGAAACCACTAAGCAAGAAAGATGAGCTCCAAAGGGTCAGCTGCTAATGGGAGAAATAATGAAAATTGACAGTTTTTGAATTTCAAGAGGACCTATCATATAAAAAAAGGACAAATATACAAATTGAAATTAGATTTTGAAATTATATGATGATAAGTAAAACAATTACTATGAGCCAATGTTGAAGTAGAACTTTTGAAGGCTTCTGATACAACTGTCACAATTCACTTATGACTTCACTGTATCACAGGTTATTTAAAAAAAATGTATCTAATCTTGTAACATGGATTTTTTTGCTATATCATGGTTTTTTGTGGATGAATACCATACTGTACACAATGGAAATGTAGTACCACTTGCACAAGTTTGCCAACATGAGATTGTACATGTACTCTGTGGAGGTGGGAAATTTGTTACACCTGAGCTAAATTCCCAGCGTCCTTTTAAGTACATTCTCATTTGATGTACAAGGACTTGGGAGATAAATTTGGCGGAGACCCATACCATGGGGCTCTTTTTTGGGAACTTGAACTTGGCTTTGGAGTGGCAGGTGTGGGTCTCTGGCTCTGTGCTCTGCTCACTTAACTGAAGGAATCCCTTTCCCTCTCTTTACTATTTCTACTTTGCTGTAATAAATCCACTAGAAAGGTACTAACAGCCTCATAATTTAAATTGTAACTACTACAATGCTATTGGCTGATGGAATGAAAGGTGATCAATCACACCTCTGTGTTCTTTATCCTGGGCTCAGTGACTTGGCTCAGTGACTAGCATTTGTCTGTTTATTTTTCCTCACTGTGCTCATACATTCAATATCTCTCCTTATCCACTTCACATTAACATTTGATCCCTGCGCCTAGTGTTGCTTTGGGGTATTTTTTTTGAAGTTTTTGTAAAAGTATGAATTTATTTCAAGCCCTATGCCACCCAAATGTTCTGCACCTTCTAAGACTTCCCAAGCCCCAGAGGAAGATGCTTACCATCAAAGAATAATAAAATAAATATAATGCTGCTACTTTGGTGGATTTTCACCTATTGTGTGTGTGGGGGGTCCTCTGGAACATAATTTCCAAGATAGGTGAGGAATCACTGTGTAGCTTTTTGGAAAGCCCATCAGGATTTGAAAGGGCTCTCACAAATGTTATTATATAAGTCATTTCTGTAAGCAAGTTATATGGAGGTAGAAAAGTTGAAGTAATCATCTGGTTTGGTTCTTCTAACCAGTAGGGCATATGTAAGAGAATTAACTGAAATATGATTTGAAAAGTTAGTTTGGGGTCAGATTACACAGGACTTTGAAACCAAGGTGAGAAATGTAAAGTTCATTATGAAGAAAATATTGGCCATTACAGGATTTTGAATAAGGGAGAGATATGACAAAATTATATTTTAGGAATTTCAAGTTGGAATCAATGTGTCCTTCAGACTTCTGAAGTCCTCTTCCATTTCTATAGCAACAGTGTTATCATTCTGCAGAATGGCAGTAAGGGGAGCAAAGAGTATTAAGGAATAACATAGTTTTTAGACTGACTATAAATATTAACCATATATATAAAATTTATAAACAATAATATATACATATAATAAATAGGTAAAGTAGTATATGTATGTACATATAATATACATTATGTAGAAAATTTGCAGTTTATACACCAAATCCTTTCAAGTAGCTAACAAATTAATGTATTGTTCGAGTAAATGAAACAAATTAATCACATCATCATTCTTACTATACATAAAACCACATAGAAAAAGAGCTTGCAGCTAAATGGAAGAATGGTTCACAGATTCTTTTTTGAAGAAACAAAGAAATTGAAGGAATTTATTTTATCTTGAAAGGGAGAAATAATTTCATGGGATACTCAATCAGCTTGAATTTATCTGGTTATGATTAGCCTTTGCAAAAAACCCATCATTAAAATAATTATAGCCTTTGAGCCAACATGTATTGCAGAGGGTAGAAAGAAAGGGAAAACAATCTAGATAACATTGAAGATTGTTCTAATTAAATCAATATATACTTTAAAACTTAGTAACTTTGATGCAGAGATAAATATAGGTAAGGATATAAGTGAGGAAATAAAAGATATAGGTAAGGAAATAAAATTTATTGAGAAACAGGTTAGGAATAGGTGAGAGTCTAAAAGTTTCTAGGTGATAAATATGCCTAGTATTTATATATCACAAACATTTTCAGAAGAAAATTGGTTAGCACTGGACATAGTGAACACTGACTAACAAACATCACAAAAAATGAAACTGGTTCTGTATTCATAGGCAGGAAACCTCAGGTAATGAATTTAGGTGACATTTCTAGAGATAGCTGCTTATGTTAGTTCAAAGAGCAAAATCAATACCAAATTAGAAGAGAGAAGAAAAATGAGAAGAATATATCGTGTGTTTAACTCCATACAACTCCAACCTGACCTTTAAAATGAATAAATGGCAATGGATGTTAACACAGACTATCATCAGTTCCTAAGAAATTTTAACCAAAACAGAATTAATTACCACAACAAGAATACCAAAAAGATCTAGAAACCACATCAAGCAGAAAATTCTTGGTCTCTGCCAAATGGATATTTTTGCCAATGGGAACATTGGTTTAGAATGTTAACTTGTGTTTTAAATTTTTTGAAAAAGATGAGAAATATCAACTAATAATATAGTGAGATTCAATGTAAGGAAAAACACATTTAAAGAAAACTTCATGAAGGACTCAACAAATCAAAATCACCTTAATATTATTTAAAGGTAAAAATGGAAAGAGGACAATTAGAAGATAAAAAATGAAAATATCTTAGTTTATAATGAACTCTTTTCTCTATGAACAAAATGAAATATTTGAAATATAAAAATAGTCCTTGATGTGTAATGTGAGAATTAAAAATTTCACTAAAAAAAAGGAATTTGGGAAAAGCAGCTGGATTAGACTAGATATACAGTCTTGTCCTGGAGAGAATACTTTCTTGAAGTTACCAAAATGCGAAATATTTTTGGTGAAAAACATTAGATCTTTTTATCATTAAGGTCTCCTGAGAAAATAGCAGTGCTATCTTTCAAAACTTTCAGAACTGGTTGGATTACTGGATTCAAAGAGTAGCCATTTTCAGACAGAACTCTTCAGTGGAATACTGTTTAACATTTTTCAGTGACTTGGAGAGATATCTAGATGGCATCTTTATGAAATTTGCCATGCAAAGTTAAAAAATCCCTAATACTGAATGAATTTGGGGGGTATAAATAAAGTCCTGGCATGCTGGGACTTTGGATAAAAGCTAACGAGTTAAAATTATTAGGAATAAATATGAAATTTTATACTTAGGCTTGAGAAATTGACATAAGTATAATATGTGGAGTGGGGAGGCACATTAGACAGCAGTATCTGAAGAAGATCTGGCAGTTTTAGTGGATGAGTAGCTAAAGATGAGTTAGCTTTGAGAACTAAGCAGCCAATAAAACCCAAACAAACACCTCAAAACAAACTCTTAACTCAAACCAGCTGTATTAATAAAAGAAGAGCTTTGAGGATTAAAGAAATAAAAATCCCATCTATATTATTCCCTTATTCAGACTGTGTCTGGAGTACTGGCTTCAGCTCCAGGCCCACTATCCTTAAGAAAAGACATTAATAAACTTAGAAAATGTCTAGAGCAGGGCAACCAGAGTGATTAAGGTCCTTATAGTTCATGCCATTTGAATATAAGTTGAAGAAAATGAAAATGTTTAGCTGTAAAGATTTTTTAGGGGAAACATAAACGCCTTCAAGTATTTAAAGAGTTTTCAGTGTAGAGAAAGGATTAGAGATCTACTGTTTGACCCAGAATGGAAGAACTAGGAGAAGTGATTAGAAAAGGCAAATTTATTCTAATGTCAGGAAAAACTTCCTAAAGATTAAAGCTATCCCAAAGTAAAATGGGTTGTCTGTGGAAGTAGTAGCTTTCCTTCACTGGAGATCTTTAGGTAGAGTCTGGTTTTCACTGGTCAAGAATATCAGTGGGAATTATTTTTCACATGGTGGATTGGATGACAACTCTAAGTCTGAAATTCTGTGATTCTGATTCTGCATAAAATCAGCATTATCTAATACCAGCAAATACTAGAGACAACTTGGTTCTGTGAGAAGGGAATTCATCTTTTTTTTAATTTGATCAATCAGGGACTTGGAATTCCTCTCCCTTTATTTTAATTTAATCAATCAGGGACCTGGAGATCCTTTACCATTGAGATGTGCATGGATACACATGCCCACAGTGAAAGGAAATTGAAACCAATGAAATAGGAAATTGATCCCACAAGCACTTCCCCCTTGTGTGGTGCCTGACAAATTAAGGAGCTATGATTGGTTCCTGAAGATGTGATGTGGGAGAACTAGTGTGTGGAGAAAACTGCCTATAAAGGTGAGGTCAAGGGTCTTGAAAACATTCTCTCTCTCTGACTCTAGGCTGGTGACCCTGACTGAAGAGACATTATTGCTCTGGTGACTCTTGCTGAAGAGACTCTCACAGACTTCTGGCTGGAGATTGGAACCCTGTCTGTGGTGAGCTGAATTCCATCAGAATGGCTCATAGGGTGGTAGGCTAGGCAACACTCTATCTCTTTCCTACTTTTCCCTCTTGTTTCTATCTCTACTTTGATATAATAAGGGGATGGCTTGATTTAGGTTGTCCTTCCTGCCTACAGAAGCTAAAACCCATGATGTCCACCCACCAAACCACTCTTCCTCCCAGGGCCCAATGGGGAAATCCAGGGAAATAGCAGGATGTAAATGGAGAGGTCAGAGAGAGGTCCAGAGAAATCAGGCAAAGTCCAAAGTGCCCCAAAGACAAAAGGCCCTTCAATTGGTACTCCAGGGATATTTATAAACCAGCTCTAATGGTGTCCTGTGAGCCCAGCCCCCTGGCTGGTTCAACATTCTAATCCTTTTCCAACTGTCAGGGCTGCTACAGTGCTGCAACCCTGCATTGCACTCCTAACAGAGAAATGAAGGCCTCAAGGTGTGAAATGAAATATGCAATTTTAGCAATGGCCAATGGATTTTGTTGTTCTTGTTGTTTCTCTGTGTATATTTGTTACAAGGGTTTTGTTTTCCTCCTTTTCTAATGTGAGGGGAAATTAGGGCAGATACTATAAGAAGAACTGTCAAAATAAAAGAAGAAAAAATAGAGTCATTGAATCATTTTTTTCTAGTGCAAAAAGTGAACAGAGAGTAGGACAAGGAAGTGATATATACTTAAAAAGGAAAAAAAATTGCATGTAGTGAAGATTAACAGTTAATACATTCTTCATTATTTGCTCCATATTGAATATGGAAATGCTCATTTTATTTAATGTCTGTTAAATTTAGAATTTTAAAAATAAAATAATAAAGCTGAAAGGGAACTCAGTCTGATTCCCTCTTCTGTGACCCTTCCCCCTGCATTAGTTTTCTTCCTAGCAGCAGTTACAAACCCTCAAACCCTTTTCCCTCAGCTTACCCCTGGCATCAATAAATCCCCTTTGATATTTACACAAAGAGCCTCTGGTGAATCATTGTACTGAATACTAGGGCAAAGGTTGAAGAGGGAAGGAATAACTTTACTTTTATTTTCTGAGGGCAAACCTAAGCATCCATCTTGGGCAGGAAGTAGCCAACAATAACTTCCTATAGATTTCAGTTTCACTGGCAGGGAGGAGCCTCTTGACTCCTCCCTCAAGGGACCTTAGAAAGTAACAACAGAAACCATTCAGCCAGGCCCATATCACTTCTGGCTGACCCAATTCTTCTTGTATCATAGAGATAGCCTCCCTGCCTGAAGGACCCAGCCTATTCCTCCCAGTACCCTCTGTCTCTAGCCTCTGTGATTAGCCTGATTGAGCGGCCCTTCATATATTCCCCATTCATCCCTTACCTTCCAATATTCCCCCTTTTATTCCATCATCATCTTATCCCCTTAACTTTTCCATAACAGGAGGTAGTTAGTATACTTTATCATTAGTTCTCTAGAATTATGACCAGTCATTTCAATAATCAAATTTCTCAAATGTTTCAAATTTTTTTTCTTTATAATGTTGTTATGGAATAAATTGCTTTCTTTGGTTTTGTTCACACAACTCTTCCCAGATTTTCCTCATCCATTTCATGCTTTAAAGTGAAGGAGAATGAAGTTTCCTACCTTACTAATCTCAAAAAGTCAAGAGAGAAAGCCACTGAAAGGATTAGACATGGAATCTACCAAGTTAGCCAACTGGGCCAATTTCCAGAACTAAGTATTGAGGAGCATCCATAAGAACCTAGATGAAAGGTAGCTGAAATGAAGACTCATCTGGCAGACTGATACTGCATTTGGAAGTTAATCTGGTGGGATCAATGCTGTGAAGCAACTATCTTAAATCTGAGTCCCCTGTCTTCAGAGACTAAAGTGATATAGAGAAGAGTGTATTATAGACATTTGAGGGAAATATTTGTATTTCTTGTCTTTGAAGTAAATATTTATGAAACCAATTGATGTTAAGTGCTTAAATGGAATTGGAGTACTACTAGCCTAATGCTCACAGTTGGGAGGAACCCAAAGGAATGAGGATTTGAGCTAATAGGATTAGGGAAGAGACATAGCCCCTCCCCCCCTTTAAGGGTATCTGAGAGAGGAGCTAATCTAGGAGAGAAAAACCATAATTAATGGCTACACTTGCAAAAAAAATATTATTAGATACTGTTTTTAAATCCATTCAGCTATCTTTTTCCATTTTATAAATGAAATCATCCCATTAATTTTCATAGTTCTTCACAAAATGCTTATTGTGAATTTTCTTCCCTATTTTCCTCTAATACATTTTCATCTCCTTCCCTGCTGTTTGCTTTTATTAAAAAAGGGTAAAAAAGGTAGGGAGACATAAAGCATGTTTAGGTCATCATTCCACCTTCTATATGTTGTCCTACCTGGTTTCGACTTCATAGAACAAGATGCCAGTCCCAGGAAAAGCTCACCACTTTTATACTCATCACCCTGCTTCTGATTCCAGCTTTGACTGACTCTGCCTTCCTCAGCTTCTTTTCCACTTTGTGTAGAGGCTGCAGGGTATCAGTTATAAACTCCTCTCAAAGCCTTTCTTTATAGAAGGAGAAAGTGGACTCAAATCACTCCACTTTGGATCTGCCTCTAGGATTGGTTTTAAATCCAAATCCATAGAACAGGTTCACTACCTCCCCTCTCTGTGTAAACCCTGGTGTGCTTTCTTCCCCTCCCCATTTTCCTGCCTCTTTTTGTATACTGTCTCTTCTTATAGATAGTAAGCTTGTTCAGGGCAGAGATCATATTTCTTTTTATTAATTGTATTTCCAGGCTTAGCACAAAGCCTGGCCAGTTTTAGGGGTTAAAAAATATTGACTGAATGGATTAGATTTGATTGCTTTCATTCCACCTTCCCTCTTCTCTTTTTCATTTTGTCCAAGATATTGGAGTTTGGAGAGAGCACTTTCTTCTCCCATTTTAGAATGCAAACAATTCCCCCTTATATAGGCCCTTCCTTGTGTAGTTTCTCCACTGTATTTATTTATTTACATTTCTTGACTTCTCTATTTACATTTCAACAATTTTATTCAGTTTTGGTCTCTTCATCAGAAATGTTTGGATGTGCACTATTTCATTAAGGGTCATTGTTAATATTTGAATTCTTTCTGTTCTCAATATTTTTTTCTTTACCTTGAAACTCTGAATTTTAGCTTTGATAGACCTAGGAGTTTTCATTTTGCATTTTCTTTCAGGTGGCAGGTAGATTCTTTCTATTGCCACTTTGTTTTAATATTCCTTTGTAATTTTAATTTATTATTTCTTAGAATATGACATCTAAGTTTTTTTGGAGGGATAATTGTGGCTTTTAGTATTCCAATAATTTTTATATTTCCCAATTGCTCACTTTATGACTCCTTTTCCTTACTGTGGTTTACTGGGAGCTGGACCTCAAAACTATTTCAGCCTCCTCCTACTCCAGGCAATTAACATTTCACCAGCCTCAATATTTGCCCCAGCTGGATTCTGGACTCTTTCCCTCACTCTTCATGTTGTGCCCAATAGCAAAAATAATTACAGTTTCTTCCATTCCTTAGTTCTTTAGCTGAGCTCTATTGCAACATAGAGCACTGCTGCATTGCTGTTCCAGCAAGAACAAGCTTCTGCTTTTTGGTTTTCCATAGCACTGGAAGTTGGGAAGGGGCGGAATTGAGTTTCTTTTTTAAGGGTGTGGATTGACTTGTATAGTCCTGCCAAAGTGTTGGGAATATTGGAGGGGGGTTGTTGAGAGTGTATTAAGGATTAGGGTTTAGCTTTCTTTGCTATTAATTAATTGGATTTTTACCTTACTAAAGTTTTTGGTGTCCTAAACCATGGAGACTGATGAAATTGCTTTATCTTTTGCACCAAATTCCCATTTTGGAGAGGTTTCAGAGACTAGAGATTAGAGAAAATATCTAGTCCTCCATTTTTTCCTTAATTATTCTTTTCTTGAATTTTTTTCAGGGTAGCTTTTTAAAAAAAATTATATCTTAAATTTTCTTCTATTTTTTCCCACTTAATTTTTTCACATATTTTTGTTTTTGTTGTTGTGGAATAATTACTTTTTATTTGACTCATTCTAATTTCAGGGAGTTTTTTACTCAGCTAAGATTTTGAAGCTTTCGTATTAAAAAACTATTCTAATCCTTTCCTTTAGAGCTCTCTTTTAAATTAAATTATCCTTTTAAAAAAATCTATTGTTTCTTCTTTTCCAGGAATTCTAGTAGAACTTGTGGCCAAGCCATATCTTTGTTTTAGATGCTTCCCAGAATAACTATATAGAGTCATTCTCTTCCTCTATTCCTGTATCCTGGACATTCCTGGATCCATACAATTTCTTAATTGTGTAAGAAATAAAATTAATATAAAAAGGATAACTTAGTAAATATTATGGATTTTTTAAGTTTTATTAGTAACCATTAGAAAATAAAGCCACGTGCCATTCTGGCTTAGTCAGCTTAAAAGGTCCGCCATTACCTTCTTTCCCCATAGTGGAATCGGTAGCAAAAAGAGAAAGAGAAAGTCCAGCCACTCAATGTTATCCTCCTGCCTACGTCATCACATAAGTGTCTATGTCATCATGTAACGACAGGAAAGCAGTGGGCTCATGGGAAATGTAGTTCAAGGACCCCCAAATTTCCAGTAACACAATTGCCTGTGACAATCTTTATTTATTCATATTTACAGCTTTATTTCCAAAATTTTGATTTAAAAAATCAAATACAGACTCTGACTGCTCCTACATACATGGATGAGATGGTGAATTACTATTTGCCCCAGTTCCATATTATTTGAGTTCCTGACATTGGCTCTCCATTTGATGGTGTCTTCTGGACACAAAGTTGGCAGATTCACATGTATCTTTACAGTATAAGGCATTAAATTCTTTAAGTGGTCTAATGTTGAAAGCCGTTATATGTAAAGAGCCAATTGGAGAAATAGGGTCAAATTTAGGGCCTGTTATCTGGATTCCCTACGTGACCAATCCAGGCTGAGGCAGTCTCTGTGTTTGGTCCTGGTCACCTGAGCCCTGAAAAGCTCTGGTACCAGCAGGTAGATTAATCCAAAAACAACTTGACCCCTCCAAGAGGCTATTAGGAGTCATTTAGAGAAACAGAGTCTGTAATAGATGTTTTATCTGGATCCCATTACAAAATCATCGGCAAGTAAAACTGCGTGTATGATTTTTCTGCACTGCATGTCAGATGCAGATAGAATGGACCATCTAAGGTAAAAATCTGAGGCTCCTCTTTTGACTCATTTTTAGATCCCCACATTCTCTCAATATTCTTATTGGAAAGCTTTGAGTCCTTAACCAGAGCAGCAGCTACTGAGTTAACAATTCCTCTCCTTGACAATTTCTCTCCTTGATAATTAAGAAGCCTGAAACCTAAAAAATATATTACTTAGATAAGGACTGGAGCCGGACAATTTAGTCCAGACTATCTGACCAGGTGCAGATCTGTAAATCAAGGCAGAACGCAATTAGTAAACATCTCCATGAAATTTATTTCTGCTTCCGGAATTATCCCCTACTAATTGGTTGTTGGAACTTGGCCCTTGTCTTTGCACCCATATCTCTATTTTTTAGGCTTTAATGAATTGTGTATGATTTATAACCCCCTTCACAGCTGTGATTCTTTCTTTGTGTTCTTTGTTTGAAACCAGTATAAAATAAAGTCAAAAATCCCATAGCGTGGGATCAGCATGGGCTAACCTCTAATTCGGCTGTTCTCAGTTTCTTTTTCCTGTCTTAGCAATCCGACGCCGTAAAACGCCACTCAGGACCCCTACCATATAGAGCTGGTCCTCTATAGTCTAAGGTGGCTTTTTTTTAGCTTGCTACTAACTTTCAGAGCCCTTAGAGGATGCAGACTAATATTTTTCCTCAGAGTAGTAGTTTTACTGCTTTTTTGGCTTTCATGTCCGGGTCTAAGCTGAGTTTAGTGGATGTTTAAATGCTTCTTGCAAGAGTATTCTCATCTTTTGGTTTGAAAGTCATAAGTTCTTTGGACTTCCTGGATGGAGAATTCTGAGACCATCAGAACTGTATCCCTTCCAACTTTAACATTTTATCATTCTCATTTTATCTGCACAATTCCCAAATACAATCCATTCCTCACTCTTTGTACAACTCCATTGTGGGTCAAGCCAACATACAATGTCTGTCCAAAATAAATGTACTGGATAGACTACCCAATCTGGGTGTATGATAATATAAATAATAGATTTATACCTATTCATTTCTTTTATGAAATGTAGATGTTTAGTCTTATCTCTTTTTAGTATTTATGAATCTTATTGAGGAGTCCATGCCAACCAGACAATGCCATCCACAAAGAATATCTAGAGAACCTCACTATTAACATGAAATCATTTTTCCATTTGGAATTTCCCTAGAATGTTGTCCTTTACAGTAGTAAATACATTTGGTGATCATAAGCCTCCATGTTGTATGCTTCACTTGATTTTGACAATCAGGGGGTTATTGAGCAAAGTTATCTCCATAGATGTATCTCTCAAGGAATCTCATGTGATCTTAGCAGATGCATTGAATATATGCACTTCCATCATCTAAGTGGCACAATGGATAGAGCACATGGCCTATAGTCAAGGAAGGCTTAAGTTCAAATATTGTGGAGCTAGAATTGGTATAACACAAGATTTAGTAGCCTCTACATTAAAAAAAAGTGAAGTCCTGAAATTCAAATTGAAGAGCAAAGGAACTGAGCTTACCACCAAGAATAACAACCTAGCAAAGCTGAGTATCATCATACAAGAAAAAAAGATAGTCGTTTGACAAAATAAAAGACTTTCAAATATTCTTGAAGAAAAACCCAGAACTGAATGTAAAATTTGATCAACAAATTGAGAAGAAATATAAGAAAACATGAAAGACCAATTATAAAGAACTGTTTACTTCTCATAAAGGAAAATGGTATGTATAAACATTAAAAATATCATTAATTGGGTAGTTTGAAGGAGCATATTTAGTTAGAAGCTTTGAGATCAAGTTGATTATATGGAATGTCAAAAAATAAAATAAAACTGAATGGGGAGAGATAAAATAGAATAATTATCTCATATAAAAGAGCTATGAATGAAAGAAATGTTACAATGAAGGGAAGGAAGGAATAGAGGGCTGGTAATGCTAGAACCTATTCTCATATTCTCATATTCTCAAATGCTATTCTCATAGGATATAGATAAAAGAGGAAATAATAGCATGGGTAGGGGGAGTGCGGGGGGGGGGTTGAAGGGGAAAGGAGGAGCATGAATCATGTAACCATGTTAAAAATGAATATTAATAAATGTAAAAAAAAAAAAAGAGGAAATAATACATACATATAGAAAGGTAAAATATTCTTTGACTTATAAGGAAATAGGAGAGCAAGGGATAAAGATTAAGAGAGGGACTCTTAGAAAGGCACATTGATTTAAAAAAAGAGAGAGCAAGGGGATAAGATAACAGAGGGGATCATAAAAGTCTTTACCTTCACAAATAAAACAGTAAGAGAGGGATAAAGGAGGGACCCATAGAAGGATAAATAAATGAACAATTTGGAGGGCAAGAGGAGGGGACAAAGGAAGGAACTTTAGAAGAGATGGGAGGAAAATAAGGGAGGGATTGAAAAAGGAGTGGAGATTAAGGAGATGATGGTTGAAGGACAATCAGATTTCTGGGAAGTAATAAGATAAAAACAAAAAGAAAGAAAGAAAAATAGTGAGAAAAACAGAATGGAAGGGAATACACAACAAATAATTCTATCTTTCAATATGAATGAAATTAATTCACCCAAAACTTAGAAATGGATAGTAGAATGGATCAAAAACCCAAACCCAAGCATTTCTTTCTTACAAAAGACACATTTAAAAATGAGAGATGCACATAGAGTAAAAATAGAGGGATGGAGTAAAAAAAAAGTGAGGATAGCAATAATGATCTCAGACAAAAATAAGGCTTAAAATAGATCTAATTCAAAGAGGTAAACAGGGAAATAACATCTTATTATCAATGCATTATCAATACCAAACCTATATGTAACAAAAGCATCCTGGTTTTTAAAGGAAAAGCTAAAGGACTTATAGGTACAAGTAGATAACAAAACTATAATGGTGGGGGATTTTAACTTTCCCCTCTCAAAACAATAAATCTAACTCCAAAAAAAAAATTGAAAGAAGTCAGCAAGTTAAATAAAATCTTAGATAAGATAGATATTTAGAGAGAACTGAATGAAAATAGAAAGGACTATATCTTTATTTTCAGTGGTGCGTGGTACCTTTATAAAAATGGACTGTATATTAAGATACAAAAGTTATAGTTAAATGGTGAAAACAGCAATATTAAATGCATCCTTTTCAGAATATTATATATTTCTGATTACATTATGATGCAATAAAATTATGTTTCACAAACATAATTTCTAACATGGAACATGGAAACACAGAAGAAAAGTTAATTAGAGATTAAATAATACACAGTGGTACCTTGACACACATGTTTAATTCATTCCATGGCCAAACTGTAACTCAATTTTCTTGTGTGCCAAATTGAATTTCCTTATTTAAATTAATGGAATGCAATTAATCCATTCCAGCCCTCCCAAAAACATGAATTTTTTGTTTCATATGCTTTTAAATACAAAAATGTACTTTATGAATAACAAATAAATATATTTATAGATAATAAGAAAGAATGTAAAGAAATAAACTTGCTTATTGAAAGGGACTCATGCTGGGTGTGCCAGCTAGAATAGGCAGAAAGTCCCCAACCACACTCCCCCTTCCTTCTCTCCTTTCT
The DNA here is from genome assembly GCF_016433145.1 of Gracilinanus agilis. Taxonomy (NCBI): domain Eukaryota; kingdom Metazoa; phylum Chordata; class Mammalia; order Didelphimorphia; family Didelphidae; genus Gracilinanus; species Gracilinanus agilis. The sequence continues at coordinate 237,607,031 of NC_058133.1, forward strand.
TCTTTTAGGTCATGTTTGTGTTTGAAACCCATAGAAATTCATGGAAACTCTTGTGTATGCATCAGGTAACTTATGGAAATCTACCCCTTGTCAAATCTACCCTGCATTTTGGCGAGAGGTGTGTAAAAGGCTGATTAGGTTTTGAGGGGTGTTCATGAGTACAGGAGAGGGTCAGGATTGGATTTAGGGAAATGTTCATAAGCATAGAGGAGGAGGGGATTAGATTGGTTGTTAGATTGTGAGCCCCTCTAGTGCATGAGGAAACCCTCCCAAACCCCCTTGAAACTATACTTATACCTGCCTTAAGTTCAGCAGGTGCCTCCCAACTGAGTTACATCTCTGTTGTGGACACCCTTTGCTAATAAGAGTAATAAATTGGCTTGCTGCTTTATAATCTCAGATTCTTGTTTGTTTTTTTTTTCATTTTGAGTCAGTGGTCTTGTGTCCCACACACTTATGAAATGTTATTTACCTTTAAGGTCAGGTGAAGATGCTGGCAGAGAAGGTTTTTATTTCGTGTGCTATTGTTTATCACAACCTAATCTCTATACACGATAATGTGTGAAACAAGTGTCATTACACACCTCTAGTGCATGACCTGTTGCAACTTTTACTAGGTGTGTCTTTTCCATAAAGTGTTTAATTTTTACCGAAATCCTCAACATTTCCTTAATCTTGCTTGTACTGTTTACCTCATCCAACTTGGGCTTCTCCCCACTAATTTCCCACAAAACCTCTGTATGCTGCTGCTGCTACTGTAACTCCTTCAATTCCTCCATTGTTCGGACCCTTGGTTAAAAGTTAAGAAATTTGCCCCAAAAACTGATAAAAAAGACAAAAATAAAGAAGAAAGCAAAAGCAATTCAATACAGATGTTCGAAGGGCCAGATAAACACTGAACTAAACAAGACGGCCTCATGTTACTTGTGAAACTGAATGTTTGGCAGGCTATTTAGTGGAGGGTGGTGGAAGCTTGTGATTGAAATATCCATTCATGACTTAAAGCAAAAAATCCCACTCATGACTGCTTGTATCTCAAATTGTTCATGACTTAAGGTGATTGTGTATCATGGTACCACTGTAATCTTAAAAAATGAGTAGGGGTTCCGGGTTAAGATGAAGGCAAAGTAAGAAGCAGCTCTTAACCTCTCCTGACCGAAACACACAAAACTCCTCAAGGGGACATAAAAACAAGTCCAGATGAACGGAGGAACCCCACAACAGGGCACAGCGTGGAAGGTACGTGGAATCGAGACATTTCCAGGCTATAAAGGGCTCTCACTAAATCGTGGGCTGAGCAACCACCCCACCCCCAACCCCTCCACACACAACATCTATAGCTCTGAAGCCAGCTAAAAAGAAATAGAGCAAGTTTGGGGCACCCATCGAGTCATTGGCAGCTCCGGGGCCTGTTCCTGAGAGCAGCAAGATTTAGGACCCCAATAAGCCAAAGAACGCAAGCGAAATCTGAGCGTGGGAGCAGAGAGTGGACGCCGGGCACAGAGCGCGGGCTGAGAGCAAAGGCAGGGGCGGAGGCGTGGGTGGAGGCAGACATAGCCAGGAACTAAAGCTCTGAAAACCTGAGTGGGGAACCAGTGTGGACGGGTATACGACTGTGGAAGCAGCGCCCTGAGACTTGTAAAGGAACCTCCTGCAGAGGATCAAGCAAGGGGGTCCACCAGGGGGCTTGACCTTGGAAAAAACCAGAACTCAGACCTCAGGAGCCAATAGATCGCGGACAGACACTGAGCGCGAGGATAAACCTGAGAAGCTGCTGGGCTAATGATGGCTACCCAGACTCAGGAAGCTCAGAAGAGAAAGAATAACAACAAGAAAAAGAAGCCTTTAACACTCGACAACTTTTACACAGAGAAAATCCAGACAACCGAGCAAACAGAGGAGGAGAACAAACAAGCATCCGGATCCTCCTCAAATAAGGAAAACTCCTCACAAGCTATGGAAGAGTTCAAAACTGAGATTTTGAGGAAAATGGAAGAGATCTGGCAAGAAAATAACTGTTTAAAAGGTAAAATCTTGCAATTGAACACCAGAAATGACCAGATTGAAAAGGAATACCAGAAGATTATGGCTGAAAACCGAAAGATTATAGCTGAAAATCAATCCCTAAAGGCTAGAATTGAGCAATTGGAAGCTAATGATCTCTCAAGACAACAAGAACAAATAAAACAAAGTCAAAAGACTGAAAAAAGGGGGTAGGAATGGGGGAGGATTTGAAAATGTCAGCAAATGCACAACTGATGATTATAACTCTGAAAGTGAATGGGATGAACTCACTCATAAAATGGAAGCAAATAGCAGAGTGGATTAGAAACCAAAATCCCACCACATGTTGTCTACAAGAAACACATATGAGGCGGGTGGACATACACAAGTTTAAGGTTCAGGGTTTGAGCAAAATCTTTTGGGCGTCAAATGAGAAAAAGAAGGCACGAGTGGCTATTATGATTTCTGACAAAGCCAAAGTAAAAATAGATATGATTAAAAAAGACAGGGAAGGTCATTACATCCTGATTAAAGGCAGTATAAACAATGAGGAAATAACACTGCTCAATATGTATGCACCAAGTGGCATAGCACCCAAATTCATAAAGGAGAAACTGGCAGAGCTCAAGAAGGAAATAGATAGTAAAACCATACTAGTGGGAGATCTAAATATTCCTCTGTCAGATCTAGATAAATCAAACCGAAAAATAAATAAGAAAGAGGTAAGAGAGGTGAATGAAGTCCTAGAAAAATTAGATCTAATTGATATGTGGAGAAAAATAAATAGGGACAAAAAGGAATACACCTTCTTCTCAGCTGCACATGGCACATTCACAAAGATTGACCATGTTATAGGGCATAGAATCATTGCAAACAAATGCAAAAGAGCAGAAATAATAAATGTAACCTCTCAGATCATAATGCGATAAAAATAATAATTACTGAAGGCACCTGGACAGGTAAATCAAAAACTAATTGGAAATTAAATAAGACTAGAAGCTGGTACTTTGAAAAAACAGATAAAATAGACAAAGTACTCGTCAATCTAATAAAAAAAAGGAAAGAAGAAAACCAAATTGACAGTATCAAAGATGAAAAGGGAGACCTCACCTCTAATGAAGGGGAAATTAAGGCAATCATTAAAAACTATTTTGCCCAATTATATGGCAATAAATATAACAATTTAGGAGATATGGATGAATATTTACAAAAATATAAACTGCCTAGATTAACAGCAGAAGAAATAGAATACCTAAATAATCCCATATCAGAAAAAGAAATTGAACAAGCCATCAAAGAACTCCCTAAGAAAAAATCGCCAGGGCCTGATGGATTCACAAGTGAATTCTATCAGACATTCAAAGAGCAACTAATCCCAATACTATACAAATTATTTGATATGATAAGCAAAGAAGGAGTCCTACCAAATTCCTTTTATGACACAAATATGGTACTGATTCCAAAGCCAGGGAGACCAAAAACAGAGAAAGAAAACTACAGACCAATCTCCCTAATGAACATAGATGCAAAAATCTTAAATAGAATACTAGCAAAGAGACTCCAGCAAGTAATTAAGAAAATCATTCACCACGATCAGGTGGGATTTATACCAGGAATGCAAGGTTGGTTCAACATTAGGAAAACCATCCACATAATTGACCATATCAACAGTCTAACAAACAAAAATCACATGATTATCTCAATAGATGCTGAAAAAGCCTTTGACAAAATACAGCATCCATTCCTATTGAAAACACTGGAAAGTATAGGAATA
>NC_058133.1:237620256-237636309 GCF_016433145.1 Gracilinanus agilis
AAAAAAAAAACACATTTGACAGCATAGATATAAATGAAATTTTCCTTAGAATAATAAATATATACTTAAAAACCATCAGCAAATATTATCTGTAATGTAGATAAGTTAGAAGTCTTCCCTAAAAGATAAAGAGTAAAACTAATATGCCCATTATCATCAATGTTATTTAATATATTAGAAATGCAAATGATAGTAATAAGAAAAGAAAAAGAAATTGAAGGAGTCAGAATGGGCAAAGAGGTAATAAAACTATTTTCACAGACAATATGATAATATATTTATGGAAAATCCTAAAGAGTCAATTAAAAAATTAGATGAAATTATGAAATATTTTTAGCAAGGATATAAAATAAACTCACATAAGTCATAACATTTCTATATATTACCAACAATGACCTGCAAGAAGAGATCTTAACAAACAAGACATTTAAACTTGACATAGATAGAATAAATACCAAAATTCCAATGTATATATCTGCCAAAATAAATCCCAAAAGTATATTTTAATATAAATATATATTATATATGCAACACATAATATATATAATAAAATATATAATATAATAAACTTTATGGAAATTTATATAAATATGAATAAATATAAAACTATGTTTTTGTATAAATAAAGTCAGACTTAAATAGAGAAATGTTAATTGTTCCTGGTGGGCAGAGCCAATATAATTAAAATGACAATTCTACCTAACCTAATCTACTTATTCAATGCTATCTCAATTAAATTACCAAAAATTTATTTTATTGAACTAGAAAAAATAATAAATTTATTTGGAAAAGCAAAATGTCAATAATACCAAAGGGATTAATGAAAAAATATAAATGAATGTTTAGCAGTGCTAGATTTTAAACTATATTATTAAGCAGTAATGATGAAAACCATCTGGCACTAGCAAAGAAACAGAAAAGTAGATCAGTAGAACAGAATTGAAATACAACAGTTATAAATGATTATATAACTTTATGCTTGACAAAAGTAAAGATCCAAGTTTTTGAAATAAGAATTCACTGTTTTTTAAAAATCATTGGGAAAACTGGAGGGCAGAGTAGTAGAAATTAGGTAAAGACCAAGATCTTATGCTATTTAACAAGATAAACTCAAAATGAATATATGAGCTAGGCATAAAGGGAGCAAATTCAAAGAACAGGAAACAGATTACTTCTCAGATTTATAGATAGTAGAAATAAACAAGAAATAGAAAGCATCATGAGACGTAAAATGGATAATTTTGAGAACATTAAATTGAAAAATTTCTGTATAAGTAAACCAAGATTGGAAGTAAAGCAGCAAATTGGGAAAAAAATGTTTTTATAGCTTCTTGGACAGAGGTCACATATCTAATATAGAAAAGTGTCATATATCTAAGAATATGACCCATTAGCTAACTGATAAATGGTCAAAAAATATGGGCTGAGCCAGAAGAACACTGTACACAGAGACTGATATACTGTGGTAAAATCGAATGTAATGGACCTCTGTACCAGCAGCAATGCAATGACCCAGGACAATTCTGAGGGATTTATGGTAAAGACACTACCCACATTCAGAGGAAGGACTGCAGGAGAGGAAACATATAAGAAAAACAACTGCTTGAACGCATGGGTTGAGGTGGACATGATTGGGGATGTGGACTCAAAACTACCACACCAATGCAACTACCAACAATTTGGAAATTGGTCTTGATCAAGGACACATGATAAAACCAGTGGATCGGCCAAGGGTGGGGGGAATGTAGAGGGTGAAGGGGAAAGTAGGAGCATGAATCATGTAACCATGTTAAAAATGAATATTAATAAATGTTTAAAATTAAAAAAAATATGGGCAGTTTTTTGGAAGAAAAAATCAAAGCCTTATATAGCTATTTGAAAAAATGCTTTATCATTATTAATTAGAGAAATGCAACCAAAAGAACTCTAATATATCATCTCATACCTATTAAACTGACTAAAGTGATAAATGGACAAAATGATAAATATTGGAGGGGATATGAAAAATAATTCACTGTTGGTGGACTGATTCTGTTTTGGAGAACAATCTGAAATATACCCAAAGTTATAAAACTATGTATATCTTTTGACCCAGCAATACTTATCAGGAAAAAAAGGAAAATAGTCTATATGTTGCTCTGCTTCTGGTGGCAAAGAACTGGAAATTGAATGCCCATCAATTGGGTAATGGCTTAACAAGTTGTGGCATATGATTTTGATGGAAGAAGCACAGAAGACTGTGCTGTAAGAAATGATGAACAGGTTAATTTTGGAAAAAAAAACATGGAAAGATGAAAATATGAAAAGTAAAATGACCAGAACAAAGAGAACAATTTATGCAGCAATAGAAATACTTTTGAAGAATGACTGGTGTATGTCCACCTCCAGAAAAAAGAATGAATAAATAGAAATAAGACAGCTTTATATATACATACAGACAGACATACAAACATACATATATATATATATATCTTTTTGTCAAATTATGCCTTCTCTAGTGGGGGAAGGAAGGGAGAGAGTTAACTGGGTATTTTAATATAACACAAATTAATTACTTTAAAAAAAAATAAGGGGAGAAGGTGGGTAGCTCAATGGTTTGAGAGCCAGTCCTAAAGGCAGGAGGTCCTAGGTTCAAATCTGACCTCAGACAGTTCCTAGTTGTGTGTCCTTGGAGCAAGTCACTTAACCCCAATTGCCTAGCCATTACCACTCTTCTGCCTTAGAACCAATACATAGTATTGATTCTAAGATGTAAGGTAAGGGTTTAAAAAAAATAAGTTCACATCTGGTCTCAGATACTAATAATGTGATTCTGGACAAGTCATTATAACCCTATTTGCCTCAGTTTCCTCATCTATAAAATGAACTGGAGAAGAAAACGACAAACCATTCCAGTATCTTTGCCAATAGAACTCCAAAAGTAGTCACAAAGAGTCACTCATGATTGAAATAACTGAACAACAACAATGACCCTGAGCTGTTCTTTCCTGACACCAAAACCCAAATCTTTTTAGTAACCAATATTCTTCTAGTGATGCAATACCACATTCTCCAAATATTGCAATTTCTAAAGGATAGAAATGATTAGAAATAAAAATTTCTAAAGGATAAAAAAATGCCCAAGAGGCAATAGAGACCTGTGGTAGAGATATGTAGAATGCAGGATATGACCAATGGTGAGGTGCACCCAAGAAATGACTTGAACAGTATCATACAGGAAATGTGTGGTTGGAAAAGGAAATGGGCTAACTATGTTGTGACATTGAGGTATGATAGTTTCACTGCTGCAATAGTACTCAAATAATTTGAAGAAGACTTAGAATATGGTCTCTAGGTTGCTGGATATAATCTCTGTGAATAATTTATGAAAAGGTATTCATAAGAAATGTATAAAATGAGAGTGGATGAATTTTGTTGACTGGAAAAAAATACAGAACTATTAAATAGTCAGAAAAACCACTCTTTAATTAAGGAAAGTGGTACAGTGCTATATTAGGCCTCCATGCAGAGCTGGCCACCCCATGCTCACACAGAGTCTGAGGACTGAACTCTGGTTGCTCTAGTAACTAACCCCTGGGAACACCAATCCTGGTAGATTGGAAAATTCCTAGGAGCCATTAATGTTGGGAAGCTTCAATATCTTTCTAGGGGAATATGGGGACTGAGGATGAGATGACTGGCTGTACAATGGTAACAAAGGAAAACAAGGAGTTCCAGACAGGAATCACAGTGAGGGGCTGATGCTTTACAAAGGATTAAAAAAGGGAAAGACTCAGTCTAGGTTTGGCCTACCTTGGTAAATAGGCCTTTGGCCTAAGGGGAGAAACCATTGGGACAAAAGAGATACTTAACACCTGATGGGATTAGCCACCCCCACTTAAGGTCTATTGTTAGTCTGAGACTAGTGAAGTTGAACTTTCCCCTCAGGGAGAAACTCCTGTGTCAGAGACTTCCCCCTTAAGATGGTGGCAGAGTAGAGGCAAGGTGACTTTCTCTCCTTACCAACATACATAGAATACACCTAAAGTACAAGAAAACAAAATCCAGATGAAAGAAGGGAGCCCACAATAGGGTGCAGTATTGAAGTTACGTGGGATTTGGGCACTTCCACGCTATTAGGGGGGGAAATAGTTCCCATCAAAATGCGAGCAGATCAACCCTCCCCCACCCCGCCCACTGTATCAGAGGCAGAGGCTGCTCTAGCTGGGACACAAAATCTAGCCCCTAGGCAGCTAGCTGGCACTACCAAGATATTGCCCCTAAGAGCAGCAAGACCTGAGATCCCAGAAGGCTGGAAAGACTCAGGGGAAAACCTCAGGTGGAGGAGCAAGCTCTGGGCAGCTGGCTAGGAACACGGGACCTCGACCCTGAAAACAGCTAGACCAGAGAGGTTCATGATCTGTACCACTGGAGCAAGTATCTACACTAACAAGAACAGGACACATCAGAGCCCTGGAGGATGATTCTATCTACAGTCGGAAGGAGCTGGCATCATTAAGAACTCAATCCCTTCCAAGAAGAAGCTGGTAGATTGGATTGTCTCACTCTAGGATATTTCTGACTTCTCCTACATGATGCAGGAAGCTCATTACTGGGAAAACTTCATTGTCCTTCAAGATTCAGTCAGTTTTGGTGCTCCATCTCATCACTGCTCCCTACCCTTCTGATTAAAGGGTGAAGCCATAAACTTCAAAACTTCCACTAAAAGAGGAAGCTCAAGTTCAGAATACCTTCTAATTTCTCATGTGGCTGAACTATTCTGAGACATTTTTAACTTCTCCACCATGCCCCTGCATTAGATAGTGTTAATTTTGGGAAAAAACCAAGTCTTTAATCAGGAGAGGGATAGTGTTCAATATTTAGGCCTCCACACAGAGTCAAGCACCTCAAACCACACAGAGCCAAAGATAATGGTATCCCTGGGAGAAATCACCACACTAGATGATAGCTCCAAAGAAAAATATCTCTTGGGGAACTGGGGAAAAGGGTGTATGATTGGCTTTACAGTGGCTACAAGGAAATGGGAAGTACAAGACAGGATTATCAGAGTGAGGCTGATGCTTTTCAATGGATACCAAGGAAAGGGTGGAGGACTCTGATACAAAGAGAAACTACCAGGTGGAGGACTCTGATACAAAGAGAAACTACCAGGACAAAAAGGTACTTAACATTTGATTTGGGTCTACTAGTTCCATATTATTCAGTCTGAAATGGCTGTCAGAAACCTTCCTTGAGATAATTCTCAGGGGAACTGGGGCAAACTTGGGGTTTCCAGATATCAAGTTGACAATAGTTTCCTCAGTCTTCCTTCTCATTTTCAGCCTCCTTTTGTGTATTGTAAATTTCTTGAAGGCTAAGACTGTCTTTTTTTTTTTTTTTTTTTTAATATCCCCAGTGCTTAACATAGTGCCTGGCATATAGTAGAGGTTTATTAATTTTTATTGGCTGATTATTAACTATTAACTGGCTCAAATAGACTGGAGAATAGACATTGGAGTCCTTCTGTCCTGTTATCATATCCCTATTTCTGTTGAAGGTACAACAACAATCTAGTGTCTCAGGTTTGTAATTTTGATATCATTATTCTCACCTCACATATCTAATAAGTTGTCAAACCAAATATTTCACCAGAGTATGCTTGTAAATGTTTAACAACTATCTCTCTCCAGGTATGGGGGGGGGGTAGAAGGAATGTATACATTTTAAAGTTTAATCTGTACATGTAACACATTTTCTCTATCCCTTTTATAAGTTTAGAGACAATCAAGAAGACAATAAATCAAGTCCTGATTTGTAGCATTTACTGACTTCCAGTGTATAAATGGTCATGCCAAATATTTAACAATGGGCTCTTACAAGTAGGTTTGAGCTGGCTCCAGTATTCATTTGTATACATCCTTTTCTACTTATACAGCCATAATCATATCATAAAGTTCTCACTACCTCTTTCCTGGGTAATTGTTTAAAAAATCCTTTACCTTCCATTTTTAGAATCAATACTTTGTACTGGTTCCAAGGTAGAAAAGTGGTAAGGGCTAGGCAAAGGGGATTAAGTGACTTGCCCAGGGTCACATAGGTAGAAAGGTCTGAGGCCAAATTTGAACCCAAGACCTCCCAGGCCTCTCTCCAATCCACTGAGCCACCTAGCAGCTCCCTCACCTAGGTTATCTTAACAGCTTTCTTTTTTTTTTTAATTTTTTAAATTTTTTTTTAAATTTTAAATCCTTAACTTCTGTGTATTGACTTATAGGTGGAAGAGTGGTAAGGGTAGGCAATGGGGGTCAAGTGACTTGCCCAGGGTCACACAGCTGGGAAGTGTCTGAGGCCGGATTTGAACCTAGGACCTCCTGTCTCTAGGCCTGGCTCTCAATCCACTGAGCTACCCAGCTGCCCCTTAACAGCTTTCTAATTGGTATCCCTACCTCAAGTCTCTCACAACTCCAGCCCTTCCTATATACTCCTACCAAAATAAGTTTCCTCAGGTGTGGCTCTGAACATCTAACTCCCTTACTCAATGAACTCCCACTCAGTTGCCTCTAGAATAAAATTAAAATTCCTCTGTTTAGTTTTTAAAGCCCTACCTAATTCTGTCCCAGCTGATCTTTCCAGCCTCATTGGACATGTATCCTGTCCTACTCTATGCAATCCACCCTTTTATTATGCAATCAAGCCAAACTAGATTTTTCTTTATTTCTCATTCATGACACTTCTTTTGTCTATGCCTTTTCATTCACCATTCTTGATACCTGAAAAATAGGTATCCTTACTTCCATATCATAAAGTCCCTCTTTTGCTTTAAGATGAACCTCAGAGATAATATCTTGGATGAAGTCTTTCCTGATTCTCCCTTTCCCCTCAATTCTAGGGCTCTCCCTCCTAAACTACTTTGAACTACTTTAAATCTGTATTTATATATAGGGAATTCTGGGAAGATGGCAGCTTAGAGCAAATCTTAAAACCTCTGCACCCTTATACACCGAGATAGAACACAATGTGCCTTGAGAAGAAAGAGGAACAAACCTAACAAGGGTCAGAGCAGGGGGAACCCTACTACTGTACAACTAAAGAAGTAAGCCAAGAAAAAGGCTTCAATTCTTGAACTGTCAGGTTTGAGGGTATAGAAGGGGAATCCGAGGACACCTACCCCACGTGCTGTGTGGAGTCTCCAGTGGCCCCTGAAATCTCAGGGCCAGTGCACCAGCCTGGAGAGAGGGCTTTGCTGATGTGGGACTCAGGGAGTTGAACATAGGCAGTGGAGAAATGACTGGAGGAGAAAACCAGAGAAACACAGCAAAAATGCCTGGAAGAAGGTGGCTTAGAGAGAGCCAAACCTCAGACCCTGGACCACTTGACTTCCTTACACAGAGATAGAAAACAAAGGGCTTTGTGTAAATGGAATTAACTCTAGCCCATTCATAGTCAAACTCTACTCACCCTAGGCATAGAGATGATGTCATCCTCCCCTCCCTTAGTAGGGAGGGGAGATGGGTTACCCACACGTGACAATAAGTAACAAATCAAGAACTAGGGACTGCCCTTTGGGCAGTCCAAATCAGTGTAGAAGCTGCCATTTGTCCACTTGAATTAGAAGTGGACCCACAGGAAGTGACGAGAGACACTATCTCTTCAAGTATGTTGGTTACTTCCTGGAAAAAAAAGTTCCAGCTTTGAACTTGGTGCTGAAGGATCTCTGAGGAGATCTCAGGCAGCTTCTACTCAGAATGGTCACGTGGGTAAGTTAGGCTGACTTCCTTGGGCCTACCTTGGCATTTCCAAACTCTACCTTTAAGTAGGCTCCGGCCTACCTGATTGCTAGGCCTTGTGGCATGTAGCCTCATTTATTTAGCCTTTTAACCTTCTCTCTCTGTCCAGGCCTCTGCAGGCCTGGACTAGCCTCTCCCTCTCTCTATTTCCCTACCTTTTACTTTCCTAATTGTAAATAAAATACTTAAACCCAGTCCTGACTTGGGTCTAATTTAATAATGGAATCAATCTGAATTGTTGGTTCCTGGTGGTCACGCTTTAAATATATATCTATAAAATACCTAAAATCTCCCTCTTACAGCTTCAAGAGGAAAGAAAACCAGATCAAACACAAGGACAGCAGCACAGGGGGACCCCACTGCTGGACAGCTCAGCTCAGCCAAAATGCTCCTTCTTGTACCCCCACTTTTTTTTGTTTGTTTGTTTTTTTCTCCTCTCAAGGTTTTAGGCTCAGGGCAGATTAAGAAGTACAGACTAATCCAATCAATACAGGCTAAATACCAACAATTGGAAAGACAAGAAGTCTTCAGAGGGCATAAAAAGTAACTACAAAACTCCACTGCCAGCTGGGGGAAGATCTTTCATCAAAGATCATTAAATACATCTGCTCAAACTAGCAGAACAGAAAAGGAAAAAATATGAGTAAACGGAAAAACAGAAAAGAAATTACAATTGACAACTTCTTTCAAGGAAATGAAAAGAGAGCAAATGAAATAGAAATAAAAGAGAAAGAAGTTCCAGCGAATTGGACACAGGCTTTGGAAGATCTCAAAATTCAATTAACTCAAGAACTTCAGGAACTCAAAAAGCAATCAAGAGAGGCAAGAGAGGCTGAAGACAATTTGAAAAAGGAATACATGAACTAAAACAAGAAAATAATTTCTTTAAAGACAGAATTGGCCAGCTTGAAAATAAAGCAAAGAAGGCAAAAGATGATCTACAAAGAAAATCAAACCAGAAGGAGAAGGATGACCAAAAAGCCAGGGATGAAATTCAGTCTTTAAAAAAATAGAACTCAACAACTAGAAGCAAATGAAGCAAATGACTTCACAAGGCAGCAAGAATATATAAAACAAATTTTTAAAAATGAAAAATTTGAGAATATGAAACACCTCATTGATTCAACCAAAGATCTAGAGAACAGAGCTAGAAGAGACAATTTAAGAATTATTGGTTTACCAGAACATCATGATAAGAGAAAAAGTTTAGACATTACCCTACAAGAAATTATCAGAGACAACTGCCCTGCAATTCTTGAACAAGAGGGAAAAGTGGAAATTGAAAGAATCCACAGATCACCTCCTACATTTAATTCACAACTGACAACTTCCAGGAATATTATAGCCAAATTCAAAAACTACCAGACCAAGGAAAAAATATTACAAGCTGCTAAAAAGAAGTCATTCAGATATCAGGGAACCACAGATAGAATAACACAGGAACTGGCTACATCTACATTGAAGGACCAGAACATGGAACACAATATTCCAGATAGAATAACACAGGATCTGGCTACATCTACATTGAAGGACCAGAGCATGGAACACAACATTCCAGAAAGAAGAGAACTGGGTCTACAACCAAGAATCAACTATCCAGCAAAACTGACTATATTATTGTAGGAGAATGTATGGTCATTCAATAAAATTGAGGACTTCCAAGCATTCATAAAGAAAAAAAACAGACTTAAACAGAGAGTTTGCTGCCCAAATACAGAACTAAAGAGAATTACCATAAGCTAATTAAGAGAATGGGGGGAGGGGAAAATCTTTTCTTTAAGGGACCCAATAAGTTCAATCAATTTATATCACAAGAAGAAAAGAAGACATTGGCAAATATTAAAAATTGTTATTACCAACAGAGTAACTAGAAGGAGTTTACATAGAAGGAACAGTGACAAATGGTATAGGATGAAATGTCAAGTGACACATATGTGTATATGTATAAATATATACAAACTAGAGGGGGAGGGAAAGAAGGTAATATTAAGAAAAATGGGAAAACAAACAAAATGGAGTAAATTTATATTCCATAAAGAAGTGTGTGGGGCCAACAGGGAAGAAAAACAATACACTGTAAGGGTAAAGAGGTTGGAGAGAGGAAATATCTAATACTTAAGTGCATTGAACTCAACTTAAAGAGGAAAGAACAATCAGATCCACTGGGACAGAGAATTGATTCATACCCTATAGAGAAGTAGAAGGGTAACAAAAGGACTGGTGGAGAGGGAAGTAACACTAAGATAGGAGAGGGCAGGGGCAGGGTAGCTTAAAAAGATCCTAAAGAAGAATAAGAGGGGAATAAGAAGGGAGAGGGGAGAATGGGAAGTACAATAAGGGAGAGGATTAGGGGAACTAATTAAAAACAAAACACTGGTATAGAAGGAAATAGTGAAAGAAGAAAGGAAAGGACAAGGAGAGAGAATCAAAATGTCTGGGAATATACAGTTGATAATTATAACTCTGAATATGAATGGGATGAACTGACCCATAAAATGGAAGCAAATAGCAGAGTGGATTAGAAACCAAAATCCTACCATATGTTGTCTACAAGAACTACCTATGAGACAGGCAGACATAAATAGAGTAAAAATGAAAGGATGGAGCAAAATCTATTGGGCTTCAAATGAGAAAAAGAAGCCAGGGGTTGCCATCATAATCTCTGACAGAGCCAAAATAAAAATACATCTGGTTAAAGGAGATAGGGAAGGTAACTACATCCTAATAAAAGGCAGTATAAACAATGAAGAAATATCAGTACTCAACATGTATGCACCAAACAGTATAGCTTCCATATTTCTAAAGGAGAAGTTCAAGGATGAAATAGATAGCAAAACTATACAAGTGGGCGACCTCAACCTTCCTCTATCAGATCTAGATAAATCAAACAAAAAATATATATAAGAAAGAGATAAGAGAGGTGAATGAAACCCTAGAAAAATTAGTTAATGGATATATGGAGAAAAATGAATAGGGACAAAAAGGAATACATCTTCTTTTCAGCAGCACATGGAACATTCACAAAGATAAAACATATAATAGGGCAAAGAAACATGGCAAAGAAATGCAAAAAAGCAGAAATAATAAATGCAACCTTATCAGATCATAATGCAATAAAAATACTTATTAGTAAGAATACATGGAGAGGCAAACCAAAAACTAATTGGAAATTAAATAATATGATTCTCCAAAAAATTTAGTAAAAGAACAAATCACAGAAACAATTAATAATTTCATTGAAGACAATGACAATGATTAGACATCTTACCCAAACCTATGGGATGCAGCCAAAGCAGTTTTAAGGGGAAAATTTATATCACCGAGTGCATATTTTAACAAATTAGGGAGGGCAGAGATGAATGAATTGGACATGCAACTTAAAAAAATCAAAAGGGAACAAATTAAAAATTCTCAGATGAAAACTAAATTAGAAATACTAAAAATCAAAGGAGAAATTAATAAAATGAAAAGTAAAAGAACTATTGAATTAATAAATATGACTAGAAGCTGATATTTTGAAAAAACAGATGAAATAGACAAAGTACTGGTAAATCTAATAAAAAAAGGAAAGAAAAAACCAAATTAATAGTATCAAAGATGAAAAGGGAGACCTCACCTCTAATGAAGAGGAAATTAAAGGAATCATTAAAAACTATTTTACCCAATTATATGGCAATAAATATAGCAATCTACATGATATGGATGAATATTTACAAAAATATAAATTGCCTAGATTAACAGCAGAAGAAATAGAATACTTATATAATCCCATATCAGAAAAAGAAATTGAACAAGCCATCAAAGAACTCCCTAAGAAAAAATAGTCCAGGCCTGATGGATTCACAAGTGAATTCTATCAAACATTCAAAGAAAAACTAATTCCAATACTATACAAAATATTTGACATAATAAGCAAAGAAGTTCTACCATATCCCTTTTACTACACTAATATTGTATTGATTCCAAAGCCAGGCAGATCAAAAACAGAGAAAGAAAACTACAGACCAATCTCCTTAATGAACTTAGATGCAAAAATCTTAAATAGAACACTAGCAAAAAAGACACCAGCAAGTGATCATGAGGATTATTCATTATGATCAGGTGGGCTTTATACCAGGAATGCAAGAAAGGTTCAATATTTAGAAAACCATCCACATAGTTGACCATCTCAACAAATACACCAACAAAAATCACATGATTATCTCAATAGATGCTGAAAAAGCCTTTGACAAAACAACACCCATTCCTATTGAAAACACTAGAAAATATAGGAATAGAAGGACCTTTCCTAAAAATAATAAACAGTATATATCTGAAACCATCAACAAACATCATATGCAATGGGAATAAATTAGAAGCCTTCCCAATAAGATTAGGCATGAAACAAGGATGCCCATTGTGTTAGTTAAAATCACCTGGGATTATCATCTCTATTATCTAACATTGTACTAAAAACACTAGCAGTAGTAATTAGAGAAGAAAAAGAAATTGAAGGTATTAAAATGGGCAATGAGGAGACTAAGCTATCATTCTTTGCAGATGATATGATGGTCTACTTAAAGAGGCCAGAGAATCAACTAAAAAGCTAGTAGAAATAATCAACAACTTTAGCAAAGTTGCAGGATACAAAATAAATGCACATAAATCATCAGCATTTCTATATATTTCCAACACATCCCGGTAGCAAGAGTTAGAAAGAGAAACACCATTTAAAATCACCCTAGACAATATAAAATACTTAAAAATGTATCTACCAAAACAAACACAGGAATTATATGAATACAACTACAAAATGCTTTCCAAACAATTAAAACTAGATCTAAACAACTGGAAAAACATTGAGTGCTCATGGGTAGGATGAGCTAACATAATAAAAATGTCCTACCCAAATTAATTTACCTATTTAGTGCCATACCTATCAAACTACCAAAAAACGTTTTTACTGAATTAGAAAAAAACTATAACAAAGTTCATTTGGAAGAACAAAAGATCAAGAATATCAAGGGAAATATTGAAAAAAAAAACATGTTAAGGAAGGTGGCCTATCAGTACTGGATATTAAACTATACTATAAAGCAGTGGTCATCAAAATGATATGGTACTGGCTAAGAGACAGAAGGAAGGATCAGTGGAATAGACTTGAAGTTAGTGATGTCAGCAAGACAGTGAATGATAAACCCAAAGAGCTCAGCTTTTGGGACAAAAATCCACTATTTGACAAAAACTTCTGGGAAAATTGGAAAACAATATGGGAGAGATAAGGTTTAGATCAACCTCTCACACTCTACACCAAGATAAATTCAGAATGGGTGAATGACTTGAATATAAAGAAGGAAACTGTAAGTAAATTAAGTGAACACAGAATAGTATACTTGTCAGATCTCTGGGAAAGGAAAAATTTTAAAACCAAGCAAGAGTTAGAAAAAAATTATAAAATGTGAAATAAATAATTTTGATTATATTAAATTAAAAACATTTTGTACAAACAAAACCAATGTAACCTAAATCAGAAGGGAAACAACAAATTGGGAAAAAAATCTTTATGACAAGAAATTCTGACAAAGGTCTAATTACTCAAATATACAAGGAACTAAATCAATTTTATAAAAAATCAATCCATTCCCCAATTGATAAATGGGCAAGGGACATGAATAGGCAATTTTCAGATAAAGAAATCAAAACTATCAATAAGTACATGAGAAAGTGTTAATTAGAGAAATGCAAATCAAAACAACTTTAAGTTATCACCTCACACCTAGCAGACTGGCTAAAATGACATAAGGGGAAAGTAATGAATGTTGGAGGGGACATGGCAAAATTGGGACATTAATACATTGCTGGTGGGGTTGTGAACTGATCTAACCATTCTGGCTGGCAATTTGGAACTATGCCCAAAGAGCTCTGAAAGACTGCCTGCCCTTTGATCCAGCCATACCATTGCTGGGTTTGTACCCCAAAAAGATCATGGGAAAAAAAAAAACTTGTACAAAAATATTTATAGCTGTGCTTTTTGTGGTAGCAAAAAACTCAAAAATGAGGGTATGTCCTTCAATTGGGGAATGGCTGAACAAATTGTGGTATATGCTGGTGATGGAATACTATTGTGTTCAAAGGAATAATAAACTGGAGGAATTCCATGTGAACTGGAATGACTTCCAGGAATTGATGCAGAGTGAAAGGAGCAGAGCCAGGAGAACACTGTACACAGAGACTGATATACTGTAGTAAAATTGAATGTAATGGACTTCTGTACTGGCAGCAATGGATAATTCTGAGGGATTTATGGAAAAGAATGATACCCACATTCAGAGGAAGAACTACAGGCAAGGAAACACAGAAGAAAAACAACTGTTTGAACACATGGGTTGATGAGGACATGATTGGGGATGTAGACTCCAAACGATCACACTAAATCAACTATCAATAATATGTAAATAAGTCTTGATTGATGACACATGTTAAAACCAGTGGAAATTCGAGTTGGCTGAGGGGGAGGGGAGGTAAAGGGGGGTAAAGGGGAAAGTAAGAACATGAATCATGTAATCATGGAAAATTTTTCTAAAAAAATTTTAAAAAAATTGGTATTTATAATTTACATATGCTTTATATATTATATTAATTATATTATATTAATTATATTGTATTGTATTGTATNTGATGCAGAGTGAAAGAAGCAAAACCAGGAGAATATTGTACACAGAGGCTGATACACTGTGGTAAAATCGAATGTAATGGACTTCTGTACTAGCAGCAATACAATGACCCAGGACAATTCTGAGGGATTTATGGAAAAGAATGCTATCCACATTCAGAGGAAGAACTGCAGGAGTGGAAACACAGAAGAAAAACAACCACTTGAACACATGGGTTGATGCAGACATGGTTGGGGATGTGACACTAAACGACCACAAAAATGCAACTATCAATAATATGTGGAATTGAGCATTGGATATGGGGTGGGGGTAAAGAGGATTGAAGGGGAAAGTAAAAACAAGAATCATGTAACCATGAAAAATTTTTCTAAAAAAATAAAATATTTAAAAAGTAATGAAATTCTTTGACCTCTATATCAATCATGGAATGCACAGAAGTCATAAAAATATTTTATTTCCAACATTATTAATAAGAACTAATCTTCAAAATGACCATAGAATTCATAAACATATTTTATTTCCAATATTATTAATGAGTCAGTCCTCAAAATGGTCAAAGTACTTGAAGGTAGGGCAAAAGTCTGGGAATATAATAAAAAAGAAAAAGTGAGAGAGGAAATACAGTAAGGGATCTTTCACTAGGAAGCATTCAATTATGCATTCAGGCAAGTAATATTTACTAATTAATTCATGTAAGACACTATAATTGAGACAAGAGATATAAAGACAAAAATGAAACAGCCTTTTCCCTTAAGAAATTTATAATTAATTGGGAGAAAACAACATATGCCCCCCAACAAAAAATGGGCAATTAATTGGGGTAGGAAGCATTTGTAATTGTGGGGATCAGGAAAGACTTCAAAGAAGTGTCTGGCATATAATAATGTCTGTTGATTAATGCATAAAGTGACACTAAATATTGATGGAAACAATTCAAGAGGCTGAGATTGAGGGTGGGGTGTGGGTGGGGAACTGCATTCTAAGTATGGGGTCAGCCAGTGCAAAGTCACGGAGAGAGGGAATTGAATCTTATGAGTGAGGAACATCAGGAAAGGCAGGTCAGTTTAACTAGACTGGAGAATGGTTAAAGAAGAGTTTTCTACTCACACATATGTATATGTATACATACTGTAAAAGTGAGGCACCAGGGATGTTAATTATTATCATTAAAATGTAACTAAATTGTTTGTGGGTTCACCCGGGGTTGAAGGAGAGACAAGACCAATCAGTATAGGGAGACCAGGGTTCACTGCCAAGCTTTTAACTGACACAGGAATGGCAGTTGGCCCAGCGGTCACCCAGCTCACCCTAGGCCAGGGTCTATGGAACCAGCAGGTAAAGGTAAAAGTTTATACAGTTTAATTGAGGGAAATAATAATTGAAGGATGGGAATAAGGGATTCTATACTTAAAACCTAAGGGCAAACTACAGGGGGCAGGGAAGGACTTAACTACACTATCCTGTTGACCTAAGCCAGGCAGGACCCAAAGGAAGCAGTACTGAAGTCACAGGGAAAGCTTCTTCAAACCTGGTTCCAGCCAGGTTTGGTCAGCTCAGCTAAAGGGCCTGAGGGTGGCTTTGGGGTCTCACGGTAAATCCAAGGATGGTCACAGGATGCCAAGAGCCAACTCCACCAG
>NC_058133.1:237636681-237720606 GCF_016433145.1 Gracilinanus agilis
TATTATATTATATTATATTATATTATATTATATTATATTATATTATATATTTGTTATCTCCTTAGTTAGAGTGTAGACTCATTATGAATAGGGATTGTTTCATTCTTTATACTTGTAAACCTGACAAACCAATAGCAAAGGCCCTCAAACTTGCAAAGTACATATGTGGAGGGCAGAAAAAACACTGAACTCGGAGTCAAAAGACTACAGACTATATTGCTTCTGACCTGTTCAGGCTGCTACAAGTCAATGAATCTCTTTGAGGTTAATTGTAAAGTTGAGAAAATTGAACTAGATAATCTTAAAATTCTCTTCTAGTTCTAAATAGTATTACTGTATGTAATCAAAATCTATGCTGTAAATATAGACATTATCCATAAGAGTCCCTCATATTATCATTCTGAACTTAGTAATAATAACATAATAATAGTTTAAACATAATTCTATGAAGGTTACTAATTAGTTTTCTAAGCTCATGGAACATTAGATGGGCTTGCGGAATGCTATCAGAAGCCTGATACAATACTTGTAAATGGAAAATTGCCTCCACCTTCAGATTTTTGCTAAATCTTATTACCCTTGATGAATTTCTGAAATTCTGAACTATGGAGACTGATCCTTGCCAGCTTTCTTCTTCTTTTTATTTAAAAAAATTAATTTTATGTTATTTTTTCCACTTTATTGAATTTACTCATTATTATATCTTTCCTCTCTATTTTACATAACTTGGTTTGATATCATGGCTGCTTAGATTTTAATTTATCTGTCAGACCTTTCCTGTTTATCTGGACTTGTGGCACTGGTCCTTTCTGGACAGCTCTATCCTATAGTAATAGTCTCCTCTTTCCTGATTGGGATATAGTTTGCATCACATATATTATGAACCTTTCTCTGCTTATTAGGTGTGGGACTAGGACAGGCAAGAGAATGTGTTGCTATGACAATTCTGCTAGAGTGCTAAGTGCTCCTTGATTAACCAGGAATGAAAATCATCACAGAAGAGGCTATTTTTGGCTTTCATAGATTTTCTCAAGTTGCTAAATTTATTCTTATGAAACAAATTGAGAGAGATTTCTCTTCTTTATTCCCTGGGAAATCTAAGGGAAAATGAACAGAAAGAGAAAGGAGTTGTACCTTAAATACAAACCTTTTGAAGTGAATTGCAGGGACTACTCTGCTTGTTTCTCCTGACTTATATAATTATTTAATGAAGAATAGAATTGACAAATAGGCTAACTTTATGAGTAGAAACTACTGGCTTAAGCTACAATGGTTTCTCAGGAGAAACCCCAAGTCAGGAGAAACAAGCAGAGTATCTGCTCACATCCAATCCCACCAATTAACTGACTTCAACCCTTCTCAACTGTCCCTCACCCAATGTTCTCCAGGGGGGTCCCCTGGAATTCTGGGTGAGGCTCTCCCTGTACCTTTGCAGGGATTCCATGCTTTACATCTGCACACAACACTAGATAAAGAGGTAGTGAATGATTTTGTAGTACATAAAGCTAAATAATAGATAGGACTGGATACTCTATCTAAAGTGGAGGTAGATAGAATTCTTTTCCCTTCTTCCCCAATCCTAACTGAGTGTGTATTCCTAAAATATTAATTTTAGAGAGAATTTTATGGCATTGATTTTATTAATAGCTCTTATAAGTCTTTCTATCCTGTTTCTGTTCTGAGACCTCATTTTTTTTTTTTAAACCTTTACCTTCCATCTTAGAATCAACAACGTGTGTTGGTTCCAAGTTAGAAGAGCAGTAAGGACTAGACAATTGTGATTAAGTGACTTGCCCAGGGTCACACTCAGGACCTTAGGACCTCAGGGTCTCTAGGACTGTCTTTCTTTCCGCTGAGCCACCTAGCTGCCCCTAACTCCACTCTTTTGATAGGTGAATCTTTCCATGAAATGATGATCCATTTCATGAGGGTTTCCAATTATGCTTACTTCACTCCCATCTTAACTCATCTTCCTGAGTTCAAATTTGGTCTCAGCCACATGCTAGCCGTTTGACCCTGGGCAAGTCACTTAACCTTGCTTGCTTCAATTCTTCATTTGTAAAATGAGTGAGAAAGAAATGGCAAAACACTCCAGTATCTTTGCCAAGAAAGTCTCAAATACAGTCACAAAGAGTCAGATACAACCAAAATGACTGGAACAACAACAAAAACCTCTTTATATTAAATATTCAAAGATTTGTGAATGCTTAATTTTATCTTGACATTGAACTTGGGCTAAGAGTGTGCTGGAGTTAGTGCTGCACCTCTGACACAAGAAATACTGAAGAGGAAAAATAATTAGGAAAGAAGATTGTGTCTGAGGATGAGATTTGGACTTCTAGAACATAGCTTATAGGTTTCTTGAAACAGGCTTAGAAAGGTTCAACATACCAGGATGCAGTATGAGGTAACATGAAACCCACAAGATAGCTTTATCAAGAGAGTATATTTATAATATGAAGGGCAAGGGGCAGCTGGGTAGCTCAGTAGATTGAGAGCCAGGCCTAGAGATGGGAGGTCCTAGGTTCAAATCTGACCTCAGACACTTCCCAGCTGTGTGACCCTGGGCAAGTCACTTAATCCCCATTGCCTACCCTTACCATTCTTCTGCCTTGGAGCCAATACACAATATTGACTCCAAGATGGAAGATACGGGTTTAAAAAAATATGAAGGGCAGTCAGGGAAGATAATGGAAATTCATCAGGTTTTTAGGGAACTGAGAAGAATGGGTCCCATAGAGAATGGAATACCCAAACCAATAAGGTTCAGTTTTTTTTATTTTTGTTTTTTGGTCTTTATCTAGATTGGGCAAGATTAGAGATTGGGTGAAGAAGTGAGAAATATGAACCTGGAAACCAGTGCTGATTCATGGTAGTGGGAGGAGGGAAAATTCTTGGGGAACTGGGAGCTAGTTCAAATTTGAACTTCCCTCTAGCAGAATTTTAGGTTGTTAGTGCTGGTTTTACTCTTAACAGAGTTACTCAGGGTTTTTAGCTTCCTGGAGCTTCGTTATTTGTTTATGGGCAGATTGGGAAGGCTACTGGGATGATTACAATAGAGTTTACTGATTCCTAGTCAGAAATGGAATATAACTAAGAAAAAGTAGTAAGAATGTGTTAGCTAACTGTCTTATAAAACTCATAAAAAAATGCTTTAATCTAAAATAGGTTGGAACAGAGAGAATACTGCCTGTATATATTCTCCATACTAGATACTATGCCTTAAGGAAGGAAAAATTGTAGCTGATATCCATAAATATACAGGAGAAAAAAATCCAAGAAAGGAGCCAGTAGTAAAACTCACAACCTCAACTATCTATATACAAATATCCAAAGTTAAGGGAACAAAGAGTAACTGGAGGTAAATGGAGGGAATAAAATTGACCTCATGAATATCATTGGGAAAATGGGATGAAATCCATGAAAGAAATATGAATCTGCTTGAGATCATTTTATTCAAACTAAACAGGATAGGTAAAAGGATAGTGTAGTATTGTATATTAAGAAGTGTGAGATTTGTATTCCAGAGTGGAAATCTCAGAAGGTATATTTATGTGATGAAATTCAGGATCAAGGGGTTGGGGACAATGCCAGAATTTTGGGTGAATGTGAAAGACAGGATAATCAGAGGTTATTTTTGTCATTAAAAATACTATAGTATATAGTAAAAATACTATAGTATAGACCATCTAAATAAAATGAAAAAATATATGGTGAATTAAGGAAACAGATCCCAAGCCTATCATAGAAGGATAGTATTAATGGAGAACTTTAATTAATCAGGCATTTATTTGCTGGAGCTGTTCCTCTGCCAGAATCAGTGTATCTTCTTGAGTTGCCTTAGTGATAATTTTATCTTTCATAAAATAGAGGGAAATTGTATTTTGGATTTTCTTCTCATTAACAGAAAGAAACTGGTTTCTGTGGTAAAAATGGTGGTAAATTTAGAGAAAGACATCACTCCATACCAAAATTTGGTATGGAGAGAGGAGGAACTCTAGATATAGTTTGATTTATAATCTAGATTTTGGAAAAAGTTGATTTCAAGGATTCCACAGGAAAGATATATAGTACCCTATAGAGTAAAATGTTTCAGGGGAAGTCAATTCAGGAGAAATGAAAGATGCTCAAGAATGGAATTCTGGACACAAAAGAAACAATTAAAAAAAGAGAAAAAAAATGGGAGTTGTATGAAAAGAACCATTGCTTTATACTGGGGACTCATCAACTAACAGATTTTATGAAAGAAATGTGAACAAGATGGAAGTGAAGTCAGCTAACAGATGAAGTGAAGTTTGACTTGGTCCTGAAAAAAGTAGCAACAAGAATGCTAAAACTTAGAATGAGATGAGGCTAGAAAAAGAAGCTAAGAACAACAAAAAGTGATATTTTAAATTATACTGGGAGAAAAAGGAGTATCAAAGAAGGTATGGGAGCAGTGTCTGGAGTGGATTCATATGATAGCTGACAAGAGAAAGAAGACAAAGCAGCTCAATTCTTATTTTGTTTCTTTGCAAAGGAAAATTACTTTTGCTCTGGAAACAATAAAAATGACTAACAGTAAATTGATAACCCATCTTGTTGGTGATATGACCAACAAGATGGAGACCTAGACATTTTCTATAATTCTTACAAACTTTCAAAAGTTCTCCCAATATAAATATTAAAAATGATAAAGGCTGATATAATAATATAAATTAGTATTTTAATTAAAGCCATGCTGATAGATAAAATCATTAGATCACGCGCTTGTAAGCATTCAAAACTGCCGCCGCCTCCATTACTGTCTCCTGTTTCCTGGAAGCGCCTACTCGCAAAAGAGAGAGACCACTTCCTCCTAACCCAGGAGATTTAAACCCTTCCCTGCATCAAGACGTAAGCCTTCCCAAGCCCAAAAACCGGAAACGGAAACCCGTTGGACCACGGGAAATGTAGTTTGATACATTTCCCAAATTTCACTTTTACAATTCCCCGTGAGGTCTGGCAAAAAAAAAAAGGTTAGTCCTTTTTTCTTCGCTGGACCTGTAAAAATAAACAACTTCTAAATTTTTCAGGAAATTTTGGGGATAAAAGAAATAGATGAACAAATGGTTAAAATTAGACGCATTGACAAAAAACCAATTGGGGGGCTGTCCCCCACTGGCACAACAGTGTACAATTTAAAACAATACATACAACTCAATTTCAACTCCCCATAGTTCAATCAACTGCACCCCAAAGTTCAAAGTTTGGTCTTCATGGTACAGTGAAGGCTTTTCAGACATCTTCATGTGTCCTCACCAAACAAGTTCGTAGTCTGGATTTTGGGGAGATGGCAAGATCCTTATTCTGAAATTATTCTCAAAAGAATTTAAACTTTACATTATAGATTACAAAATATACATTTTCTTCTAAGATTCATACAATTCCCCGTGAAATTACTCCTAAAAGAGTTAAATATACATATATTTTTACATTATCGAATTTTAAAAAACTTAACAGATATCCTCATGAGGTAAATCTTAAACATACCTTTTTTCTAAAAAAGGGTACCTCAGGTCAGGCAAAATACAAAGAATAAAATTCAAGAAAAAAGAAGAAAAAATTAACTTGTGAATGAAATGTAAAATGTGCAAAAAATGTAGGGAAAATAAACTTAGACCTTTGAATGAAGGTCTAATTAAAGTGAATTCAGCAGTGTGCAATTACCCATTCAGGGCCAGGACTTAAGGAAAATGTCTCTCTCTGATCTGACTTATCATCAGCTTTTCAGGGAAGTGAGCCAAATAAATAACCAATCTTAGGTGCTTTCTAGGAATCTAAGTCGAGGGGACCCACGTCCTCTAAAGTTTTAGAAAAGACTGGGACTCCAGGACTCAACCCCAATTTCCAAGCTCTAAAGTATTGGCATAGAACTGCAGGAATTATGCAGATCTTAGTCAGTCAAGTCTCTGACCATGTGCTTTCTTTAGCACTATTAATGGCTTTCATATTCCCTTCTGGAATCAGAGAGGCATTTAATCACAGTCCTATAGGCTCAGGTATTTGCTGTAGAATCAGAAAAAGAATAAATAATGATTATATATGTACTTCCAGTACAAGATGATAAAAGGGGAAAATAAATTTCTCTCATAAAAAAAATGTTTTAAAAATCAAAAATATATATATAGCTTAGAACTAGAAGGGTTATGTTACCCAAAAATGAGACTTTCTGTGAGAGAAAGTGGGTTTTACAAAATAGCAGATTCACAATGCACATTCAGATAGAGTACCATTATTTCCAATAGCACATTTTAAAACAATAAATAATGATGTTTAAAATCATATACTTGTTACAATCTGTAACCCTTGGCAAATGCTGTTATTGCTTCCATAGCAAAGAATATACAGGAGCTCCTTGACTCTCTGTATTTAAAAAAAATCCTGGATAGGAAATGCTTCTACCCATTTAAGGCAATAATATCTCTTATAATAAAATATATAAAAGCTTTATCCTTTAAGACAACAATTCATAAGGATTTAAAGTAAAAGTTAAAAAGATCTCTTGTAAAATTACAAGGTAATATTTAAAGCATGGAAACTTTCAAGGTTCTTTGCAATTACCAAGACAGAATAAATTTTTAAAGACATGTGCTCTATAAGATGTTCATAGGTGGTACATATAACCGCATTGCTTCTGATACAGTAAGCTTTAAGTAAATTAGGAAATATAATAACATCATAAGCAGAAACTTCATTAGCGTAAAATGATTCAGTGCAACAGGAAAATCAACGAAATAAGCAAGATTAATTAACAAAAGTAATTAGCAAAATACAGTAAGATACAGTCTCTTTAAAAAAAAGAAATAAAGCTCATTCAGTTCTGAGGTTTTAAAAGTTCACCCCTGGTTTCAATTTAAGGTTCTTTTGATTGAGTTCTGCTGAGTTTAAGGGTTTTTTCTTTTCTTTTCTTTTCTTTTCTTTTCTTTTCTTTTTTTTTTTTTTAAGTTCAAAGTTCTTCCCCTGAGTTCAGTTTTTAATCACAAGCAAGTCTGAATAGGCCATTCGGCCCCATTAAAGGTAAACGCTAGGTCCACGTGGTGTCGGGTCATTGTAGAAAATCCCACATGTAGAGCTTGTGTGGGTGGCTAAATTAGGTCCTTAGAGAAACACGTGGAAGGCTAGAAATAGGGAAAAAGGGGAATATACCCAAATCGTTAGCAGCAGGAACTGAAGCAGTCTCTGGAGGTCGAGATCTCGGCAAGTCAGGACTGGGTTCCTTCCCGGAAATCTCAGGTTCTAGAGCTCGGGGTTGAAGTGGAAGCGGCAGCACTGGGACTGGAACGCTGGCGGGCTTGTAGTCAGGAAGCGGTAGGAATGGAGATCAGCGGCAGAGACACACTAGCTGGGCTCCGGCATTTTAGTGTAAAGCCAAAAGCCCGAATCGGCTGGCCTGACCTCCCTCCCAAGGTGGCTTGGGCTGGACTGGCCAGCTGAGTCCCACTGGAGGCAAAAACGTGCTCTTGCTTTTAGCAAAAGCATGGCAAGGAAAGTCACTTTCCTTTTTTAAAAAAGTGCTCAAAAGAGCTGAGCCAGATGGCCAAAAAGCAGGCATGGCTATCGTTAGGCTATCTGGAAGACTGAGAGTTCGAATTTTGTCCCTTCGTGGTCGCCAAATTATAAATATTAAAAATGATAAAGGCTGATATAATAATATAAATTAGTATTTTAATTAAAGCCATGCTGATAGATAAAATCATTAGACCACGCGCTTGTAAGGATTCAAAACTGCCGCCGCCTCCATTACTGTCTCCTGTTTCCTGGAAGCGCCTACTCGCAAAAGAGAGAGACCACTTCCTCCTAACCCAGGAGATTTAAACCCTTCCCTGCGTCAAGACGTAAGCCTTCCCAAGCCCAAAAACCGGAAACGGAAACCCGTTGGACCACGGGAAATGTAGTTTGATACATTTCCCAAATTTCACTTTTACACCAAGAATAATTATGTGAAAGAGGTAAAATAATTGCAGCTCTCTCTGCAGGCCAGGACACCCAGAAGTCACCAAGCTGATGAATTAACAGCAGAAAAAACTAATCCTTATTCTTTGACATACTTAGTCATCATCCCCTCTCCCACCAACCCCAAGCTCTGGCAAGGAAGCACTGCCTATTCAATAGTTTTCTTGCTACTGCTTCTGCTGAAGTCTGACAGAAAATAATGCCCTAGCCCCTTCCCTTCCCCCATAATCCTGTGAAAACATGCAACAAAACTCAACTTTAGCCTAGTGTTATGTCCTATGGAGGAGAGGGAAGTATAAAAAAGTGGTCAGGAGCACATTGTAATAGTATTCAGTAAGAGAACAGAAGAACAGAAGAAACTAGGGCAGGATGTGTGTGTGTGTGTGTGTGTATGTGTGTGTGTGTGTGTGTGTTGTGTGTGCACATGCATGCATTGCGCTTGAATAAAAGGTTACTAGAGGCTGTTATCCATATGGGGCCAGTTCTGTTCCCTCAGATGTCACTGAGGCTAGTAAAAAGTGAATCCCCCAGCATGAGAGGAGGCTGAGACAGATCAACCCTCAGAAAATTCACCATCAATGAGAAGGAATGAAAAAGACAATGATAAGGAAATATAAGGAGAAAATACTAAAATTATGAAAAATCTCAGGAGGAAGAAAACTCAAATTTAAAAAACCTGATTACCATAATTGTTTTTTATGATCCTATCACTCTATTGACTTGTGTTAAGTTTTCAGTTCCTGAAACTACTCAAATCCTTTTCAAATGAATTGTCTCTTACCTACTTTCTATCACTCATTTGTGGGTGAATGCATGTAATTGTTCATTTGTTCAATAAACTTTTTCTTTTTTTAAGTTATCATTTAATTTTTTACCCATAACATTTTATAATATGTAACATAATAATATATGTGATTTGTCATAAATTATAACCAATATGTTTATCCAAGAGAAACAAATTCTCATATTGGCTATGTTCAAGAATCTATATCTCATTCTCTTTCTCCCTTTCCTCCCACTCTTCTCACCTCTCCAAGAAGGCAGGTAATATGATATAGATTATACATATGTTATCATCTAGTAACCTATTTCTCTTTTTGTCATTATATGAAGCCTGATATGTATTGCTTACACTGGAGAAAAATTCATGGAGGAAATAAAGAATGATATTTAAAAAAACAAACAAGAAAACCACCCAGAATTTTTGAACATGGAAAATAATGGGCCAATTGAAAGAATTCATGTATGGCCTCTGAGAAAACAAACTCTTTGCTATAAACTCAAAATAAAATACTCATTAAATGTAGCAATTCCAAATGTAACAATTCCAATGAAAAACAACAAATTCTGAAAGTGTTCAAGAAAAAAGCTCTTTAGATGTAAAAGAAATTTGTATATAAAATGGAATTAGAATAACACAAGACTATTAAGTCTAAAATATATAAAAGGGAATGGAATAGTATATTCCAAAGAACAATGGATCTAAAAATGCAACACAAAGTGATATGTCCTGGAAATCTGAGCCCAATCATCAATGAAAAAATGGCATTTGATAAAGAGAGACATTTGAAGTATTCCTAAAAAAAACCAAAAACAAACAAACAAAAAAAACCCCAATTCAGTCCTGAGCAGGTAGTTTACTTTGAAAACACCCTAGACACATTTTGGTGAACCTCTGGCACGAATGCTAGAGGAGACTGTTGCTCTTCCTCTTCCTAAATGGTACCTGAGGATATTTCTCTCATAACCCATTCCTCTATCCAGCAGCCCAATGGGAGATCTTCCTCCCTCCTCTTTCTGAAGTAAAGCAGGGGCTCACATGTGGTGTGAAGTTTATAGTTTTGGCACTCAGTCTCTAAAAGGTACACCATCACTGCCCTAGATAATAGGCATATAAGATAGGTCAATACAAAAGTTAAGAAGGAATTAAGAAATAATACAATCAAATAAATTATCCCAGAAAAAAAAGAGAAATAAAAATAGAAAAAGAAAGACATCCATGGATTTAAAAACAACAACAAAGAAGACAGCAATACCACAACAAAACAAGGGGCCATTAAGAAATTTCTTTTTTAAAGTACACAAAGAGACAAGGGTAAAAGTGGAACTTAAATAGAAGAAATGATGGTGGAGAACATACCTGAGATACCATAGACTAAACTTTACCTTGTCAGCAAAAGTAAAGCAATGTTATTTATAGGAATACACTGAAAAATGAGAATTCATGAAAGGACATAAGGGGAGAAGAAGATAGAGCATGTGTGATGGACTCTGATCAACTCAATGGAAAACAATGAAGGGACAATAACACCTCTAGTCTCTCATGAAGAAGAGGAGAAATGAGGATGAGAGAGCAAATAGAAGGATTTAGATTGCACCTTAGTTTCTTTATATGTAAAATAAGATAATTGGACTTGATGGAACTCAATAAGCTAGTGTTTGCTAAACCTTGTGTGAATTAAATATATGGGGGGTCTCCAACCCAGTCTAACCCCAGAAGACTCACCCCAAGTGGATGTACAAAGGAGTCACAGAGCTACATGGCTGCCAGCATAGTGGTGTGGTGCTGCCATGGAGGCCAGGAGAAATGATATATGGAGACCAGGGGCCAATGGAAGGGGAGAGGCTTAGACCAATCTTGAAAAGCCAGTGCAGGAAGCTTGCAGCTCTCTTGGCTCCTCTCCTTCTCCCTGGTCTTGCTCTCAGCCATTCTCTGAGCAGTCCTGGTGCCCACTTTTCTACTCTGGCAAGTGGTAGCATAGGGCTGGAATCTATGACCTGATCTTACTTTAAGTTAGAAAGGCTGGTAACCTTATTTCATACCTTCTTTCTCTTTACTAATAAATACTTACAAATTTAGTACAAAGTCTCCAGGATTAGTTTTTATTCATAACAGCCTAAGAAAATATCATCTAGTAAAGAACTTCTTGTTTGACGAGAACTCTTAGAAAATGGAAAGTGGCAAGAATCATGCCTAGACTAGTATCTTTCAAAATAAATGTAAAATGGTTATGTGACTTGAATACTAAAAATCATACCACTGAAAAAATTAAAAAGAAATTAGATCATATATCTTTCATAGCTATATAAGCAAGTTGAATTCTTGAATTTAATATTTTACTTTTTCCTCTAGTTACATGTAAAAACAATTTTAAACATGAAAAAAATTTTGAATTCTAAATTCTCTTTGTATCACCATCTCTGAAATGTCAAGCAATTTGATATAGATTATACATGTGCAGTGATACATAATATATTTCCATGTTAGTCATTGTGAAACAAAACACAGACCCCATCATTCACAATTGTTCAGAGTACAATATTGCTGTTATTTTGTACAACATTCTCTTGGTTTTGCTTATTTTGTTTTGCACAATTTCCTGTATTTCCAGGTTTTTTCTGATTGTATCCCGCTCAACATTTCTCATAGCATAACAGTATTCCTTCACAATCATATACCACAACTTGTTCAGTTTCTAATTCTTTGCCATCACAAAAAGAGTAGCTAAAATAAGTTTATATCACTAGGCCCTTTTTCATTTTGTTTATCTCTTTGGGATACAGACATAGAAGTTGTATTTCTGGGTCAAAGGGTATATATACATAGTTCTATAGCTGTTTTGGCATAGTTCCAAATTGTTCTCCAGAATGGTTGTAGCAGTTCACAACTCCACCAATAATACATTAGTGTCCCAATTATACCACATTCCCTCCAACATTTGTAATTTCCCTTTTCTGTCATATTAGCCAATGGTATAGATGTGGGAGTGGTATCTCAATTTTAAAATTTTCATATCTCTAATTAATAGTGGTTTAGAGCATTTTTTTACATGATTTTAGCTTTAATTACTTTGTGTAAGAATTGCTTGTTCACATCCTTTGACCATTTATCAATTGGGAATGATTTGTATTCTTATAAATTTGACTTGTTTACCTTAACCAGAGAAACCGTAAATCTTTTTCATGTTTATGATTGTCATGTATTTTGTTCTAATTATATTACTTTCTTTCCTTTCACTTTGACCATCCTCGAAAGTGTTTTGCTTTTGACTACTGCCTCCCCAATTCACCCCTTCTTCCATCAATCCCCTACCTTTTCTTCTGCCTATCCCTTCCTATCTTCCTGTAGGATAAGATAATTTTATGTACCCAACTGAGTGTGTATGTTACTCCTTCTTTGAGCCAATCCTGATGAGAGTAAGTTTCAAGCATTGCTCCCCCCCACCTCACCCATCATACTCTCCACTGTAAAGCTCTTTCATATCTTTTTTATATGAGACAACATCCCTCCCTTCTCCCTTTCTCTAGTGCACTCCTTTTTCTTACTCCCTAATTTTTTTCAGTATCATTCCATCACAGAAGGAAAATTATCTACACGGGATGCCTCTCTGGAAGAAGAGAAGGGAAGGACACTAGAAGAAATCTTATTGGTGTAAAACAAAAATATGTCAATGAAAATTTATTTTTTAAAAAGAAAAGAAGTGGTTAATTGGAAAAAAATTTATAAGGAACATCTTTTTAATAGCATTTGCAGATTTCTTTTTTGTTATTTTTTAACATCCTTTAAAATTTTTTTGAGTTGCAAGTTCTCTCCCTTTTTCATGCTCTAACCATATCACACACACAAAAAGAAACATAAAGAATGTAAGAAAATAATACTTTAATTTGCACTCAAAGTTAATCAGTTCTTTCTCTGGAGGTAGATAGCATTTGTTCATCATGAGTTTTGGAATTTTCTTGAATCATTGTATTGGTCAAAACAGCTAAGTTTTTCTGGATTGTCCATCATTACAATATTGCTATTACTATGTACAGAACCTCTTGGTTTTGCTCACTTTAAGGAAAATCTATGACAAGGATTTGATATCCAAAATATATTGATAATAGAAACATATAAGATCAAATACCATTTCCTAACAGTCATCAAAGAAAGAGAATATTTCTCAAAAGAACAATTTTTAAATATTAACATTTATATGAAAAAATGCTTGAGATCACTAATAAAAAGAGAAAATCAAGTTTCTCCAAGATTTTACCTCATTAACAAAGAAGACAAATCATGAGAATAGTCAGTGTTGAAGGGGCTGTTGAAAGACAGACACAATGATTCTTTGTTGGTGGACTTGTGAAGTAAAAGTTTGAAATTTTGCTAATAAAGTGGTATAATACCTATATTCTTTGATCCAGATATCCTACTGCTAAACCTATATCCTGGTATAGGAACTCTAGAGCAGTACTATTCTGGACTCAGAGTACTAAACAAAGAAATTATGATAGACACATTTGATTAAGGATTGTTTTCTGGAGTCTGCACTTTAATTTTTGGACTATCTGCACCAAGTTCAATCCTAGGGAACTCTAACTACTTAAAAGAAGGGAAAATTTTGTCTTGTTTTTTTATACTTCCACCCTGAAGTCTCACAAAAGAATTACCTAAATCTTAAGTTCAGGCTTATGTCTTTAATCTCTCCAAAAAACAGGGAGGAGAAAGGCACTCAATAAAAATGAATCAGGTGTAAGCTAGTTATTTATTTCCTATACACAAAAGAAATGCTAAACATAAAAGATAAATATGATTTGGCAAAATATAACTTAAAGAATCAAGAGTAATAATATATAATTATTAATAATTAATACCTTGTCTTTCCTTAGGGAGGAAGTTGAGACTTAAAGGTATATTTTCTGAACTCTTTATCAGGGTCAAACTTTCTCATTATCATAATTAAACAGCATTTAGTTTTGTTTCCAAATTCATTGTAGAAAATGAAAAATGTAAAGGGATATGTGATATTATCTCTGGGTATTTTGAAGAGGAATGAATCTTGCGTGGAATGGGAAAAGTCTAAATTGCAAAATTCTGTTACAATATCACACTATGTCTCTTCCTCTTATGATTATAAGTAATTTATCACTAATTGCTTGAGAATATACAATGGTTATGAACCTCTTTTTATGGAAGGTGACATTTTGAAAAAGAATCACCATCTTAAGCTCCAGAAAACACCAAGGGAGATTCAGAGGTGCTAGCAAGTAGGAGGACTAATTTTATATTAATAGGAGACTGGTGCCTCCCTACTGAGAGGTATGGAGGCGGCTTTGTAGATTTGACATAGCATATTGGGAAGTGCATTGTCTTCCCTGGATGTATCCAAGATGTGATAGAGAGTTTGCCAAGGCTCATCAAAGCCACCAGTTTCTACCCACTTCTGCTGATTCACATAGGAGCAAATATACCAATAGGAGAAACTTGGATTGTATATTCTAGAGCACTTGAGGGGCTGGTTAGGAAACTAAAGGAGCTAGGGGTTCAGGTGTTATCCTTATCTCATCTTTGCATAGGCTTTGACCTTGGAACACAAAAGGGATAAAGGAAGTGAATAGCTGGCAACATGGATGGTGTTGAAAAGAAAGATCTGATTCCCTTGAACACAACCTACATTTCTGGGCTCCTGGCAAGTGATGGATTGCACCTCACAAAAGCTGAAAGAATGTATTTGGCAGTAGTTTAACCAATCTGATAGAACTGAATTTTACAGTAGAAGTTGGAGAAAAAAACATATGTATGTGATAAAAGATAACATTGCAATATAGAAACAGAATAATGAAAGTAGTACTTAATAATTTTCAGGGGAAAATCACAAGGAAACTGATTAGAAATGTCATAAACTAGTGAATAGGATAAGGGCAATAAATAACTTTGATATTAATTATGAATATGGCCAACATTAATAAACAATGAACATATATAAAGAACCAAAAATGAGAATTACATATATAACTGTGAATTTCTATTATGTACAACTTTGTCTTTTTGAAACAAACAAACAAACAAAAAAACCAACTAACTTTGAGGGATGGTTGCTGGGACACCATAGAAGCTTTGGGGATATTGCACTTTTTATATATTCAGGCATGCAGTTTGGACCAGATTTAGTCCCCATCTCTCCTGGCACAGCCCCTATAGGTCGATTCTGGCTCACTAACAAGGGTTAGATTAAATTTAAGTTTTAATACTATTCTACTTATCTGTGCCTCCATCTTAATTCCTTTCTTCTTTATATCTGAAAAAATGTTGTTTTTGAATGTTATATTTGAAAAAAAGTTTCATTGTCACTCTTTTCTTTATGGAGCATCATTATCACACCCCCTCTCCACTTTTCCCATAATACTACCCCTCTAAGAGAAAATAAAAAATCTCTCTTTTACAGTGATATGAAATTAAGTGGGACAAACAAAATAATTAAATTCATTTATTTATGACAAACCATGCAGCTTTTTACATCTTTAAAATACTTTTCATATGCTACATTTCCTTCCATTCACTTATTTTATATGATTTTGATACATATTCTTATATTCCTTATTATCAAACCATTCTCTAATGCTATATTATTTGCTTCATTGTTTAGGTAGTTCTCTTGCTTCTGCCCACTTCGTTTTACCTTATTTCATTCCAGGCTTCCTACATTTCTCTGGAATTTTTGGTTATTTTTGAATTCTTTTGTCATTGCTCATGTCACAATAATATTCTATTACATTAATGTATCATATTCATTATTATCTTTCCCCCAAACCCTTTTACTACGTTCTCTATTATTGTATCACCATTTCCCAGATCCTTAGTCTTTCAATATAGTTGTTTTCCTTGTCTCCTCACTATGTCTTATCCTTTTTCCGCACTCTCATATCCAATTTGTTGCCCAAACCTACCGATTTCATCTTTGCAACATCACTCTATTATGTTCCGTTCTCTTCTCTGACACTGCCACCACCCTGACATAGGCCCTTATCTCCTCACATCTGGGTTATTGAAATAGCCTGATAGTGGATCTGCCTGCCTTAACTCTCTCCTCACTCTAATGCATCCTCCATTTCACCACTAAGGTTATTTTCCTAAAGCTTAGAATTGATAATATTACTCCCTACTCAATAAATTTCAGTGACTCCCTATTGCCTCAAAGAAAAATTCATAACCTAGCT
Source organism: Gracilinanus agilis (assembly GCF_016433145.1). Classification (NCBI taxonomy): domain Eukaryota; kingdom Metazoa; phylum Chordata; class Mammalia; order Didelphimorphia; family Didelphidae; genus Gracilinanus; species Gracilinanus agilis. The sequence continues at coordinate 237,652,636 of NC_058133.1, forward strand.
TATGTTTCATCTATGTCTTTCCAGTCTTCTTATACCTTACTGTCCAACAGTGACAACAGTCTTTTGGATGGTACTGTAAACAAGGTACTTTATTGCTTGGTTCTGGCCATTTTCTCTGGTTGTACTCTGTGGTTGGAATGCCTTCTCTGCTCATTTCCATCTACTGACTTCCTGATTTCTTTGAAATTTCAACTAAAATCCAACCTTCAACAGGAAGCTTTTCCCACCATTTCTTAATTCTAATGCTTTCCTTTGGTAGTTATTTTCTATTTATCCATTATATAACATTTTTGTATACATATTTTTTGTTATCTCCCTTTCCCCTTATTTTTATCTTGACCAGTTTTATAAATAAAAGATAGAACTTGTTTTGATTTAATTTCTCTTCTTAGTAGTGGTTTGGAACCTCTTTCACATGGTTGTTAGTACACCTATCATTTTTTTAATCTAGGGGAAGTTTGATTTTTCCATATTCTTAATTTTATTTTAATTTTTTAACCAATTACATGTAAGAACAAATTTCCCCATAAGTTTTTTGAAGTTATATGATCTCAATTGTCTTCTTCCCTCCCTCCTCCTAGAGCAGGCAAGCAGTTTGATCTGAGTTATACATATATTATCATGCAAAATATTTCACTATTGTTCATTTTTGTAAGTAAATAATTATATAAAATCCAAACCCCAAAACAAAAATGCAAATAAACAAGTGAAAAATCATATGCTTTCATCTGCATTCCAATTCTGACAGTTCCTTTTCTGGAGGTGGATAGCTTTCTTTGTCATAAGTCCCTGAGAATTGTCCTGGATCATTGTATTGCTGAGAGTAGCTAAGTCTATCACAGTTGATCATTCCACAATATTGCTGTTACTGTGTACAATGTTATCCTGGTTCTGCTTATTTCATGATGCATCAGGTCATGTAGGTTTTTCCTGTTCTTTCTGAAATCATCCTGTTCATTGTTTCTTACAGCACATTCTATTCCACAACATATTCCATCACCATCATATGATACAATTTGTTCAGCTGTTCCCCAATTGATAGACATTCCTTCAATTTCCAATTCTTTGCTACCACAAAAAGAGCAGTTATAAATATTTTTGTAAAGTAGATCTTCTCCCACTCCCTGCCCCTACCCCATTTTTTATTTCTTTGGGATTCAGATCTAATAGTGGTAGTAGTGGTGGTTGGATCAGTTCACAACTCCACCAGCAATGCATTAGTTTCTCAGTTTTCTACAACCCTTCCAACATTTATTACTTCCCTTTACTGTCATATCATCCAGTCTGATAGAAGTGAGATGGTAGCTCAGAATTGTTTTAATTTGCATTTCTCAAATCAAGAGAGGTACAGCTATCACAGATATAGCTATTGTAAAAATAAAAAGGAGACTATACAAATAAAGGTTCAAAACTGTTCAAATACTTTTGCTAGATGTAATCAAAAGTATCTTCAGTGATGAAGTGAAGAGAAGCTCTTATGTGAACTTCTCTTCAGGGCCAGGCACAAGGATGATAAAGAGACTCTTGTAAAAAAATAAACTATTGAAATATATAAGGATAAAAAGGATTCCTAACTCTAAGGGATTCTAACTCCATCCAAATAAAACTCCCTGGTTCTACAAAGAACCACTTCTCTATTTCACAGGCTATACTAATCCTTCCTGATCTGACCCAAATTTTTCCTATTCTAAATAAAACTAGCAATATTATCCTTATAATTCTTAACTTAGCCTTCAAGTTATAAAAATAACAAAGGCTAGCTGGTTGAGTCTCAACAAGAGACTTAGCAGTCTCAGAGTCCAAACCAAAGACCAGAGTTTTCTTTGGTCTTCTCAGAGTTAAATCAATCTATAAAAACCACAATAGATAGTCAATAGTGTTTCCCAAGTTGGCAAAAGAAAACATTAAGTTCCTTCAGGCCTTTCCATCAGACAGAGAGAGATGTTACCTCCTTTGGCCTTGGGAGAGAGAGTCCCTGTGTGTGACCCTGCCAACTGCCAGAGACCAACTCTGCCATAGCCAGAGAGAGTAACTGTCACAGAAAAACATTTATAACTGTCATCATTTGAAATTGACACACTGTCTCAGCTCTCCTTCAAGCTTCGATTCTTTCTCAAGCCAGCTTCTTCATGTCTTTTCTCTAAACTAATATAACAATGCTTATTTTCTAATATCATCCTTATACTATATATTGGATATATTTTTCTTTTCTTTTTTTTTTTTTAAACCCTTAGCTTCTATGTTTTGGCTTATAGATGGAAGAGTGGTAAGGGTGGGCAATGGGGGTCAAGTGACTTGCCCAGGGTCACACAGCTGGGAAGTGTCTGAGGCCGGATTTGAACCTAGGACCTCCTGTCTCTAGGCCTGGCTCTCAATCCACTGAGCTACCCAGCTGCCCCCTATATTTTTCTTTTGAGAACAGTTTATTCATTTCTTTTGGTCATTTATCTTTTATAGAATTTTTTTAATTTACCATTTTAACACAAATGAATAGAACTATCACTGAGATTTGGGATATTATTTAATAATAGAATATTGTAATGGAATGGAATATTTTTTAAATCAAATTAAATTAAATTTAAAAAAACCCCTTACCTTCTGTCTTGGAGTCAATACTGTGTATTGGCTCCAAGGCAGAAGTGTGGTAAGGTCTAGGCAATGGGGGTTTAGTGATTTGCCCAGGGTCACACATCTAAGAAGTATCTGAGGCCAGATTTGAACGAAGCCTCCCATCTCTAGACCTGGCTCTCAATCCGTTGAGCCACCCAGCTTCCCAATCATACATTCTTCAAATAGAATGCTACTCCCCTCCCACTTCTGTCAGATGTTTCTTTTAAAGAAAATATTCCAGGGGCAGATGGGTAGCTCAGTGGATTGAGAGCTAGGCCTAGAGATGGGAGGTTTCAGGTTCAGATCTGGCTTCAGATACTTCTTAGCTGTGAAACCCTGGGCAAGTCCTTTAACTCCTATTTCCTAGCCCTTATTGCTCTTCTGCTTTAGAACCAATACACAGTAGTGATTCTAAGATGGAAGGTAAGGGTTAAAAAAAAAAAAAGAATGTATGAACCTGAGTAAAAATCCATCATCTCCAAAATGGAGGTATTGTGGAGAGCATTTGGGTGGGGAAAGAGAAACTTTAGGGAGATGCTTGTGGAACTACAAATAGTCAAATGGAAGATATGAAAGATGTTTTTTTAATCCATATTATTAAACCTGGCACAGACAAAAGATAGAGCAATAATAGTTAGCTTCTTGTTCTTCTGAAAGTAACTCATCTAAAAGATTCTTAATTTGCTTAAGTGACAATGCCTCTCTCACATAAAGCAACAAGGGGAAAAATGCTATGCTAAGGAAAACTGGCTGATGATGTGGAAATAAAGAACCTTGAGAGAAAGTGACTCTATCATTTGAAATTTACAATAGTCAAAGAAGTGAATGTTGGAAATAGTTTAAAATGTACTATAAATTTTGGAAAAGCAGGTTTTTAAAAGCAAAAGGATAGGTTTGAGACTATATTTGTAGTATCTAAAAGCTCATGTGGGAGGGGAAAATTAAAGAAAAATTAAGTTCAAATTATACAATTATTAATAATTTTCAGGAGAAAGAAAAGGAGGAGAAATCTAAAGAAACCAGTGTGGCTGCACACAGAGCACTTTCATGAGCTCATGAGCTTTTCATGAGCTTAAAAGAATGTAGAAAAAGAGAGAAGGAAAAGCATTTATCTAAGTGTGAATACAAAAGAATAGTTCAAAACTGGTTTGATCTGTAAATTTAAAACCATGCTTCTGGGCTTCAGGTTACTACTTCGAAAAATGTATTTGAAAGACTTACATAGAAAAAGAAGAATGATTTTTTTTTTCCTGTTTGTGTTTTTCTAGATCTAAGAACTAGGAACAAAACTTTGTTCATTAAAGGTCTGTCTGAAGACAAGACAGGAGAACTATTGAAAGATTCTTTTCCTGGCTCGGTATATGAGACTATGGTCTTCCAGGACAATAGAAGTCAGGATATCTTTAGAGTGAGATACTCACTTTTCTCTACCCTACAGTCTTTCCTCTATCCCACTATCTTAAGAGACTTGCTTATGGATAAACAAAACGCTTTTATCATTCTTATTGAATCAGAGGGTGGGGGAAAAAGCACAGTTGTAACTTAAATCTTAAGAATAAATCTTCATTTTTTTAAAGTTTGTTGTGAGTTGCCAAAGAAAGGGGTACAAACTAATATTAAATTTCCACAGTGGGTAGCACATTTCATCATTATTACGCTGCAATCATAATTGGTTATTACATTAATTATATCTTTGAAGTCTTTCAAAAGGAACTATGTTAATATTGTGCCAATTACTCTTTCCCGTACTGCTCACTCTACAGTTCACACAATTCTTTCTAGGTTTTTCTGAAATTGTCCTTCATATTTTAGGTTTTGACTCAATACGAGAGCTATAAAAGTGGTTGCCATTTATAAAATATTAGCCCTAAGTCAAAAATGACTGTAAGAACCTTTTATTTGCAACAAGGCAGTAAAGTGTGTAAAGGTGGGAAATATAGGAAGGAGACAAAGCCTGATCTAGCCTATAAGTCCTAAGTGCTGTTCCAGTGAAGTTCAGCTCAGTCCCCCAGCAGGGGCTTCCCCGTGTGGATTTCCTGGTAGTCCTCAATAAGAAGTCCTGGAGCTGTCTTCAGCCAGAGTTCCACCAATGCAGAATCACTCAAAGGAAAAGCATGTCTCTTCATCTCTACTCACCAATGCAGAATCCAAGGGAAGAGTCTCTCCAAGGAACCAACCTCTCCAAAACCAAGAATGCCAAGAGACCAGATCATGTTGGTCTCTTCTTTTATATCCCCCTTTTCCATGTCATTTCCTGTCTCTCCCCCTCTTGATAGGAACCAATTTGCAGTCTCCCAATTTGCCTAGCACTGCCCAAGGTGGGGCAGTGCTTGTGGTCTTTGGGAGTGTGAACTAGTAAATGACTTGTGAGTTCTCTTACCTAATGGTTAGCTAGCTACTAAGAAGGGGTATTTTAAGTTCTTGATTTGATTAAATAAAAATAGACAAAGTGTTTGTTTTGAATTCAGGGAAGTGCTATTTGGAAGTATGTTAGAGACTTCCTATGGTCATATGGGGGCTTTGAGACTACATTTTCCATGATTCCAATGGGTTTCCGGTTTCCGGTTTTGGGGCGTGGGGACGTCAGACATCCTCACGCAGAGGGCAGTTTAAATTCGGAGGAGGGCCTAGAGAAGACCTCTTGGCTCTCTTGGCTACGTGGCTGGTGGAGGAGAGACATTATGGGCACTGGCGGTAAATTTAAAAGAGAGGCGAGGTCATAGATATCTTACCAACAAAACCATGGCTATTAAATTAATATATTTTTTATACTATATGTCTATATCATTTTTAATCTTAACAAAAGGGAGAGTTAATTCTGTCTTCACAATATCATGTAAAATAATATTATATAATTTGTTTGGCCATTTCCTAATTCAATTAGCATTCCCTACCCCTTTGTTTTCAGTTCTTTGCAAAAGAAATACAAACTGCTACAAATATACACATGGACTCCCTTTCCTCTTTCTTTGATATTTTGGGATATAAACCTAGTCATGATATGCACGGATCAAAAGGGATAATTTAGTGAAATTTTTTGGGGGTGGGGATATAGTTTCAAATTGTTTCCCAGAATGGCTGAACCAATTCATAACACCATCAGCAATGCATTAATCTGCCTCCTTTTATGAAGCATTCACTCCAAAACTGTTTTTCTTTTGTCATCTTTGCTCAATTGAACTGCTTCAATTTGAATTTATCTAATTATTAGTGGATTCAAAACTTTTTCAAATGGTTATAGCTTTGATTTCTTCCTCAGAAGACTACTTATTTATAATCTTTGTATATGTATTTATTGAAGAATGACTGTTATTATTTTTATTTAATTCCTTATAAATCCTGAATAAGACCTTATCAAAGATACTTGCTGCAAAGATTTCCCTCCCCACTTAAGTGTATTGTTTTGTTTTTGTGTGTGGAATAATTTCATGAGTTTGATAGATATGATCTGAGATCTGAGATTTTGCAGAGGGTAGGAGAAAGAATTTTGAAGTTCATGAACATGGTCCTAGAACTTATGGGTGATGGTAAGATCAATGATTTAACCATCTTAGAGTAGAAAAGTAGGTCATAGGAATTGAGAAGATTGAAGAACTAGAAAGTTATAGTAGTTGATGGAGCAGAATCTGAACTTCCTAACAAAGGAAAAAGAATGCCCTAAAGATTAATAGATAACTGCCACCAGGATCTAGATTGGGTGATAAATTTGAATAGTGTGAACCCAGAGGAGGAGACATTGTTGAGTAATTATGGTAGAAGGAGAGTTTGGAAGTTATAATGGGAAGCAAGGAATATTTCAACTCCTCTACCATGACTAAGTAAATACTAGAAAGAGTGGTGAGGAATATGATACTATCAGGAGATAGCTAGGTCTCATGAGTGTCAGGAGATGAAAATAGTGAAAAAGGAAAAAAATTAAGATGAAAGCAAATTTAAATACTATAGTGTTAGTATTTTAGGTAGAATGAAAGAGGTAGACAGATGTGGAATGGGAAGGACATGGTGTGTATGGTGGAGGGATAGGATTGAAGAGGAGGAAATTGTAAAAGCAGGAAGTTTTTTTTTTTTTTTAAAACCCTTATCTTCCATCTTGGAATCAATATTGTGTATTTGTTCCAAGGCAGAAGAGTGGTAAGGGCTAGGCAATGGGGGTCAAGTGACTTGCCCAGGGTCACACAGCTAGCAATTATCTGAGGCCAAATTTGAACCTAGGATCTCTGGGTCTGGCTCTCAATCCACTGAGACACCTAGCTGCCCCTGAAGGCAATTTTTAATAGGAATTAAAGTTTATATATTGGCAGCCACTGGGGGTGAGGAAGAAGAAGGGTTCAGGATCATTAAGATAGGGAGAGTATGATAGTCACTGAGAAACAAGTCCAGATTAAATAAATATCATTATTTGGAGAAAGATCTATTCAGGAAGCAGATGCAAGGTTTTCCTTTTGAGGTTCATCCTTATGGTAGATTATATCTTATAAGACCCACAACAGGCAGGAGAAGGCATGATATGGCCTGGGGAGGGGGGGGGTTCTGATCAGGTGATGGAAAGTAACAATATAAGCCTGAAGGGTTGAATTCATCTGGGGGGGGGGGCAGTCTATGGAGCACTGGAACAGGCCGCCTTAGGACTAAATTGGTAGCCTTGATGCTGGTGGTTGGGATATGAGCTGATGCAGGGTGCTGGGGAAGGCCCTAGGGCAATGATGGGCAAACTTTTTAAAGAGGGGGCCAAAGGAAAGGAAATGCTCATTTGTCAGTTTGTTTCTAAGGCAACTCTTTAGAAGTTTTATTGTATCATATCCTACTCATTGTATTCTTCAGATTAGGAATAATGTCATGCTGCCAGATAGAACATTTCAGGGGGCTGTATCTGGCCCCTGGGCTGTAGTTTGCCCATAACTGCCCTAGGGCAGAGATGGAAAACCTTTTAGAGACTTTGTGCCATGCCATGCCCCTCATTCTTAGAGGGAGGGAGTAAGAACTGGTCCATGTGTTCCGCTCAGGGGAGGGAATAAGTGCTTTGCTTGGGCTGTTGGACAGAGGGTTTTGGAGGTGTAGTGGAGAGGGGAAAGGGAGAAGCTCCAATGAGTCCCTCTGCCTTTGTAATAACTAATTCTGGCAGGTGGTGCATATCCACAGAGAGGTCTCTGTGTGCCAGCTCTGGCACATGTGCCATAGGCTCACCATCACAACCCTAGGATGAATGAATGACTAAAACACTTATTAACCATTTTGTGAAAAGCATTGTGCTAAGCACTGGAGATGTGAATAGAAAAATGGCAGACATTCCCTATTCTCTAGGACCTCATGTCCTAATGGGGAAACAATGCATATGGAAAGTTTCAACTATAAGTCAGAAAGAAAAGTATAAACTTAGGACAGAGCAGCAAAGCACATGTTAATGTGCTTTCTTTAATACCATTATTTAATGTTACTATTCCCAAGGCTCTTAAGTCCTCAGGAATCCAGTGGTGACTGAGACAGTTGAATTGGTATGACTTGCCTGGCATATTCTATGAAGGGGATCTAGGGCTAGTGCCCTTGGACCAAGAGGAACCTTACCTAAGCAAAACTGAACTCCAAAATAATACCAATCAATGTGTCAACAAATTTTAATCAACTTATTTATCCAGTTATCATTTACTTCCCTTTAGGTAATTCACTTCAATTCAAAAGCATTTTTTTTTTTGCAAGGCTTTGTGCTTCAGATATAAAGATATAACATTGAGGGGATGATCCCTTGGCTTGCCACTGACACAAAGTGATCATCTAGCTATCTTGGAAAAAAAATTCTTCAGTAGCACCTGAGGCTCCTCAATATGTTCCCTTCCCCCAACCCCTAGCTACAATATGTACATAGCGCTGTTGGGCTAATCATTGCTCCAGATCTGATCTGCATCAGGAGAACTAATTTCCACAGAGGGAAATCCTAATACAGATGGAATCACACAGGTTCAGTTAAAAGAGTAATTGAGTATAGTAATTTCTGAAACAAACTAAATTCATTTAATTGAGAATTCTTCTTTCACTGTTTCCTAATCCTAACCTCTCTGCTTCTCTTATTGCACCATATTCAGTCTATAAAATTATCTATAAAATTAAATAGATAATAGAGAAAGAATTTAAAACATTTTGAGATCCTGGGAAGAAAGATCCTATATAAATCTTTATATTTCCAAGACACCTAGAACTTTTGTACTGGAAGGGGGTTTAGAGGCCATGTAGTCCAAAATTCCTTATACTATATATAAAATGGCATAGATAAGAGTCTCAAATTCATTTGATGGGAAAAAAGATGGTCTACATGACTTTTTCATTCTAAACATGAACACTGGGCTGGGACTCAGGTGAGCTGGGATCAACCTCATTTTGTTGGCAAGTCACCTCACCTCTTTTGGCCCAAGTTTCTCCAATAACTTAAAAAAAACCTTTACCTTTTATCTTAGTATCTATTCTAAGGAAGGAGCAGCAAAGGCTAGGCAATTGCTGAACAAGTGACTTGCCCAGGTTCACACAGCTAGGGAGTGTTTGAACCCAGGTCCTCCTGATTTCAGGCCTCGTGCTCTATCCACCATGCCTAGTTGTCCCTCCCAATAACCTTTAATGAGCTTTCCAGCTCAATCTATAAATCTAACCTTTCTAAATTCCATTATTTGATAACTCAAATTATGGAGTATTCAAGGTGACAAAGTTAGGAATCTTATATTAATTGTTAATGTTTATTGTTTATTACATTTTCCATTTATGTTTATTGTAGATGTGCCCCCAACCAATGGGGCAATGAGTAGCTGGAGATCCTCATTCTTCCATTTTCTGTGCAAATTAGAAAGAAAAAAAAGTTCAATGAAACTGAACTGGAAAACAAAATCTCCAGTGGAATAGTTAAAAATATCAAATACTAGCAAAGTGTTACAAAAAGGGCTTCTTTGTCTATTGTTCATTATATACTCAATCAAATCTCTAGCTCTCTTGCAATACAGGGACTACTTGGATTAGAGTTATACTTAGAGAGATAAGGATGGCAGCTAATAGATTCTGCCTACCTTGCTAACTATCATTTTGCTCAGAGTGAGAGGCAGGCCTATCAGCTCTCCATTTTCCTTTACCCTTTTGCTGGCAGAGCAAAGTAAAAAGCCCTCACCAATCTGAGTTAAATTCTTTTGCAATAGAACTTCCTGCAAGTTTAAAGGGTTTAGCTTAAATGAGTAGCACAATTTAGTGTTTTATTGAATATTAAAAAAATATATGAAAACATATGAAAAATTTTATAAAAATCTTTCTGTTGAAATGTACAAAGGTAGCAAGAAATCCCAAGACATTTATGGATATAGACTTCATCCTTTGTCTTTGAGTTGGGTTTCTTAGAATCCTTTCAACCTCCAAGTTTTATAGGAGCTACCTCAGAAGATGGCGAATTTGTGATTTACCCCAAGTTTTAGAAAGAGAAATGGTAGTTCTGTTATGCACAGTGGTCATATACCAACCTGGCTTCCTGTGTCCTGACTCTTGGCTCTCAGCTTATTGATCTGTGACTCAGCAATGTCAGCACGCTCCTCAGCTTCCTCCAGCTCATGTTGAACTCTTCTGCATCTTGTTAACTGAGTGTTGGCCTGTTCCTCCTAAAAGAAATGAGGCAAAGGATGGCAACTGGATCTAATTCCACATTATTGTTACTAAGACTCTTGTTCCTTTCCATCTTTTGGTAATTAGCCCCTTGGCACAGTGCCTGGCACATAGTAGAAGCTTAATAAATGCTTGTCGATTGATTGACATGCACTATTCTTCTTCTAACAGAAAAAGGCAGTTTCCAAAGGAATGGAGATGGATATTTCCTAGTTAATATTAAGAGTTAATATTAATAAAAAGTTAATATTAATTAGCTAATATTTACATCAAACTAATTTAAGGTTTGCAATGCATTCTACATATATTATTCCATCTTAACTTCTGAACAATGCCAGGAGGCAGGTGCTAATATTATCATCCTTTTTTACAAATAAGAAAATTGAGGAAGGCAGCAATTACATGATTTGCCTGGTCAGAGATAGGATTTAAATACAAGCCTTCCTGACTCTAAGTTTGGCATGTTTTTTTCCTCCAGTTGTCTTATGACAATGGCAAGTTTACAAACTATTGGATGAACTTGAGTGAGTTAGAGAAGGGAACATGTCTCAGATTATAAGGAGTTAAGAAGGAGGAAGAAGGACAGGCATTCCTGAATCTAATAGATAAAGAAAGCCTTCTGTCCTTCAAACGGAAATCATAGTTCACATGATGAGTTGAGCATAAGACTTGCCCTATGGCCAGGTATGGCTGGATAAATATACTATGTGTGAGATCCACTTGATGGTAATGCCTGGCTTGTGTCCTCCTAGGAGTTATCCAAATCCGTCCAGAGTTACATCAGACCAAAGTAGATTCCTAGATCTTTAAAAGTCTCCCTAGGACCAAACCAGGATAAAATTGGCCTCCTGAGTAGGTTGCAAAGACAGCATAAGGAGATGCTGAATGCTCAAACATTTATTGAGGACATTTTCTCCTCTAAAAAAAAGTCAGGTTCTGGGTAGGGGAGAGAGATACAGAAATGAATTAGAAAATGGAAATGAAAGTTATTGCTGTTTATCCATATTTGATTTCATCCATAGCATCACAGAGTAGGACAAAGATGACTGGGTAGGAGAATTAGAGTGATAAAGGATTGTTGGGGTAGAATGAGAAAGAGTGGGGTAGAGTGAGGTAGAATAGAATATGTTAACAAGTTAGGCTTATATTTTTCTATCACTTAAGATTTATTGGGAGGCAACCTTAATGAAAATATGAGAAAGAAACAGGTAATCTTTTTTTTTTTTTTTTTTTTTTTTTTTTTTACCCTTGTACTTCGGTGTATTGTTTCATAGGTGGAAGATTGGCAAGGGTGGGCAATGGGGGTCAAGTGACTTGCCCAGGGTCACACAGCTGGGAAGTGGCTGAGGCCGGGTTTGAGCCCAGGACCTCCTGTCTCTAGGCCTGGCTCTCACTCCACTGAGCTACCCAGCTGCCCCAACAGGTAATCTTTTAAGAATGATGTTCCTCAGGGGCAGGGACTGTTTTTGCTTTTTCTTTATATCCTTAGTGTTTAGTACACTGCCTGGCACATAGTTAAGGACTTAATAAATGTTTCTTATTGATTAATTCAGAAGCCTATACAATTCTTTCAACCACAATGAAACCCTGAAACAAAATCTTTCTGTTAGACAATAATATTCTTCCAGTAATACAATATGGGTATGAATTTCATGGAATATCACTATCTCCAAAGGAAAATAAAAAACAAAAATGAGATTGATGACAGACAAAAATAGGTTGTAGCACATTATCAACAATGATTTACAAATAACTGATAATATCTAAGAGATATAATTAGACAAAAGTTGGCCAGTTATATTATTAGACTGAAGGGCAACAAATAACCTGAGTGTCTGCATTGGTAACCATAGAATGTAAACAGTGCTATCATAAAGTCTTCAACATTGTTGGGTGGAACTCTATGGAGGGCTTATGAAGGATCATGGACAAGAGAAACATAAGTTGAGACAGTATAGATGGAATGTGAATTGCATTGTTAGTGGAGAAAAATTCAAACATTAATAGTATCATAGGAATACTGAAGTCCTGAGATATAAAGTGCTTTCCTCACAGAACTCCTGTGAAGCATGTAGTTCAAGTATTAACACCCTCATTTCATAGGTGAAGAAATGGACTTGAAGATGATAAATGAGCCTTCTCAGGTTAGAATTCTTATAAATGTCAAGATCAGAGCTCAAACCCATTTTTTTTCTGACTCCAAGTACTAACAATTCGGCTTCCTATAGAGCATGCTTATAGAATGCAAAGAATTGGAAGGGATTTTAGCAATCATCTCAGTCAATAAAATCCAATCCTTTCACTTTGTGGGAGATAAAACTGAGGTTGAGTTCTAAGTAGCTATGTGATCTGGAGTAAAGTTCCTAAATCTTGAATTCTTCTCTAAGAACTGGAGATGTGCTCTCTAAGTAAATTTGAATGCTCAGAGAAAATATACATGGCTCCATGAGAACCAGGACTACATGTCACTTGGGGAAGCCCCTATACTCACCGCCTCCTCTGCTTGTCTTTTATATGCCTTCACTTTGGCCTGTAGTTTGTCTACCAGGTCCTGGAGCCTGAGAACATTCTTACGATCTTCCTCAGCCTATAAATAGAATATTAGGGTTATACTGTCCATATAGACACTACTTTTCTGAACAGAATTTGAATAGTACAGACTTTATTGTGATTTTTGGAGACAATTACCTGGTAAGTAATTTCTTTGACTTTCCGTTCATATTTGTGGGCCCCTTTAATGGCTTCAGCTCCCCTCTTCTGCTCAGCATCAAGCTCATTTTCCAGCTCATGAATCTAAAATCCAGGATCATGAAGAGATTACAAGAAAGAAATCAAAGGCCTGTCTCATTTATATAATATCATCTGTCCTGACATATTCAACTTTTTTTTCTCCCCTAAAAATCCTTACTTTCTGACTTTTCAACAGAAGACAGAAGGGCAAGGACTAGGCAAATGGGGTAAAATGACTTTCCCAGAGAATCACTCAGCTAGGAAGTATCTGAGACCACATTTGAACTCAGGTCCTACAAATTCCAGGTCTGGTGCCATTGTGCCACCCAGCTACTCCATCTGTCATATTAAACTTTATTAAGTTACATACTGAAGTATAAGGGTCCCTAAACTTTTTCAGATGAGAAACTACTTTGGTTTTCTTTAAAATCTTATGACTGGAGGCAGCTAGGTGGCTTAGTGGATTAACAGCCAGGCCTAGAGATGGGGGAGGTCTTAGGTTCAAATTTGACCTCAGACACTTTCTAGCTGTGTGACCCTGGGCCAGTCACTTAACTTTTATTGCCTAGCCTTTGCTGCTTTTCTACGTTAGAATCAAAACACAGTACTGATTCTAAGACAGAAGGTAAGAGTTTTTTTGTTTTTTTTTGTCTTATGACTGTTTGTAGGTGGAAGTAGTAAGACTGCATGGTACAATCAGTACAAATAGGTTCATGGTACAAATAGGATGTCAGCCACACTTATTCCCATAAAACATGGAAAGTGGACATGTTGGAAGGAATTTCAGAGTCATAGAGAGTAAAAAGAACCATTTAGGTATAATATTCTCTATTAAATGTTCCTTAAGACCCTAGCCCCTCTATTGTTATATCCCTCTAGTCTCTCAGGTACAAGTTATCTCCCCCTCCTCAAATTTTTTCATAGTATTTTACCTGTACCACCCATTTATATTTATCTTACTATAGTAGGGATTATACACCTTTCCCTTTCCATGCAGTAATGCCAGAGGAAGTATATTCTCTGGATATTTTGGGAGAAACCACCCTAATAAGTTAAGTCCATTCATATATTCAGGGGTAATTAGGATAGGTTGAGATATAACTAGGGAGAGAGTGGGATGTTATTCCCAAACCTTTAGATGCACATAGATTACACTTACAGGTAGGAGTTGCACTACCTAGCTTCTATGCAGAAAAGATTCAAATTTTGATAAGTCATCATATCCCCTGTTGAACTGGGGTGAAAATCCTGCTTATTAGCTACACGAGGAAATTGTACCAAAAGACTGAAAGACTTGCAGGCCTAGATTTATGAAATGAAGTACAAGACAAATCTCTAGAAAGAGAGGTTGTGGCACTATGTTTCAAATTATTTATGGCTGTTTTCACAAAAATTTAGGGGTAGGAAGAGGGAGGAACTAATACATTCCCTCTTGTACTACTGCTTTTAGGGGAGGGAAAGGTTTATAGTGGCTCTCTCTTGTATCATAATCATATATTACTCCCCTTCCTTTAAGATTGTGGGCTCCTGGAGAATGGGGCCTATGCTGGATTGATATTTGTATTTCCAGTGCCCATCACATGGCTTTGTATCAGTAAATAAATATTTTTTGGATCACATTGAATTAAATTGAAATAGGTTATGAGAGCAACTCAGTTTGCAAGTGATTGGATGAAGTTCCAATAGAAACATGTCTCTTACTTCATTATTCACTGATTTATAGGCACTGCTGGTAGACTGCCTGATACAGGACGGGTGTATTTTAATATTTCTTTATGAAGCTAATTACAGTAACTGGGGGATTTCCAGGAAGGAAGGAAGAGTGTTTCCTCTAATTTTTCCTCTTCCTTCTGCCTCTTTGCTCTCCTCTTTCCATTCTATCCCTCCAGACTCTTCAGAGGCATATTTTACAAGTTCCTCTCTATTATCATCCTTTTACACTTCTTCCTGTAAACATTGTTTTAAAAACAAAACAAAAACCCCAAAACTAAATAGTTTGACCAGATTTGGGAATCTAGCATATAGGAGATCTGAAATGGCCACTGTTGTAACTTTGAACAATAAACCCAAACCATCAATACTACTTGAAGAACATGAAGTAAGCTAGACTTGCTGTGGAAGAAATTTAAGTTAGACACAAGAAAGACTGGGAAAGTATTTAACATTGGATTAAGTGAATAAAAGATAGATGTTTAAAATAAATAGGTCTCAAATTATGGACGTGGTCAGCCCAGTAAGCAGCAATTTGCATTTATACAGGCAGAAGTTTCTCCTGACCAATGTCATTTTGTGGTAATATCATTAGTTCATTATACATATTATAACTTTATCAAGACTCCCAACAAAGTGATTTGGTGGAACACCGCTTTATAACATTTATAGTATTGTTTCTATGGAATTAACTGACTCTATAATGTTGTTTTGCCTATTTGTGTTTCTGTAAGATCCGTGTAATAATATTAAGAGAGTATGACTGTGGGGCAGCTAGGTAGCATAGTACATAGAGCACCAGGCTTGGAGTTGGGAGGACCTGGGTTCAAATCTGGTTGTCAACACATCCTAACTGGGTGACCTGAGCAAGTCACTTAACCCCAATTGCCTAGCCTTTGTCAAGCTTCTTAGAATAGACACTAAGACAGAAGGTAAAGGTTTAAAGGGAGAGAGAGACAGAGACAGACAGAGAGACAATATAACTGCACATCAGTTTTCAATCTGCAAAGGCACATTCTTCACTATCCAAGTACTGTTTTCCCAGTCATATGCAATGGCTTTGTGTTTAAACAGTTGTCATTAAAAAAAAAAAAAAAAAAAAAAAAAAAAAAAAAGGAAGCCTTACCTTCTGCTTTAGAATTGATACTAAGTATTGATTTCAAGAGAGAAGAATGATACAGACCAGAGAACTGGGAATAAGTGACTTGCCCAGGGTCACACAGCTAGGAACTCCCTGAAACCAGTTTTGAACTGGGACTTCCTGGACCTCTATTCCCTGTGCTACCCAGCTGCCTCTATATGAGGCATGAACAGATCTGAACTTATATAAAATCCCTTATAAAATGAACACTTAAAAAGTTACAAGCACAAAAATGATTATTTAAATACTTTAAGCTATATATCCTAACAAAAATACCATAAGATTTGTGTGTGTGTATGTGTGTGCATATATATGTGGGCTGTCAAGTAGAAATGGTCACAAGGGCAGTTCTTTCAGGCCACCGTGTGATTTTCTACTTTTTGCTCTTGCTGCTCCTCTTTGGGTCCCATATCATATGGCCCTATCTGCAGGCAAATAGATTTACATGGCTTCTACACAGACCCTGAATTTTCATTTGTCTCCTTGACTATTCTCACAGCCCTGTACCCTATTCTCCAGTTTCTGGATCTGCTTCTTTCCTCCTTTCAGGGCCAGCTGCTCAGCCTCATCCAGGCGGTGCTGCAAATCCTTCACGGTCTGCTCCAGGTTCTTCTTCATTCGTTCCAGGTGGGCGCTGGTGTCCTGCTCCTTCTTCAGCTCCTCAGCCATCATGGCAGCCTATTAGATCCACAGGAAATATTAATAAGTATCCTAACACATCATCATCTAACTTTTTTTCCCCCTTGGTTTTGGGATAAAAGGAAACTTTTCAAGCCTAGAAGCCCACCCTTTCCTCTAACCCTTCACCTGACTTCTGTGAAAATAGGCAACAGTTCACTCACATCTGTGATGGCTTTTTTGGCTTTCTCCTCTGCATTCTGAGCTTCCTGGATAGAATTGTCCACTTCTTTCTGGCATTCAGCTATGTCAGCCTCCAGTTTCTTCTTTGTGTTTATCAGGCTGGCATTCTAGTAAGAAAATTAGAAAATAGTGATTTTAGCTCAAAATTCAAAGTTAGTAGACACTCTCCTAGTCCAACACCCTGATTTTGCAGATGAAAAAATTGAGGCTAATATGAAACTAAGTGACTTGCACAAAGTCACACAGGTAGTGTGTGACAGCTGGGATTGGAACTAAAGTAATTCTAATTTTCTTTCCTCTGTTTCATGCTTATATTTATGTAACTTTAAAAAATAGACCTTTCTCGAAAATATTTTGATTTAGTCTCTATGTTTCCAAAAGGAATTAAAGTGGCTTACATTTCAAAGCACAGTTCAAAGTACATGAGACCCTTAGAGATAAACCAGAATGTAGGCCTTCTGAACTGAGCTGCAGGAGTGGATGCTGTCAGCTGCCAAAGTTGAAAAGATTACAATATTTTATTAATAAATCTGGCTTTTTGTGTTTCCTGGCAGCTATAGCAAAAAGGGATATGTTGTGTTATATAGTTTTTGTTTACTGATAAGAGAAAGAATACAGATTAATCTGCTGAGACAGAGAGAATTTAATTCCTGGAATTAAATTCAAGCAGGAGATGAAGTGTACATAGTCCCTTCCTTTCTTCATTTTCAGAAAGGCATGAGAACCATGGCTGGAGGAGACCCTAGGGTACCTGGGTATGTAGGAGCTGCACTCGTTCACTTGCATCCAGCAGCTCCTGTTCAGATAGCCTGCGTGTCCTATCAGTTTGCTCCAAGGTCACTTTCATCTCTTCAAGCTCTTCAACCAAGAGACTGTTCCTGCGTTCCACAAGAGCCAACTGCTCCTTCAGGTTACCGTTGTCCCTCAGAGCATTGTCCAGTTGCAGCTGAGCATCCTTTAGTAGAAAGCAAGCATGAGACCAGAAACCAGAGAACATAGATAGAGGTTATAGCAGAAGAGTAGTGTCTAGGGGCTGCCTCACTTACCTTGAGCTGAGCCTGGAAGGTACGTAGATGTTTCTGGGTCTCAGCCACTTGGCGGTAAGCATGACCCAACTGAATCTCCATTTCATTGAGGTCTCCTTCCATCTTTTTCTTAAGTCTCAGGGCATCATTTCTGCTCCTGATCTCAGCATCCAACATGCTCTGCATGGACTCTGACATTCTCTGGCTGTTTTTTTTGAACTGCTCAATTTCCTCATCCTTTTCAGTGACCTTCTGGTCAATCTCAGATTTTACCTGATTTAGTTCTAGTTGAACACGCAAGACTTTGCTTTCTTCATGTTCTAAGGAGCCCTGTGTGGAAGAAAATATCAGATCATCTCACTTTTTCCGCAGAAAATTCCTGGATAGAGAATACTTATAGAGACTCAAGGAATCAGGCTGACAACTCTTCCTTGAATGTAAATAATTTTGCTGTATATCTTCACCTCTAGTGAAGATGAACCAAACACCTGAGAGTTTACTAGTTAATTGAAGAAGAGCATCAGAGTGGTAGGAAATGCAAGATCCACTAGAATATATGCTCATTTGAAGGCAAAGGATTATTATTATTATTTTTTGATGTTTGTAGCTCCACCTCTTAGCACAGTGTCTTGCATACAGTAGGCACATATTATTAAAAAGTTGTGGAATTCAATTGACTTTAAATTACTCAAAGTCTTAAATAAAACGAAAGAAGTAATTCACAATCACAAGCTCATTGAATGGCTTGATGGAAATTTAAATACTTAATGTTTAAATGATTTTCTTACCTCTAGGAGTTAGGATAGGGTCTACTTTAAAAACTAGTATGAAATAAGATTCATCTTTGTTTCTAAAGGATAAATAGCTTTTAATTGGCCTTATTCCTAAATAAGGGCACTGCCATTCAGTGCTCCTTAGACATGGCTATTATTTTTATTTATTTTTTTAAAACCCTTACCTTCCATCATAGAATCAAAACTATGTATTGGTTCAAAGTCAGAAAAGTGATAAGGGCTAGGCAATGGAGGTTAAGTGACTAGCCCAACACAGCTATAAGCCAATCACAATTTTTCATAACCAGGGTAGTCTGGTGAAACATTCTACTAATGGAGAATTTCTGGTCAACCAAATTCAATCCAGCCAGTCACTGTGTTAGGTGCTAGGGATACAAAGACAAAAATGAATCAATCCCTGCCTTCAGAGGGTTTACATTCTATAGGTCACTGATAGCGAACCTATGGCATGGGTGCCAAAGATGGCACGCAGAACACTCTCTGTGGGCACATGACCCTAAGAGTTTGTTACTAGAAAGGCAGAGGGACTCAGGTGGAGCTGCTCCCCTCCCTCCCTCTACCATGTTGGATGACTTTTTTTCACATCCCCCACCCTTCTACTCAGCAACCCAATGGAAGCACACAGCGGGTAGAGCTGGAGGGGAGCGGAGAGCTTGGGCCAGGCCCCTCCCCCTCTCTACACTTGCTGAGGACCTTCCTCACTTCACCTACCCCTCTGTCCAGCAGCCCAATGGGAGTGCTTTCTCCTTCCCCTGTATGGGGTAATGTGTGGGGAGGCAGGATGCACCCAGCACTTGGTGGAGGAGAGGGGCATGGCACGAGGTCTGGGGGGTGGTGGCGGGCATAGAGCTTGGCCTGGGGGGTTGGGGTGCGGGCAGGGCCTGGCATGCCATCTCTAAAATTACTCTACATTACTGGAGAGTAATGTAGAGGAGAGGGGGGTAGGACATGTACAAAATAAATTCCCTGGGGAAGAGGGAGGAAAAGGGTACTAGCAACTGGAAGAATCAGGTTAAGCTTTCTTTAGGAGGTAATCCTTAAGCTGAGCTTTGAAAGAATCAAGAGAATTTAAGAGATAGAAGTGAGGAGACAGTATAGTCCAGGCATGGGGGACAGACTATGCAAAGACATGGAGAAAGGCAATGAAATATCATGGCCAAAGAGGAGTGGGACCTATCAGACAATATGAAGTTTTAAGTTACTCAGAGTGGTTTGGAGTTAATTCCTTTTCTTCCTGAGAGAACAGGATCAAAAAAAAAAATGAAAAAAATACTTTTTCCAAAATGGGCAAATATTGGATCCTGACTAAAGGAAATAAAATGGATGGGATAACATACAGACCCAGAGCTGACACTATCTGCAGAAATGACTTAGACTTTTTTTAATAGTAATTGCAGATTTTCATGTTCAAGAAAAATTAAGTCCATCATATATTTTTTTCTGAGGACCAATAGAAGGGGAAAAGACTGTAGAGGTCACCTAGAACAACACCAATTCAGATGCCCGTTTCTCTAGAAGCCTAGCATGTGATAATATTTTAGAAACTTGCCTCAGCCTCTTCTAAAGAAACCTGGAGATCAGACTTTTCTTGTTCAACTTGCTTCTTGGTCTTTTCCATTTCCTTTATATTCTTGCCCCTTTCAGCTATCAGTTCATTTAAATCAGCAATCTCCTCTGCAATAGACAGAATTCACTGTTTAAGTAATTTCACAATGCTCCTGAGCCCTCACAAAGGCAGATCATCATCATTCTTACCTTCTTGCTTCTGACCAACAGGTTCATGAAAAGGACAGAATTAAATAGAATAAGAATTAAGTCTGTTTCAGACATTGCAGAGAGTCAGTGTGGGTAATAAACACTGGATTTGGAGTTGGGGGTTAGGATTTGAATCTTAACTATGACATGTGTTTTCTATATAACCTTAGATAAGTCACAAAACATCTTAGTTTCCTCACCTGTAAAATAAGCAGGTTGTACTTACTAGATGGACTCTACTGACATTTTCATTTTAATCTAGATCTATAGTTTTATGATCAGTATGTCACAGATCATCTTGCCTGACTTTACCTCTATAGCAATGGATATATAAAGAAGAGTTCTCATTGACCTCAATAACTTCATGAGATTTAAAAAATAACTAAGAGACAACCAAAGAAGAGAACTGGCTAGAGGACCTTGTTGGACAATGGTCATAGGAATTACTGAAAGGTCTTCTCATTGTCAAATATGAGTTTAAAAATCCAATGTATTCCCCTAAATAGTAGCAAAAGAAAGGGTGAACTTGGATCCTCAGATGCCTAGCAATAAGACATGGTCTTGGACTATATAAAGTTATTAGATTATTGATGTGATTATGTCTGTATTTTAAAATTTGTATGGTGCTGTTATAATTATTTAATCAATTTATGGGGCTATCTAGGAGAGAGAATGAAGGGTGAGTGGATTCATGAAGAGTTATAGGCATTTGGAGGGAGATAGGGTCAAGCAATGGAGCTAGGAAGTTCCAAGCTTATGGAGGAGGGGATGCTGACCTTGTAGATTTTTGTTTTCCCTTTTCATGGTCTCTAATCGGTCTAGTACTTCCTCATAGGCATTTTTCATTTTGAAAAGTTCAGTGCTCAAGGACCGAGATTCTTTCTGAGCAGATTCCAGTTCTGCTTGGTTCTCCTCAAGCTTTTGCTTCCATTCCACAAGGACCTACGGAATCATAAGAATTGGTAACAGGAAGTGGCAGTGACAGGTCCTCTTCAGGTTTAATTTATGTTATATGTTATGTATATACATGCACAAATATAAATATGTTACTTAAGTGCCCAAGATCACACAGCTAGCAAGTATCTGAGACAGTATTTGAATTTGCGTCTTCCTGACTGACTCCAGGCCCAGTCTACTGCACTGCCTTGGTGCCTCATACCCTCTTAAAAATTGTTTGTATTCACCTAATACATGTAGTTTCTGAGATGCTTTCCTCAGGAAAATGCCATGAGACATGTGGTTCAGGGAACACCAACATTGAAGAAGCTAAAGCTCAGAGAGCTTCAGTGACTTGCCCACATCATGATGACTATGATGTAGCAGAGGCAGAACTTAGATCTGTCTTCTGATGTCAAGTTCTGTGTTCTTTGAACCCTAGTGCTTTGCCTTTCACATCATAATAGTGACACAGATCCACTCACATGTGATCAATCTTGCTGACTCCCAAGCTCTATGCTTGTTCATATCCCTACTTTCCCTTTAGCTGCTCTCTTTCCCTAAGAATAGACTATTGATGATCTAGAATTTTCTTAATAGGAGAACTTGTCATTATGTTTTCCCAAATGTTGGTATCACCATAGAAGTGCCCTGAAATACAGAAAGACATATAGTCCAATTCAATTCAACAAAAATTTATTTAAAATGTCCTCTATATCAGGAACTATACTCCCTCCATCAGTACCCTTTCTTTAAGTGTGTTGAATTTGGAGTCAGGAAGACTTTGTCTATATGGAGATGGGCAAGTTAGTGAAGTTCATTTCCTCATCAATAAAATGGGATAATAATACTCTTAGTACTTATTTTATGGGGTTGTTGTGAAGTTCAAGTGAGATAATATATGTAAGTTACTTTGCAAACTTTAACATAGTACATACTTGTTAAGGAAGATTAGATTCCAGCAAGTTCCCTATTTCCATGCCTTCTAAACTTCTGAGTTCCACATTGGTTATATTTCCATTTCTTTTTTTTTTTTTTAACACAATTACATGGATCGAATATCAGTAAGTACTCCTTTACTCTTTGACTCAGACCCCTAATCTTTACATTAACTAATTTCTTAGATTATAACACACTTTCACCTCTGCACATTTAGTACTCCATGAACCCAAGGTATGGCTTTATACCTCTACTACTTTGGCTACCTAATACTCCATCATTATAGATTAGGAGGGACAATGAACAATTATGTACAGTTATGAGGTTCTTTTGCTTTCTAGGAATAGCAACCTGCCTTTAAAGGTGGGTAACTCTAGGGTCTAACAAATGAGTCACACTTAATGGTGTTTTTATGTTTATAGTAGTAGTAT
This sequence comes from Gracilinanus agilis, assembly GCF_016433145.1. NCBI lineage: Eukaryota > Metazoa > Chordata > Mammalia > Didelphimorphia > Didelphidae > Gracilinanus > Gracilinanus agilis. Next base: position 237,675,191 of record NC_058133.1, read on the forward strand.
AGGGATTATTGCCATATATTTGTATTCCTACAAATATTGAGGAAGGACCTTATCAAAGTTCCTCTGTTTCTTGTCCAGAGAAGCACAGGCTGTGTTGGATCTTTCCAAATCGAGCATAAGGTCATCCACTTCCCCCTGAAGCCTCTGCTTGGTTTTCTCCAAGGATGAACATTTGGAGTTCACAGTTTCAATGTTTTCTTCAGCCTCTTGGAGCCGCTGGGCTAACTTTTTCCTAAAAGGACCAAAGAAAATTAATCAAAAAGGAACTACTTTCAAATGTATACAAAAATTCAAATGTAATAGAGAACTGGGGAAGGGAGAAGTATAAATTCTTCTGACTGAAGTATAGTGGGTGTGAGTCCAATAGTTACCCTCAAAGTTCTAGGACTAAGTCTTTTAGGAAAATTGTTGCTCGGGAGGTGGTAAACTCTGTATAAAGTGTAAAAGTGAAATTTGGGAAATGTATCAAACTACATTTCCCGTGGTCCAACGGGTTTCCCTTTCCGGTTTTTGGGCTTGGGAAGGCTTACGTCTTGACGCAGGGAAGGGTTTAAATCTCCTGGGTTAGGAGGGAGTGGCCTCTTTGGCAAGTAGGCGCTTCTGGAGGCGGCAGTTTTGAATGCTTACAAGCGTGTGGTCTAATGATTTTATCTATCAGCATGGCTTTAATTAAAATACTAATTTATATATTTATACAAGCCTTTATCATTTTTCATTTTTATAATTTTGGCAACCTTACGAAGTTTGGAAATAGAATTCTCAGTTTTCTAGATAGCCTAAGAAGAAGCCATGTGGCTCTGGGACCCCGAGTCTCAGAAGCGATTTTTTTCCTTGCCCAGTCCTCTCCCGATTTTCCCCAGCCTAGAGGCTGTTTTACGGGGAAGAGAGACAATGGTTTTAATTGCTGCTGGGCTGCTAATTATTTTGCTCAATGCCCCGGGCCTGGTGGCCCTTGCTGGCTCTGATAGAATGCCGGAGCCCAGCCAGTGTGTCTCTGCCGCTGCTCTCCTGACTCCATGACTTGACCTCCATTCCTACTGCCGATCTCCTGACTTGATCTCCATTCCTGCTGCTGATGCTGCTGATGCTGCTGATCCTGACCGCTTACAGCCTAGAACCCCGAGCCCCAACAGCGATGACCTGCCGCTTTTGCCAAGATCTTCGGAGACCTCCGCCACTGCTCCTTAGGATTTGGTATTGTCCCTGCTACCCCCTCTCTTGGTTTGGTAATGGCCTGCATTCTAGCCTTCCACGTGTTTTCTCTAAAGACCTAATTAGGCAACACCCACACAGACTCTACACATGGGTATTTTCCTGAGCTTTTCTCCACTAACCCTGAGCCCACGTGGACAATAGGGTCTGGACCTAGCAACTAGCTTACCCTTAATGGGGCCGAATGGCCTATTCAGACTTGCTTGTGATTAAAAACTGAACTCAGGGGAGAAATATTCACCCCCATAACTGCTCAGAACTTTGAACTTTTAGAAGAAAAAAACCCCTTAAACTCAGCAGAACTCAATCAAAAGAACCTTAAATTGAAACCAGGGGTGAACTTTTAAAACCTCAGAACTGAATGAGCTTTATTTCTGTTTTAAAAAGACTGTATCTTACTGTATTTTGTTAATTACTTTTGTAAATTAATCTTGCTTATTTCGTTGATTTTCCTGTTACACTGAATCATTTTAAGTTAATGTAGTTTGTGGCTGCTAGATTAATTTTGTTTATGATTTTATTGTAACTCCCAAATAATGAGAAAAATCTATTAGAACTGGTAAGAGGTTTTGACCAGCTTGTTGATCTGATACTACTGGATTTATAGAAGCACATGTCTTTTAAAATTTATTCTGTCTTGGTAATTGCAAAGAACCTTGAAAGTTTCCATGCTTTAAATATTACCTTGTAATTTTACAAGAGATCTTTTTTAACTTTTACTTTAAATCCTTAAGAATTGTTGTCTTAAAGGATAAAGCTTTTATATATTTTATTATAAGAGATATTATTGCCTTAAATGGGTAGAAGTATTCCTATCCAGGATTTTTTTTAAATACAGAGAGTCAAGGAGCTCCTGTATATTCTTATCTGAGGATAATTATACCAGAAAGTTTCTTTTTTAAATATCACATTTCGCTATGGAAGCAATAACAGCATTTGCCAAGGGTTTACAGTTGTAACAAGTATATAATTTTAAACATCACTGTTTATTGTTTTGAAATGTGCTATTGGAAATAATGGTACTCCATTTGAATGTGCATTGTGAATCTGCTATTTTGTAAAACCCACTTTCTCCAGGGTAACATAACCCTTCTAGTTCTAAGCTATATATATATTTTTGATTTTTAAAACATTTTTTTTTAATGAGAGCAATTGATTTTTCCTTTTTCTCATCTTGTACTGGAAGTACATATATAATCATTATTTATCCTTTTTCTGATTCTACAGCAAATACCTGAGCCTATAGGACTGTGATTTAAATGCCTCTCTGATTCCAGAAGGGAATATGAAAGCCATTAATAGTGCTAAAGAAAGCACATGGTCAGAGACTTGACTGACTAAGATCTGCAAAATAGCAGTTCTATGCCAATACTTTAGGGCGTGGAAATCGGGTTTTGAGTCCTGGAGTCCCAGTCTTTTCTAAAACTTTAGAGGACGTGGGTCCCCTCGACTTAGATTCCTAGAAAGCACCTAAGATTGGTTATTTATTTGGCTCACTTCCCTAAAAAGCTGATGATAAGTCAGATCAGAGAGAGACATTTCCCTTTAGTCCTGGCCCTGGATGGGTAATTGCACACTGCTGAATTCACTTTAATTAGGCCTTCATTCAAAGGTCTAAGTTTATTTTCCCCAGATTTTTGCACATTTCATTTACAAGTTAATTTTTTCTTCTTTTTTCTTGAATTTTATTCTTTGTATTTTGCCATTCTTAGCTGATCTGAGGTATTTTTTTTTTAGAAAAAAGATGTGTTTAAGATTTACCTCACGGGGATATCTGTTAAGTTGTTTTTTAAAATTCGATAATGTGAAAATATATGTATATTTAACTCTTTTAGGAGTAATTTCACGGGGAATTGAAATTGTATAAATCTTAGAAGAAAATGTATGTTTTGTAATCTATAATGTAAAGTTTAAATTCTTTTGAGAATAATTTCAGGATAAGGATCTTGCCATCTCCCCAAAATCCAGACAACGAACTTGTTTTGGTGAGGACACATGAAGATGTCTGAAAAGCCTTCACTGTACCATGAAGACCAAACTTTGACCTTTGGGGTGCAGTTGATTGAACTATGGGGAGTTGAAATTGAGTTGTATGTATTGTTTTAATTGTACACTGTTATGCCAGTGGGGGACAGCCCCCAAATTGTTTTTTTGTCAATGCGTCTAATTTTAACCATTTGTTCATCTATTTCTTTATCCCTAAATTCCTGAAAAATTTAGAAGTTGTTTATTTTTACAGGTCCAGCGAAGAAAAAAGGACTAACCTTTTTTTTTGCTGGACCTCACGGGGAATTGTAAAAGTGAAATTTGGGAAATGTATCAAACTACATTTCCCGTGGTCCAACGGGTTTCCCTTTCCGGTTTTTGGGCTTGGGAAGGCTTACATCTTGACGCAGGGAAGGGTTTAAATCTCCTGGGTTAGGAAGGAGTGGCCTCTTTGGCGAGTAGGTGCTTCTGGAGGCGGCAGTTTTGAATGCTTACAAGCGCGTGGTCTAATGATTTTATCTATCAGCATGGCTTTAATTAAAATACTAATTTATATATTTATACAAGCCTTTATCATTTTTCATTTTTATAAAAGCTAAATATTGAGATCATTGAAATAGTCAATGAGTATCATAAAGAAAGTGGAAAAGGTCTTTGAAGAGAAAGATCAATTTGGATATTTAGTAACTGTAATTCTCTCTCTATGAATTTCAATTGATTTAAGAAATTTGGTGATGTAAGAGAATATAAGAATCATCTGGGGCACTTCAAAATGCTTGAGGGAGGCAAACTAGAGGAAATGTGGCTCATATGCATCACAGAAGGGAGCCAGATGGAATGATGGAACAATTTGGGGAAGGGCAGAGAGTTGCTATTAGAGGATTCTCAAATGTGGAAATTTGCCTGTCCGTTTACCTATTCTCCAACCCACAAATTCCAAAGTCCATACTTAGCCTCTTCGAGTTCCTCTGTACGTTGTATGGCTTCAGTTTCATATTTGTTCCTCCACTGGGCCACTTCATTGTTGGCTCTGGACATGACCCGCTGAAGCTCAGCTTTGGCTTCCTGCTCTTCTTCATATTGTTCTCTTAACAAGTCAAAGTTGTGACGGGAAGCCTGCAGGGCATGGGTAAGAGCATTCTTGGCCTAGAATGATAACAATATAGGAGTCAGAATCAGCTTCTAGATTAGAATATTTTCTTTTAAATTAGAGTGTTAGGTCTCTTTTAATTCCACTTTCAAGCCTTCTATGAGTTGGGAAAGTACCTATGTAACAAGCCTTAAGGGCTACATTCCACTTATTCTCACTAGGCTTGAATGGAAAGTCCCATTGTCAGAGAGAATGACTGAGCAGATTGACCATGGGGATTTCATCTAGTATAGCTATTTCTAAGTCCTTACTTATAATTCAGTACTTCAAGGACCCATAACTTCATTGGGTGGACATCACCTCTTTTAATGCAGATCATACTCTGTCTATAACTTTGAGATTTATTGTGATTGAAAAAATTCATCACCATGAAACTGGTCAGGTGAGGAGATGCTTGAATATTAGCTAGGCTGGTCTTTAAACAACAGACATAAAATTCATTACTAGATTCATTCATGAAGAAATCCTTTCCAGGTTAGTAAGACCTTTCAGAGTTTGTACTTCACTGACATGGCCTTTGAGAATCTATGACCACTTCTACACCAAGATATTCTTTAAAAATTGTTCCCAGGTAGGGAAAAAATCTTTTATCAACTACCTATATATTCCTCTTGGAAGTTGTTTTTTCTGTCCCAGTGATCTTTATTTTTCTATCTTAAAGCAAAGGTATTCAACAAACTTTATTAAGCATCTACCAAGTACCCTGTTTTAAGTTTACTGGAGAAAGCAGAAAAAAAAATCAATCTTTAAGCAGATAGAGGAAAAGGATTCTAAGTAGGAAAGGCAATATGAATAAATATGGAAACAAGTAACAATGACAGGTTTGATAATGAGATTGGGTATGTGAGGTCTGCAGAGTGATTAGGGACAGAAAAGTTCTAGGTGATGGGGAGCCTTGATTGCTTCTTCTGTGAAGGGCTTTTTGACCTAAGGAAACTTGAAGAATAGCACTGAAGGATTTTAGCTTGGACATCAGTTTCATGTTTAGTACTAGCCAAAAATTGGCTCCGACCTTGATTTCTTCTTCTAGTTGTCTCTTCAGTTCCTCTAGTTGATGAGATACTGCCTGTTTGCTTTTGGTAAGATGAGAAACCAGAGACTCTTTCTCTTCCAGTTGATGGTTGAGCTCACCTGAAAGACAAATATGGGCAAACCCTCCCTGTCACTTCTCCCCATTGGCCCAAACTTTGCCATGCATCCTTGTCCCATTCTTACCATTCTGGGTCTGGATATGTGCTTTTTGCATATTCAGATCATGGATCAACTGTATCTGTTGGTCATCCTTTGCACTGATTTCACTGAACTGGTCTTCTAGTGTTCGGTACATTTTTTCTATGTTGCTCTTTAAAAAATAAGAGCATGTAGGATTAAAAAAAAAAACACTAGAATCCTACACATATCAATATTCCAATTATAATGAGTTTATTTAACAATACATTTTATATTTTGTTAATAGAATTTGTTTCCAGGTATCTCAGCCCCTCCTTATTCTCCCTGCAACAAAAAAGACATCATCTGGAAAAAAAGATATGTATGTATATATTGTCTTCAACAATACAATTTAAAGCACATATATTTAACCCATAAGTTTATTGAGAGATGGTATGGCAGAGAAGATAGAAAACTGGCCTCAAATCAGGTAGACTGCTTAACACACATATTTATACAATCAATTCATTTCCCAATGCTCCAGGCAGCTCTCTAAGACCAAAAGTTGCTGAGTGGTATCAAACTGCATTGGCAGAGAATAATCTCCTTACCAGGCAGTCTCTGTACTAGTGAAATCATAGGTCAAACAACACTATTACTAACAACTCCCCCCCACACACACACCATTTAACACTTTGAAAAGTATAGTAGAATCCTGTCTTCAAGAAGCTTATTTTTTCTTCTTAAGGAAGAAATGATATTCCTGTATTAGTTAAAAAAATATAAGTCAGCCCTCTTCTACTGAGGGCCTGTATCCCAGAGAAACAAACCTATGGTCACACCTGAAATAACCTCCTCTACCCTTTTAAAGCTAGAGTTCCACTTGGTTTTAAAAATTAAGAACAAAGAACATGAAACTCTATTTAAGAAATACTTTGTTGTTGTTTAATCCGTTAGTTGTATTTGACTGTGGTTTTCTTGGCAAAGATACTGGGATGGGGTAGTTAGATTGCACAGGTCTAGAGTTGGGAAAAGCTGGGTTCAAATCTGGCCTCAGACTCTTCCTAGCTGTGTGACTCAGGGCAAGTCACTTAGAATTGATATTAAGTCAGAAGATAAGGATTAAAAAAAAACACTCCCCTTTGAAAAAAACAACAAACAACCCAACCCAAAGATAAGAGAATGGCTTGCTATTTCTTTTTCCAGCTCACTTTTCAGATGATACAAGTGTCCCAAGAGCTATTTAAGTTTTTAAAGCTTAAAACCACACTAAGACTAACTCATATTTCTATAGCATTTTTTGGCTTCCAAGTGCTTTCCCCACAATAACCCTAAAAACTAGGCCATTTATGTATTATTGTCCCTATATTACAGATGGGAAAACTGAGACAGAGATAAATTGACTTTGAGACAGTTATCTAGCTAGTAAGTGTCCAAGCTTAGATTGAACTTTTGATTTCAAGTTCAGCAGTTACATTTCACTACATATATATATATATAAAAGAAAATAGATTATATATATATAATCTATTTTCTTTTTTTGTCTAGTCCTGTGATTTCATTGGTATGGGAAACTTCCTACAAGGAAATCTCTTTTACTAACTGCAGATCAGCAGTAGAAGTTTATAACCAGAATTTATAGCTCCAGAAAGTTATTTAGGGTACTGTATATGGTAGAAGTGCAACTTGAACCCAAGTCTTTCCAACTCCAAGGCCTATTCTCTTTCAATTTCTTTTCAGTTCTATATCATTTCTGGTTAAAGGGATGAGAGGAGAAAAATCCAGCGAAAGAGAGAAAAGCAGGAAAGAGAACGAAAGAAAAGAGACTCAAAAGAGACACAAAGCACAACTAAACATTTTATTTTAAAAAGTATTTACAGGGACAGCCAAGTAAAATGTGGAAGGAATGCTTGTGAACCCTTCTCTTTTCCTATTAAAAAAATTATATCTTTCATTTTTAACTCATTTTTGTTTCTTAGTATGTTCACTCCATCCACAGGGTTTATAATGAACCCGTTCCCTCCCCCCCCCCCCACAACACTATGATTTAGGATGTGCTATAAGTACTATTATTATTCCAATTTTACAGATAAATAAACTTAAGTTACAAAAAATTTACAGATTGACCAAGGATGATATAATTAGTAATTATTTTAATTCATGTTTTCTAAGACTAATGCTGTTTTCACTATATCATGCTTAATGGAAAGGACGTTGGACTTGGAATTAGAAGAAACATGGGTTCAAAATTCTGTCCCTAATACCTCTTGGAGATTATTTTCTCATCAATACAACAATGACCAAGATTATATGTATTGAGGAACTATCTACCTCATAAGGCCATTGTGATATTTAGAAACTTCTGTTCAAATCTGACGGCACTGTACAAAACACTTTGTATGTTGGATAAATTATTTTGCTACCATCATTGTACATGGTACTTTTTATTTTTAATTATCACACAAGTTGGATGATAGTGGCTTCAGCAGAATGTAATGCTGAGCTGTAAGGAGCAATGGACTCCTAATAGTATTCAAAAAGCAGACATATAAGCATATCCTGGAGACAGTTTGGACCCAGGAAGTATTATCGATACTTTAGAATTCAAAACGAAAGGGTTGAGACCAAGAAAGCTGCCTAGAGGCAGAGAGTTCACAGAAGTCAGAAAAGTCAATGTCTAGGAAGGTAACAGGAAAGCATAGGTATGAACATGTGAATTAGTATGAGACCCTGAAACTAAGGCAAAGTCTATCTCAGACAGGAAGCTTTTCAAGGTCTTTCTCCTATTAGAGGATATAAATCAATCACAGCCCTGGGAAAGATAGGCAACTGCAGTGCTAAAATTCACTCAGAAAATCCTCACAATTCTGGGTGACTCAGTATATTGCTGACAGAAACAGGCCATTTGGAAGTGGGGGTTGGTAAGTGGGTGTGACATCAAGATGAGTTCCATTTTGGACTTGTCATATGTCAGTGGGACATCTTAGTAGAAATGTAGCAGTACTTATGAGGTGGCTAGCAGCTAGAGCTCTGGGCCAGGAGTCAGGAAGACCTTAGTTCAAATCCAGCCTTAGATACTTATTAGCTGTATGACCTGGGCAAGTCACTTAACCCCATTTGCCTCAGTTCCACATCTGTAAAATGAACCAGACAGGGGCAGCTAGGTGGCTTAACCGGTAGAGAGCGCCAGGCCTGGAGATGAAAGATCCTGAATTCAAATTTGGCCTTAGACCTGGCTGTGACCCTGGGCAAGTCACTTAACCTTAATTACTTCCCCTTAGCTCTTCTGCCTTGGAACCAATGCTTAGCATTAGCATAAGACAGAAGGCAAGGGTGTTAAAAAAAAAATGAGTTGGAGAAGGAAATGACAAACTACTCCAGTATTTTTACCAAGAAAACCCTAAAACGGGGTCACCGCGTCAGATAACTGAACAACAATACTGAGACTGCTGCTGGTCTTGGGGTCAAGAAGACCCTAATTCTGTCTCAGACTGTGTGAACTTAGGCAAATCAACTCCTGTCTGCCTCAGATTCCTCATTTGTACAATGGGGATAATTAAAATACCTAATTCTAGGTTTGTTGTAAAGACAACAAACAACGGTAAAGTGCTTTAGAAGCCTGAATACCTGTTATATACATGCTATTAGTAGTAATCACTAGATAGAGTTATAAGATAGTAGAATTTTCTAAAAATTGTGACTCTACCTTAGATTTGGAGACACTTTCAACATTGCTGGCAAGGTCGTCAATCTCCATCTTCAGTTCACTCTTCTCCTTTTCCAGTTTCTGCTTAACTCTCTGCAGGTTGTCAATTTGTTCCTGAAGCTCTGTGACACTGTCGGAATGCTTCTTGCGAAGGGTAGCCAGGGTAGCTTCATGGTGCAGGTTGGCTTCCTCAAAGTCTCGGCGTAACTTCTGGAATTCGATCTCTCGCTTCTTGTTTAATTCCACCTGAGTTGAAGTTGCCCCACCAGCTTCTTCCAAGCGCTCGCTGATCTCCTCAAGCTCCCTGGAGAGATCAGCGCGCTGCTTCTCAATCCTTCCTCTAAGCGTATGCTCAGCTTCAAATTCCTCCTCCACTTCTTCTTTACGAGCCTAAAATATTCAATTATATTCAATTCAATAAATATTTACAACATTTTATGAGGTTTCATAAGATTATAGCTCTAGAGAGAAGGTGATCCCAGAGAATAGCTGATCCACCTTCCCATTTTACAGAAGAAGAAACTGAGATTTTAAAGAGAATTAAAGGCGCACTTGCAATAAATGTCAGAAGCAGGTTATCAATGTAGATTTCTTCACTCCTGGCTTTAGAGTCCATGCAATTATTAAGCTGCTACTATGTGCAAGGGCACTGTGCTATACATGAGGTACAAAACAGAATGAGCTTACATTCTAGAGGGGAAATATGAAAAAAAAAATAGCTACAAAATTATACAAAGCAATTTAGAGAGAAAGAATGAGTACTGGCAAGGAGCATCAATAAAGGCCTTATTTAGAAAGTATTTTCCCAGCTGTTCTTTGGAAGAATCAAGAGATTGTAAGGGTGAAGATGGAGAGGGAGTACATTCAAAAAATAGAGGACCCATAACCTGTGTGAACATACATCAGCTTTTAGTGCCTCCCCCAGAAATTATGTTGTATTTATTTTGTATATATTTTAGTCTACATTTATGTGTATGTACACACACACACACACACACACACACACACACACAAAATTGCTTTCTTGAAAGAATGTGGGACTATTTCCTTTATTTTTCTTTCTATGCCAAGTGTCTAGTGCCTAACACATACTAGATGCTTGTTGATTGATTGACATCTGGGTAGAGATTCCCAGCAAGGCATTGTTAATATAGAACCAGAGGGTTCCCAAGTTTGTTTTGGAATAGGTTGGAAGAAGGAGAGGTACCAATGGTCAGGGAGAAAAAAAAGTGGGGAGGCAAGCAGCACAGTGGAGAAAAGAAGATAATTACCCTATCTTTAATGTGAAGTAGGATGGATACTGAGATAAAGGAAGGATAAATGATGGAAAAGAAAGGGAATTTGGGAAGGGTTTTTTTTTAAGTACAAAAGGTTTTTTGATTTTACCTGCAATTCCTTAATCTTCTTCTGTAATTGCAAACTTTGAACCTGCTCATCCTCAATTTTGCTTTGTAATTGACTGATTTCAAATTCTTTCCTAGCAAAAATTCAAAAGCACAATAGATGCCAGGTTTTGAAAATTGAATTTGACTTTCAGACTTAATTTCAAAGATACAAAATGAAAAGGTCAACTTTATACTTCTTCATTTTTTCCTCATTTTGTTGGTTGTTGTTTTCTAAGTCCATGATAGATTCCTGGGACAGCTTCACATCCCCCTCAAGCTTCCTCTTTGTTCTTTCTAGGTCTAGCCGAAGCTTCTTTTCCTGGTCCAAAGAACCCTCCAGCTAGTAAGAGAGAGAGATTAAGTTCAGTATGAGCCAGGGGACATAAACTAGACCATTTTATAGGATTATAGGATAATAGGATTTAGAGTTGGAAGGGACCTTAGAAATCATCTTGATCAACCCACACATTTCTACAGATAAGAAAACCTAGAGATCTTTTTATTGACTTGTACAAGGTCATAGAACTATTCTGTAGCATAGCCAGGAGTCAAACTAAGATCCTTTGAACTCAAAATCCAGTGCTTTCTATTAGAAAACAACATCATGTCCTTTGGAAAGTAGCTATCCGAAATCAGTTTTTGTGTAAATACTCTAAGATTCCTCACATCTCATAATGAGTATTGGCAGCAGCCCTTCTTGGTCAGGAAGGGAATGAGCCTGTCCAGACTTTCCACTACCAGTGCGTTTCCTCCTTCCACTCAGTAAAATGGCTGGATTAGGTGATTTCTAAAGATCCTTTTCAGTTTGAAATCTTGTTAAGTCTATGTTTCCTTCTAGAGCTAAGTCTTAAGATGCTATCATTCCAGGGGCAGTTAGGTGGCTCAGGGGATAGAGAACCACAGGCTTGGAGTTAAGAGGTCCTAGGTTCAAATTTGGCCCAAGGCACTTTCTGGGCAAGTCACTTAACCCCAATTATCTAGCCTTACAGCTCTTCTGCTTTGGAACTTATACTTAGTATTGGTTATGTATACTTAGTACTGATTTTTAAAAAAAGATTCAATGATTACTTGTATTCAGAGCATGCATATGCATAGATCATCTAGTCAAGAAATAAATGCTCCTTCATTGGCAGCTTTGCCCAGGGACACACATCATACACACATTATGGCACTGAAGAAGACTAAAGTGTTAATATAGATAGGTGGCTCATGTAAGAGGGAGATTTTAGATATTTTATAGATATATATTTAAAGTGTGGCTGCCAGGAATCAATAATTCAGATTGATTCCGTATTAAAATAGACCCAAGACAGGATCAGGTTTAAGGTAGTTTATTTACAATTAGGAAGGTAAAAGGTAGGGAAATAGAGAGAGGGAGAGGCCTGGATGGAGAGAGAAGGTTAAAAGGCTAAATAAATTAGGCTACAAGCCACAAGGCCTAGCAATCAGATAGGTTGGTGCCTGCTTAAGGTAGAGTCTTGGAAAAACGCCAAGGTAGGCCAAGGAAGTCAGCCTAACTTACCCACATGACCATTCAGGTCAGGAAGACATGAGTTCAAATCTGGTCTTAGATACTTATAAGTTATGTGACTCTGGTCAAGTCATAACCTTTGTTTGCCTTAATCCTCTGGAAAAAGAAATGGCAAACTATGCCAGTGTGTTTTTTTAAGAAAACACTATATATAGTATTAGCATGATATGATCCATGAGGTCATAAAGAGTAGATATATGACCAAGCCACAACGAGGTATTCATGTACATACTCATTTCTAGAGAATGTGGGCTGTGAATTAAACCAGAGTGGCTTTCCAATTGGTATTTACCTAGTCTGATCTCAAGTAATTTGAAAGAAACATTGGGATTGATGTATAACTAGAAAATTCAGTGAATTTGGGAACTCCTTACCAGTAAAACACAAGTGAATCAATGAGATTCAAATGTTGCTCAATAATAGTGCTGAAAAAAAGAGGGGGGGTGGATTTTTCATTGCTACAAAAAGAAAAGGTTTGGATTAGAATTTTTTCAAGAATGGAATCTTTAGCATTTATCAATGTACCCACTGAACATTAAACTGCAATAATAAGTATACTTACATCATCTACTTGTTGTTCAAGTTTAAGTTTCATTTTGGTCAGACTGTTGACTTTATCTTCTTCAGCCTGTAGATCATCTAGGGTTTGCTGATGAGCCTCCTGGAGAGATTTCTTTTCCTTATTCAGTTTGGAAATATTTCCTTCTAGAGCTGTCATCTCTTCAGAAAGATTCTTCACCTAGAAGAAAGCCAACACACTTTAAATGAAGGAACAATTAAAATGGAAAGTTCCACTAAAACCTGCCAACTCTAACCTCTTGGTAGTTCATTTCTGTTCTTCATTATTTCTCTGGATTTTATTTTCTTTTGTATTTTTGTATTTTATTTTCTCTCTCTCTCTCTTTCTTTTTCTTTCTTTTATTTTAAATTACTCTATCAGTACAGTACCTGAACTTTCACTGATAGATTTATTCTTTTTGAGTAAAGGCATTATATCTTAAGAAACCCATCCTTAGATATTAACTATTACTTAGGAGGTAGGTATTAATACCTACTAAGATTAACACAAGTTTATTTGGTTAATTAGCAGAAGGCAGATCCCAGAGGGAAAAGAACATGGACTGGCTATATTTTGACTAGGGGTGAATAAGGAAGGAAGAAAAAACAGAAAAAAATCAAGAAGCAAGAAGTGCTTCCCACAGTAGGTACTATTGTGGGGTCCATGATTTTGATGAGAGTAGTAGGCATGGGAATGAAGAAAAAGGAAAGACAAGAAGGTCAGCAGTAGAATAAGACAGGATAGATGGACTGAAAGGGGATATAGAAGATAGTATAAAAAAAGGTAACTTTGCTTACTTTAGCTTAGGGCTGCTTTTGGCTACAAGTGCTTCAATATTTTATGTATCATTTAAAATCACATAGGACTAATAGCAAATTACTAGTAACATGTCATTATAACATATAGTAATTTATTTTACACAAAAGATGCTTCTTTAGAAGCTTAGAATCATACAGTATTACCTATAGAAGGGACCCCATTGGTTCATTATCTCCTCCCTTCCCCTTATTTTACAAGGTAAAAATTGGATATAAATAGAATTTTGGCAAGTGGATTTATATTTTAAATGCATTAGAGAAGATAGCTGTATAAGGGAATTCTGTAAAGAATTTTTATTTACAGTTAACAGTCATCACTTCAATTTACCATTGTTGTAAAAAAGTCTTTGAGTCAGAAGACCTGGGTTCAAGTCACAGCTTTAATATTTACTAGAAAGCTTTGGTTTCTCTATTTGCAAAAAGGGTGTAGCAATCCCTCTAAGTTAGACTTCTATGTCTAACTGAGGAATTGGTTTTTTAGTCCCTCCTATGCTGTGCTCCCTCAAGAATGTGCACTCACCTTTAATAATTAGCCAAGCAGAATCCATTGAATTTTAGAAAAGGCTGAGAAGGTATAACAAGAAAAGGGGAATGAAATATTTTCCCCCAAACTAGGAGTACACTGTCCCCTTGCACATACATACTCCCGGAGAGTTCAAACTTAAAGAATAAAGGTGAATGGTCATAGATGTATGGGACAACTGGCAAGCATATGAAGGAGTCAGTTCTAACTGCCTGGAGAGAGCAAATTGTTATTTTCATATAAGCATTTTACCCTGGAAATAGCAAACTTGTGAGGGCTTAATTTATTGTTTTGTTGATTGTCTAGACTTAAGAAAGTGATGGAAAAATGTTATTAAAATAGTTAATAATAAATAATATAAACATCTTGTATTATTTATAGTTGTATATTATATTTTAGTGTATTATATTGCTATATTTATAATCATAATAATACNCACCTTTAATAATTAGCCAAGCAGAATCCATTGAATTTTAGAAAAGGCTGAGAAGGTATAACAAGAAAAGGGGAATGAAATATTTTCCCCCAAACTAGGAGTACACTGTCCCCTTGCACATACATACTCCCGGAGAGTTCAAACTTAAAGAATAAAGGTGAATGGTCATAGATGTATGGGACAACTGGCAAGCATATGAAGGAGTCAGTTCTAACTGCCTGGAGAGAGCAAATTGTTATTTTCATATAAGCATTTTACCCTGGAAATAGCAAACTTGTGAGGGCTTAATTTATTGTTTTGTTGATTGTCTAGACTTAAGAAAGTGATGGAAAAATGTTATTAAAATAGTTAATAATAAATAATATAAACATCTTGTATTATTTATAGTTGTATATTATATTTTAGTGTATTATATTGCTATATTTATAATCATAATAATACAATATATAATAAATAAAATAAAAACTTAAAAGTATGTTGTATTTGGAGAGAGGTCAAGTTAAACATTCCAGCACAATACTGGTTGAGGGGTACTTCAGAACTCCTGGCACTGGAAGTCCTTTTTTCCCTTTGTAGAGTCCTTACCAAATTCCACTGAACTCTGTTGGGTAGGTAGCCCAACTGGGGCCCAAGTGGTCATGCCTTGATTGAATCCAAGTTACACTTCTTGAGAATGGTTATATTTCCCAAAGTTGTCTTCCCTTTAGCAACTAGTACTCTTTCTATATTTCCTTGATGTCTTTCCATTCCTAGTACAGATACCATTTATTGGTTGCTGCTACTTCAATGGATATTGCCATTTTCACAAGACTTCTGGCTGTGGCCTCAACTACAACTGCTCCAAAATATGTTATCAACAGTTCAGATCTGAGAAAGTAAAGGAAATACAGCAAGAGAAACAAAGGCAACCAGTGTGAGGGGCTTTTATGCTCTCCTAGTTGTCTCCCAGCCCTAGTTTCCACAGTGGTGGGATTGCCATAGCCCTGGGTTTATATGATCATCCTTTCTGGGATTATCAGGATTTTGGACTATAAGGGAAGGAAAGTATTTTCTCTTCCAATGAGCCCAGAGGGAATGCTACTTTGTTAGGGCTCATCTAAGATATTTCTGTGGCACTTCCCCAGAGCCTCTCAGGTCTTGAGCATCCTAGCTTACAGAAATCCTCTATGGAAAAATTAACATTTCACTATTGTTTTAGGCTGTGATTAGAAATTTTAGTGTGTTTTCTTTAAAAGTCATACCAATTCCTTTGAGTTAACTTTTCTTTGGATGTTTATGTACTGATATATGTTATATTATTGTATATGTGCTAATTATTGAATGTTTAAGTATGCTTCTACTTTATTATTTTTATGTTATGACTATTTTGATTTATGCTGTTATTTTGGCTGTATTATAGCTACAATAGTTTAACTGCTCAGTTTGCTACTACCTATGCATACATTTTTTGTATATATGTATATATACTATGTATGCATTTGTATATTTATGTATACATAATTTTTTTTATTTTGTGGGCTTATTCTAATAACTGGTTTAAGATTGTTTGCTTTTATGCATGTTTGCTTTTATTTTATGGACATAGATATGCTACTATTAAATGTGTTTCTGATGCATTCTGCAAATAATTCTAACCTGTTGACATTGATACAGCCTAACAAGTGATAATTTGCATTGTGTTATATCTACTGCATATAATGGACAAAAGCACAATGTATATTTATATATGTATATGTATATATGTATACATGTATATACACACATATATAAAATTTGCTGAGCATGGAAATTTAAAGTGATTGCCAGGAACTCTGGGCAATCTTTACTCTATGCAAATGGATTTTTGAGGTGGTGGTGTATTATTCCATATGTTAAGGTATTGAAATAGATTTTACATGGACCCAGAGGAATTTTTATTTAGCAGAACTTGGACAATAATCCAGAGAACAAAGGAAGGAAAAGGACAACTATACATTTAGAGCTTGAAGTAACATCTAAGGTTTTTCCTGAAGTGGAGTAATCTGGTTTCTCTAAGGAGGGAGAAACTGCTTTTTCTCTCAAGAACATTATAATAGAGATGTAATAGCTGTCAGGTAAGAGATCCTTCCGTAAGAAACAGAGAAAGAAAAGGAGAATAATAGCTGTTCATGATACACTCCTCTGGGGTACTAAGTCAGGAACTGGTTGACCTGATAACAGCAATTATCTTTCTGGGGGGCAAGTATAATAAAAAATCTCCTAAGGTTTATCAAAATGGATAAAAGTTTAGTCACTTTTGGTGACTAATGTGAATTCCATGTACTCTTCCTTCTCTGATTAGTGACTGAGGAGGCAAGCAGACAGATTCCAAGAACTCCAGCCTCCATATGTGCCCTAGCTCCAGCCTAGCTTAGGCCAGCAGTATGATGTGGAAACCAGTAAAGGTAAAGCAATGGGCTAATATAATTGGACTACATTAGGAAGGCAGAACTTTCATGAACAAGAATATGAAAATCCATTGTACTCTGTCCTTACAATATCTCATTTGGAGAATTCTAGAGAAGGACTTATATGATGACCAGGGCAAGGCACCCATTTTGGTTAAGGCCTTTAAATTTAAGACATATGATCATCTGATGAAGGAACTAGGCATTATTTAGCTTAGAGAAAAGAAAAGAGGACCTAAGAGGGGACATGACAACTGTCTTCTAATTTTTGAAAGTCTGTCTTTTAGAAAAGGAGTTATATTTGTTCTTTTTGGCAGTAGGTGGAAGGTAAAAAGAGTCAATTTAAGTTTGATGTTAGGGAAAACTTAATCAGCTGTTCAAAAGAGGGATGACTTACCTCATGAGGTAACAGTTACCTCTATTTTAAGCAGAGGCTTGCTATCCATTAGAGATGGATAATGACAGTTCATTTCATGTATGGGTTAGAGATCCCTTCCAACTCTTATATTAATCATGTGATCTGTGTCACATTGACTATTTTTAGACTCTTGTACATGGCACTGTTAAAGCAGATGAAAAGTCATTGCCTGAGACTACCAGAGATCTCAGAGAACTTGGGAATAGAGGATATGAATAAAATTTCTCTCCTAAAATGTACTTAGTTTGTCAAGGAAAGAAAATTTTTAACTAGAGAAGACTGTAATGGGATCCCTGAACAGCCTCAATAAATACTCAGATATTTTCTGCTTGCTTCTAATTGACCTTTGTGAAGGTTTAGGGTAAATCTACTTGTTGTTCACAGGTCATCACTGTGATTTCCTTGTTTATCTGATGATCTGAGCTATGGAAAAAAAAAAGCTGCTGACTATGGAAGGTGACTGTTGGGGCCATTCTTAGACACAGCTTTCAGGATGCTAAGCTGTGACCAGTAAGCAGGAGTAGAAGTAAAGGTTCCTTCCTTACTCCCAGGGCCACAGTGATACTAGAAAGTGTCTTTCTTCTCTACCTCTATGGTCATGGCCAAGTGGCAATGAGGACCAGGAGATTTTACTAAGTAAATCTGCATTTGCCTTTATACCTTTTGCTGAATTTCCTTTACCTTAATTGTTCTGCCCACCTCAAAGGCATCTACAAGAATGGTTTCAGTTGTAGCTGTTGCAGAGGTGTAGTCTAACATCAAGGGTCATGTCCACCAGAGGAGCAGTAGCCAAATTATTGTGGTTCATTATAGGGGTCCAGGCAGCATCTGGAATAGGAATGAAAGACACGAAGGGAAAATTGCATTGTGTGATTCAAGTATAAACAGCTTCAGGGAGTGTGACACCACTAGAGGTGCTGACTATGGACTCAAATAGAAGCCTAGACCTTTGGGACCCAAAGGGGCTGCCTATCCAGCAAGGAGCTGCTCCTAAAAGGAACTTGGCAAAGGACTTCCAATACCAGAAATTGTAAGGCCCCAGGGGAACTATACATGTAGGTACCCGGAGAGAGTGTGTCCCTAGTTTAGAGGAATATTTTATGTTCATTGCTCTTGTTATACCTTTCCAGTAAACTGTTTTTCTAAAACCCAATAGCTTCTGGCTGACTTTTTTTTTTTTAACCATTACCTCCTATCCTAGAATTGATACTAAGTATCAGTTCCAGAGCAGAAGAGTGGTAAAGGCTAGGCAATTGGGGTTACATGACTTGCCCAGGGTCACACAGCTAGGAAGTATCTAAGGCCAAACTTGAGCTAGGACCTCCCATGGCTAATGGTAGGAGCAAAGAATTGTGGGACAGGGGAACAATAATACTAAAAACCCAGCCTCAGAGTTAGCCCTAAATGCCTAAGGGAGAATAGCTGCCTCCTTTCTGGAGATCTAACTTATCAGACCAAGTGCAGGATAAGGGTGAGAGGAGTAAGCCTAGAAGGAGCTCTACCAGAGAATCTAATTTTGTCTATAACCCCAATAGCATTGTGAGGAAAGTATAAGTGTAATAGTTATATAAATGTGCATTGATATCTATATATGTTGATCATATTTTAGAATTGGAAGGAACTTTAGAGGCAATGTAATCTACCTCATTTAACAGATAAGAAAACTGAGACCTAGAGAACTGAACTGACTTGAACCTCCAAAAACCTGAATTTTCTGTGTGTGTGTGTGTGTGTGTGTGTGTGTGTGTGTGTGTGTGTGTGTGTTTGGGCCACAATGCCTCTCTTGAGCTCTCTTAAGTAACAATTAAAAACAAAACACTGGTATAGAAGGAAATAGTGAAAGAAGAAAGGACAGGACAAGGAGAGAGAATCAAAATGCCTGGGAATACACAGCTGATAATTATAACTCTGAATGTGAATGGGATGAACTCACCCATAAAACAAAAGCAAATAGCAGAGTGGATTAGAAACCAAAATCCTACCATATGCTGTCTACAAGAAACACACATGAGACAGACAGACATACATAGAATAAAAATGAAAGGATGGAGCAAAATCTATTGGGCTTCAAATGAGAAAACAAGGCAGGGGTTGCCATCATGATCTCTGACAGAGCCAAAGTAAAAATAGATCTGGTTAAAAGAGATAGGGAAGGTAACTATATCCTAATAAAAGGCAGTATAAACAATGAAGAAATATTAGTACTCAACATGTATGCACCAAACGATATAGCTTCCATATTTCTAAAGGAGAAGCTAGTGGAGCTTAAGAATGAAATAGATAGCAAAACCATACTAGTAGGGGACCTCAACCTTCCCCTATCAGATCTAGATAAATGTCTTGAGTAACAATAAAACTGTTTATTTTAAGTTCTTCAGTATTTAACATGAACTTAAAATGAATAATTCTTAATTATTTTTTAGTTCTACAATCAACTATGCCCATCCACTTTTCCATTTTCTCATTATATAGGCAATGAAGTAGTGCAATGAATCAATGGTTCTGAAGTTTGAAAGACCTGAGTTTAAACCTGGAATAATATATATTTATTACGTGTGTGACCCTGGGCAAGCCATTTAACTTCTGTCTTCATGTTTCCTTACTTGTAAAATAAGGATAACAATAGCACTACTTCCCTACCACTGTTTTCTTTTTCATGCCAGAAGTGAAGGGTTATGGAATTCCATCTCAGCAAAAAAAGATGAAAAACAGATTAGGCTTATTGGGACTAGAGTTGCCTTCTCTACTCAGTTTCCTATAGTTGATACAAATGAAACTTCCAACCTCAAATCCCTCCCTAGACATATGAGATATACTGCTGGCTACCAGGAAGTGTCTCATGAATAGAGACTTTTCCTGGCCTAATGGTTCCACCTTGTTCTCTGTTGCATGCTTCTCTTTTTCTACTTTAGTCAGGGTCAATTCTAGGTCATCAATGTCTTTCTTGAGTGATGAACATTCATCTTCCAATTTCCTTTTCTTGGCTACTAATTCAGAATTTGTGTATTCTTCTTCTTCCAATCTCTCACTTAGCTCCTTAATTTTAGCTTCCAGTTGAATCTTGCTCTTAATTAGCCCCTCACATCTTTCTTCTGCATTCATCAGATTTTCAGTTTCCTGGAAGAAAATTTCAGTGATCATATCAATTTCATTATCATTTTGCACAACAAAAATGCCTACAAGGTGTGGTTATGTTTTTCTCTAAAAGCTTAAAATCTGATAGCTAGGATAAGGTAGAACATGATACAAGCATGATACAAAAGAGAACACTTAAGTGTGATCTCAAAACTTAGAGTAAACAGCAGGGCAATTCTAGGTGTTTCCATTAAATAGAATGTAAATTACTTGAGGGCAGGAATTATATTATCTTTGTATCCCCTGCACCTAGTGCAACATCTGGCACATAATAAGTTCTTAAGAAATGCTAAAAATTAATCCATTAATTCAATGATCATTCATTAAGTGCTTATAATATGCAAGATACTATGCTAAATTTTATAGGGAATATACAAAGAGTGATAAGACATGGTCTATGATCTCCAAAAGCTCACAATCGAGTAGGAGAAGTAAGGCATACCCACAAGATAACTTAATGTATACAATTTAGACTGTAAAAGACAAAAAAGTGTGATGACAGTAATATCAGATGAGGGAAAAATCAGCCTTGACAAAAGGATTCAGATAACTTGCTTGTGAGACTGGGGCAACCAAAATAAGCCAAGTAAACTTCAAAAGGAATTCAGGAAAACACAAATTCTCTTAAGGCACATTGCTAATTATTGCTAATGTTTTATCAGAAAGTTATCTCATTTCCTCTAAATATTTTTAAAAGGGCTGTTGCATTATTAAGTGATTTTGTTACATTCAGGAGACTCTTTGCCCCTCTAAGAACATAGCTTTATAATGACTAGCTATGGGAAAATGGATTTAAAGGAAAAGAAATTAACTTTTATAGCAAGGGAAAGAAAGCTATAATTGGATTTTCAGCATGAGGTTACAATGAACCATAACACCGTGTGGCCACTGGGTGGCACCATAGTACCTTTGGTAGAAGTAATTACTGTTCATACTACTGTACCTAACATATGGTGTAACTATTTTTAGAGGAGGTTACAGGGAATAAAATTCACCTTCAGCTGTAATGAGATCTCTTTATTACAGCAGAGTTTGGGCCCTCCATGTCCCATTTACTTCTCTTCCTACAAACATTCAAGATTACCTGTGGACCCCTCAACTTTGCAAGGCCATTGTTGGTGATGTGATACTTCCCCATTTTTCTCCTTATTCTCCATCAGAATCTACTTACTGTCTGGACTTGAAGCTGAAGATCATTATTTTCCTGCAGCAAGGAGACCATTTTCTCCTCCAGCTCTTTCCTTTTAGCTTCAGATTTAGCTAAGTCTTCCTTGGCTTTCTCAAAGTCTTCCTTCATGGTGGCCATCTCCTTCTCAGCTTCAGCACTCTTGAGCAGGGGTTTGATCTTAAAGAATAGATTCATCCAGGGCCAGTGCTTGACATTCATGAATGCTCGAATGTTGTACTGGATGCAAAAGATGGAATCACTATGAAACAATTAGGACAGAGTTTAATGAAACAGAGTGATACCTGATGTATCTATTTGTCCCCAAAATAACATTATCCTCTTAACCACAATGTACCTTAGTTGAATATGTAAGAAGATATGTAAGCTCCTGGAGTACTAGGACTGTTATCTTATTTCATTTTTGTATTCTCAAATCTTACAAAATACATTGCACAGAATAAATGCTTAATGTATGTTTGTTCAACTAGAATGAGCTTAAGTCCAAAGTAACAGACCTAGTGTTCTGGCCATATTTTTCAAATTAAGTGGGAGTGGGGGGTGGAGGGAGAGAATGAGGGTAGGAGAGAGAGATAAAAAGAGTGAGAGAAGGAGAGAGGGAAAGAGAGTTAAGGGAGGGGAGAGAAAGAGAGAGTGAGAGAGAAAGAGAGAGTGAGAGAGAAAGAGAAGGAGACAGAGACAGAGACAGAGACAGAGACAGGGAGAGATTCTTTTGCTAATATTAAAGAATAAACACCTGGGCTATAAAGCAAATAATGCCTTGGAAAACAAACTTCCAAGGCCCAAACAGGTGGTGATGAATCATTTACTGAGAAGAAATATTTTCGGCAAGAAGAATGGGGCCATCATTAAGGAGGGAAAAGAGATCCTTTACCTCCTTTCTAACATATTCTTTAATTCCTTTCGCATCAGGTAACCTCTGCACACAGCCTGGGTATGTGTAATGAGATTCACTAACTTCTCATCTCTCATTTCTTCCAACAATCCTAGGAGACCAGCTTTGAAAAACACCTGTAAATTTGAGGGTAAAAAATATAAGCAATTTCTCATCATGTCACAATCACATATTCGTTCCTTTTTGCTGGGAACTAACAATATACTTTCAAGTTTGAACTGACTTTCTTTTCCTCTCTGCTATCTTTCCCAATTCTTTGTGCATTTTGGTTAGAGAACTCCATTTTTTTTTCCCGCCCATCCAACACCATTCCTCTCAAAAAACCCTCCTTTTTTTTCTTTCCCTCATCTACCCCTCCATCCCTGAGATAGGAATTCAATCTTGTTAGCTTCCCAAGGACAAGCTCTGTTAGGCTGAACTATATCCAAGAGATCTTTTGATTCTGTAAAGGAATATAGCAACTTACTGTCTTACAGCTTCTTCCAAAGTGTCTCTAATCATACAGCTCACTTCTCTTTCATTACTTCCTTTTCCTTTTATTCCTATTTTTCCCCTTGGCATTCATATCTGAAAATTACTATGTTTTTCCTAGATGGTTTAATTAAGTCCCTGAATATACTTTTTAGTTTTTTCCTTTGCCAATTTTCCTTTTACAGGATCATATATTTAGAGTTGGAAGGGACTTCACAGGTTAAATAGCTCAAACATTTCATTTTACAGATAGAGCCCAGGAAAGTTAAGATTGCTCACAGTTACATAGGTAACAAACATTAGAAGTAGTATTGCCTTTAGATATTCTGATTGTAGAGTTGATATATTTTTTTTTTCATTGCTACATACCTTGTGTGGGTTGCAGGCTATAGAAGTAGTTCCATTTAACTAGAATGCACAGAAGAGCACAGTCTTTCTTTTCCAATGGAAGCACTCAGGAAGACTCACAAAAACATGTTAATTTATAAACATATAGTCTCCGTATTACAGCAGTGGTTCTTACCTTGGTGTGACCAAATCTGTATTGTTCATGATCCACATCAATGGAAGAAAGAAGCTTTTCAGAGGCATTCTTGCTGTCAATAAATTGCCCTTCAGGGATAGCACTGGCATTAAGGATTCTGTACCTGCAAAGAAAGAAAGCAGACTAAGGAAGGGAGGGGAACGATCTGATTACCTCCAACACAATGGCCTTGGGACTCTTCTACTGGCTCACTGTTTGTGGAAATGCAACTTTTGCTCAGTCCTATAGGTCTCAGGGTTGATTAGTTTTTCCTAAGGAACCAGAGAGTTTTTTAAGCAGTGAGATAATGGTGAAAATGCTTGGAAAATGTTATAAGTGCTATAAAAATGTGAGGTTTATTATTATTTCCACCATGACTATTGCTATTAATGCTAATTATCAAATAATAATATTATTTAATTGGTATTAAGGCACAGAAGTAAGTTGTTAGAAAAAGTCACCTTGTTAGGTTCTATTTAAAGCTTTAAAAACTACACTAGGATGTTCATTTTAATTTTTTAATATTTTGTTGATAACTTTTGTTTTTATGTCATAGTTATTTCTGCATATAACACTTCCCCTTCTTGTGAACCTGTCTTTAGACAAAGAAAAACAACTGAGTATAACCAACAAATGCAGTGAATGTCTGACAGTGCATACAATCTCTTGCACCCTCAGTCTCTCTGCTTTCTAAGGAAATGAGGAACATAATTTTCTTTCTCTTTTCTTTGGAGCCAAGACTATACATGATTATACAAAGATTATCTTTATATATATTTTCTTATACAATATAACACAAATGCAGTCATTATACAAATTTGACCTCATTTTAGTAGTCTTTTCATTTATATCATCACCTGTATATATTGTTTTCCTACTTTATTTCACTCTATATCATATCACATTTTATTTTATTTCTCTACTATATTATACAAGTTTCCCCATCTCTCTGAATTTCTTTTATCTGTTATTCATAATTGTAAGGATGGGATTTGTGCAAGGGGGATGGGACAAAAGGAGCCAGAGAAGGAGTGGCTGATATTTGGTGACAGTTACTGACAGTTGAGACCAGAGAGAATTCTGGAAAATTTCTGGAGAAAGGAGGAGGAGGAAAGGGGTTCTAGCAGATGACATCCCAGCTCAGATCCAGTCCAGAGGGCTTCCTGAGGATCTTTCTTTGGACAGTGAAATCCTGATTCCCTGGTCAAAGATTCCATCGCATTTCACCCAGCAAGACTTCAATCATCGAGTCAGCTAAGTGTTTGGACTCCATTTTGGGAGCAATCTCTTAGTCTCCTTCCCCCATTACCCAACCTTGCTGAGAGACCCCCTTTCAGTCAAAACTTACAATTGTAGAAAAGGATAGAAATAGAAATAGAAGGAAAAGAGTCAGGGGAAGAAGCTTGGGAGTGGGAACCCCAGGTTCCTTCATGAGTGACAAACTCCATAGAAATAGAGAAGAGGGCACCCCAAATCCCTCTGCCCTTCACCCCTTTCCCCAGTCCCTAAATTGTGATTAATAAAAGCCATTCATTAGTCAGATAGTGTTCCAGAGTGCCCGAGAGACAACAAGGGGGAGGGGATCCACGGCTTGGTCTAGCTGCCTCCATCTTGGAGCCAGACCACCCACTGTGAAGTTGACTGACCTTGGGGGAGGCTTGTATGAACCCTGCCTTCATTCAGAATCGGATTGGGGTACCACATACCTCATCTTATAGGGAAGCCTTATCCCCAACTCCTGTGGAGTGGCAGAACCATCCAGGTCACCCAGTTTCCGGGTGACACCCCCTTAAAGTCTCCAGTGAATATTTGGCCTGAGGGGAGAGCTGGAAGAGAGAGTCACCACCACATAGACTCTCTCTCTCTCCCCTTCTATCATAACATCAGGAACTGGCTCCCTTTATTATTACATAATGCCATAAAATTCCCTTACATTCATATGCTACAATGTATTCAATGACTCCCCACTTTGTTTCCAGTATTTATTCCCACAAAAGTTTCTGCTATGACTATATGGGTAAATGTGCTTTTCTTCTTGTCTTTGACTTCTTTGAGATTTATGCCCAATAGTAGGATCTTTGAGTTAAATGGTATGAACAATTTTAGGGGCTTTAATAATTCAAAATTATTTTTCAGAATGATTGGATCAATTTAGAACCCTCCCAACAGGACATTAATAAGCCTATGTTAACACATCCCTCCAACATAAAATATTACTAGTTTTTGTTTTTGTTTTTGATGTCTTTGATAATTTTCTGGATACTAAATGAAATCTGAGGGTTGCTTTAAATTTCCTTTCTTATTAATAATTTGGAGCAGTCTTTCATGTTACTGTTGATAGGTTTCAGTTTTTATTTTGAAACTTTATATTCTTTGGCCATTTATTTATTGTAGGTCATATTTATGTGTGTTATATGTAACCACTATATACACATGCGTATATGTATTATTTCTTTATAAATCATGGATATAAGACTGCCATCAGAGATATTTAATGCAAATATTTTTTCTTATTAATAATTTTCTTTCTTGTCCTAGCTACATGAATTTCAGTTATGCAAAAACATTTAAAATTTCATTTAGTAGAAATTGCTAATTTTCTCTTTTATAGTCTTTTGAACCCTTTGTTTAATCAATAATTTTCCACTTAGCAATAGATATAAAAGGAACTTTCACCCTTTTCCAGTTTATTATGATATAGCCATTTATATCTGTCTATATCTATTTAAAACTTATTATGGGTTATGGTATAAGCAAGAGGTGCTGAAGCATCTTCCATCTACATTTTCAGTGTGGGAATTTACATCTTGAAAATTAGGAAGCACTACAAATAAGGGCTTGATTTATTGTTTTGTTGATTGTCTAGACTTAAGAAAGTAATGAAAAAATTCAGATGGCCTAAATTTAAAAATGTTGTGCAGGGGTAGCTAGGTGGCTTAATGGATAGAGTACCAGGACTGGAGAAGGGAAGGCCTGGGTTCAAATGTGGCCTCAGACACTTCCTAGCTGTGTGGCCCTGGGCAAGTCACCTAACTCTTTCTGCTCTTCTACCTTTGAACTGATACTTAGTATCACTTCTAAGATAGAAGGTAAGGGTTTAAAAAAATATGTCATATATATATTTGGGGGAGTGGGGTAGGGAGAGAGTCAGTTGTTAAAATATTTAAAAGTTCACCTCTGTCTGTAAGGAACTAGTATAAATTTACTTTCTGCTAAATTGTTTTCCAGTTTTCTCTGTAGTTCTTGTCCTTGCCTTAGTAGTTTAAGTTCTTGAGCTTATTTAACACTGAGTTTTTTAAGTTTTATTGTTGATTCTCACTCAGTCCCTTGATAAATCTATTTTCTCCTTTTATACACATATAAATATGATTTTCATGATTACTGCTTTATAATATAGTTTTGGGTCTACACATGTATCCTCCCCATTCTTTGTTTTATTGAGATTTTAGACTCTTATTCCTCTCAATGAAATTTGCTACTATTTTGCTTTCTATAAAATAACTCCTTGGTCATTTGATTGCCATTTCACTAAATCTTTGTTAATTTGGATAGTATTATTATTTCTATTATGTCACTTTTTAAAGAACCCTTACCTTCTGTCTTAGAATTGATGCTAAATATCACTTACAAGGCAGAAGAACAGCAAGGGCTGGGCAATTGGGGCCAAGTGATTTGACCAAGGTCACATAGCTAGGACGTGTCTTGAGGTCCCATTTGAACACAAGACTTTGTGTCTTCAGGCCTCGCTCTCTATCCATTGAATTACTTAGCTGTCCCTATTTCTATTATGTCAAAATGAGCAATTGAATGAGCAGTGAACATTTTCCCAATTATTTAAGCCTTGCTTTTTGTAAAGTTGAATTCAAGACATTTTGGATATTTTGTAGTTATTTTGAATAAGATTTCCCATTATATCATTGCTTTTGGGCTTTTGTTTTGCTACGTAAAGATGCTGGATAGGATTTGTATCCCTACATTCCAGAAAGTATAAATAATTTAGTTTGTTTTCTGACTTTCTTAAGTTTTCTAAGTAAAAGATCACTCCATCTTTTTTTTTTTTAAACCCTTACCTTCCATCTTAGAATTGATACTAAGTATTGGTTCCAAGGCAGAAGAATGGTAAAGCCTGGGCAGTTGGGGTTAAGTGACTTGCCCAGGGTCACACAGCTATGAAATGTGTGAGACTAGATTTGAATGAAGAATCTCCAGCCTCTTCATCTGGCTCTCTATTCAGTGAGCTACCTCGTTTGCCCCTCTATCTTGCAAATAAGCTTAATTTCTCTCTCTCTCTCTCTCTTTTTTTTTTTTTTTTTTTTTTTGTCAGTAATGATTTACTTCCTTTTCCTTTTCTTATTGCACTAGTTCTAACATGTTTAGAACTATGGTAGATAATAGTGGGAAGAAGAGGGCAACCTTGTATTACTGTTTTATTTATTAGAAAGCTGTCAGATAGTTGCTTATATTAAATAATGCTAGCTTTTGATGTGTTAAACTGGAAAAACACAGAACTATTAAATAAGCAAAAAAAAAAAAACCCAACTCTTTAATTAAGGAGAGAGGTTCAACATAATTCCTCTCAGAAAAACACAGAGCTACATGCTGCAAACACACACAGAGCTCAAAAACTCTGGATGCTCTGGCCACCAATCCCTGGGTTTTGCCAACCATGCTAGATTAACAACTCTGAATAATAAAAGAAATTGGGAAGTTTATATACTCTTTTGGGAAGCCAAGGGACAGGGAAATATGATTGGTTGACATTCCCATGGCTACAGGGAAATGGGAGTGTTCAAACTACACTGACTGGCTGGGGAAAGAAACCATAGCCAGAGGCTAGGGTGTGAGGGAATGGACTAATTTACGTAAAATGGACTCTAAAACCCTGTCTTCTTAGGAAAGGATCTCTGATACTATGGGAGAAGCTACTAGGATAAAAGAGTACTTAGCATTTGATTAAAATCTGTTAACTCCACCTAGCTAAGTCCATTAAATATGTTAAGGTCTATTATTCAGCCTGAAACTGCTAGTCTGAGATTCTCTTCTGGGTGGATTCTCATGGGAACAAAGGGCAAGTTTTGGGGTCTCCATCTTTCAAGCAGGTAGATAGATAGATAGATAGATAGATAGATAGATAGATAGATTGATAGATCATAGAAAGGGCACTTCTATATCTATGGTGTTTAGGGTTATGTTTTTTTTCTCTCTCTCTCACAAATAAGTACAGTAGGAGTAGCTAGGTGCCTCAGTGGATAGAAAGTCAGGTCTGGAGACAAGAGGTCTTGAGTTCAAATCTAGTCTCAGATACTTCCTAGCTGTGTGACCCTGAGCAAGTGACAACACCAATTGCCCAGCCTTTATCACTCTTATGCTTTGGAATTGATAGTATCAATTCTAAGACAAAAGGGAAGGGATTCAAATAAATAAGTATAGTATTTTGTTACAGACTGTTTGGGCATTCATTGATATAATTATGTTTGTCTTCTCGATTTTCATATGATTTATATGCTAATGTAGAATGTTACTGGTACTCCTGTCATAATGACAGCTCAGGTTTACATAATTCTTTAAGATTTACAAATTGCTTTCTTTGCAAAGATGATTTAAGTTAGGAAGAACCTTGCTGAACTATATATATCCCATGGGTCTCATGGAACCTGGGCAGCATCAAGAATTTAAGGTGCAACATATTGGGTTAAGAGATATTAGAGATCAGAGTTTTGTCAAAATGCTCTGTGCTCTGGGAACTGCTGTTTCTGAGCACCTGTGTAGATTGATTTTTAGTCTTTACATTCAAGTGGATCAATATAAGTGGCACAAAACTCAGTTAAAGAAAACTGATGCAGTCTTTGAATCTTTATTCAGCTACATGCCTAAGAAATATTTCCAGAGATTGTAAAAGAGAAAGTCTTTTTCAATTTGGAAAAGTCAAGAGATCAAGAGAAAAGGCTAAATACCGTTGTTTAAAATCTGCATAGAGGATCCTGCTGGGGAATCCTTTCCTGCAAATCCTGATGCCCTCCAGTACTCCATTACAGCGCAGCTGATGCATGACCAAATAATGGTCCATCATACCTGGGAAAACAGGAATAATTAAGGGAATTACTTTGTGAGGAGAAGGCTGTGAAAGAAGAAAAATCTCTAGGCTGCTCAACATTTATCTGGAGGAAAAGAGGGAAGAAATGAGCATGGGAAGAGGGAAAGAAAATAAAGAGAAAATCCCAAGGCAAGTGATATTTTCTCTCTTCCATTCTAGGTCTGTCAATTAAGGGGTGGGGGAAGGAGGATGGGAGGTTCATTTGGACTGATAATCTCCTTCAACTCTAAACACTGAATCTAAACATTCAACATTGATCTGTTCCAGCCAGCACAGCTGTATGCTTCAATTCTGAAGTAATGCAGTGAGAAGTGCCTTTCAGCTCTAATAATCTATGATTCTATGAGTGATAGAAGTGGGTAGAGGATGAGAATTGAAGGGAAGGCAATAATAGCTAATAGTTTGTCTTTGTATAGTGCTTTAAAGTTTTGTCAACATGGAATCTAGATACCCCAAACTTGTAGCCTGGTGGGATCTGATGAACCCCAAGTTTTAGAACTAGCTTGTAAATTGGAGCCTCCAAAGCTTGTACTTGTTCTTGTGAGAATCCAGCTTTGGGGACTCCAACTTACAAGCTAGTTCTAAAACTTGGGGTTTATCAGATCCCACCAGGCCATAAGTTTGGGGTTTCTAGATTCCACGTCGACAGTTTGAAAAATGTTTTGTCTCATTTTCTCCTCCCAACAATCCTGGGAGATTTGGTGCTATTCTTATCCCTATTTTACAGATAAGGAATCTGAGGCAAATAGTTACTTTTCCCCAGATCTCACAGTTAGTAAGTGACTGAGACAGGATTTGAACTCATCAACTTGCATATTCTGCATTCTTTCATCTAACTCTCTCTCAGGAAAATGATCTCCACTTTTTACAGGAGTGCCTCATGTCTTTTCTATTTTAGTTATCTTTGGAACATAAACTACTTGAAAGTAGGTATTTTTAGCTCTAGCAAACTACAGGGACCATTATTTATGCAGGCTGAAGACTCTTGTTACTAAACATTTAATAACCCTTTAAAGTCAGTACCAAAAGGCCATAAATCATTTACTTACCAGGAGTCTTTGTCTCATTTGGAATAAGACAGCGCACAAAGTGAGGGTGAGTGCTCCTGAGATTGGTCATTAGCTTGTTTAAATTTTCCTGCAACACAAATCAAATTAAGGAATTTTAAGATGCTTTTTTTTTACCACTTGGTGCCAATGGACATCAAAACAAATGATCAAGTGACTGGGTGTTGGTGGAGGATTTGTGTGACTTGGAGAGAGAAATCAGAGGGAAAAGGACAATCACATACCCTGAACACAGCAGATACAGTTTGAAAAGAAGATCCCTTCTTTTTCCCGCCCTTCTTACTCCCACCAGAGTCACCTTGGAAGAAACAGTAAGATTGAGCCATAAAATACAAGAAAGAAACAGAACATATTTTAAAGCTAGAAGGGACCTTTGAGGCTATCTTACATAAATTTCAAAAATGAGGCATTACCCCTGCAAAGGCATGGAGATAGGAGAAGGAATGTTAAGTTAGAAAAACAGCTAGTAGTCCAGTTTGGCTTGGGGAAAAATGTACATTTAGGAAAGTATGAGAATCACAGAATTCCTGAGATATCCATACTATGACATATCTGCCAAGTGGTAGATCTCTGCTGGAGAGCTTTGGGTGATGGGTAACCCTCAACCTTTCAGGCTCCCCCTAACGCTAATTGTTTGGGATGTTTCTCCTGATGTTAAGCTTGAATGTGTTTTTTTAGCAGCTTCCATCCATTATTCCTTGTTCTGCCCTCTGGGATCAAACAAAATAAATTGAATTCCTTTCCCACATGATAACTTTTCAAATATCTGAAAATAACTATCCTATCCCCTTTGAAGAGTCTTCTCTTCTCCAGGCTAAATATTAGTAGCTCCTTCAACTGATCTTTATGTGACATGGGCTCAAAGCCATTCATCATCCTGGTTGCTCTTTTCTGAATGCTCTCTGGCTTATCAATGACTTTTCTAAATAGTATAGCCCAGAACCATAAATTGTTATAGAGATAGGCTTTAATCAGGGAAATGTACAGTGGCACCATCTCCTCCTTATTCCTGAAAGCTATTTCTCACTTAAGGTAGCTGATGATTGAATTAGCCAAAAAAATTAGATGCCATGTCACACAGAAAAAAAAAAATCTAAGGCCAAAGTCAACTTTAATAAAACCATTAGATTTTTTTCAACAAACTCCTCTTAAACCTTGAGTCCCACATTTTGTAAATATAAAAAAAAAATTTTTTTTCTGAATCAAGTGTCAGAATTTACATTTATTCTTTTTAAAGCTATTAAACATTCAGTTATTGCCAATTCTTTCTAGTCTCTCAAGACCTTTTTTGCATCCTCATGCTGTTATCCAATGTTTTAGCTCTCCCTCCATTAAATTCCTTATAAAATTAGTCTAGAAAGGTAGGTAGGAACCAGATTGTGAAAGGCATTATATGCCTTAAGTTCTGTTTTGATTCTTCCTTGAAGTGTGGAGGTGACTCTAGGTTCTCAAAGGCTTTGCTAGCAAAAGACAAGGCCTGATAGTTCATATGATGCAATTTAGGCTTCAGATATAGGGTACACAATATATAGTTGTCCAAAAAAAAATAAGCCTTGATAAATTAAGAACTATTCATCATCATCATCATTCATCCTCAGAACATTATCCACCAGATGAGAAATGATTTCTGGCCACAGAAGACTATTAAGACATGAAAGGAGACTATATGAGTGGAAGGAGAACTCACAATGATAATTATAGATCTTTTGATATATATGAATGTATGTACAGGTACTCAAAAGTAATAAAGTTGTATTCCTTTAAAAGTATTTCACAATAAAACTTTTCACCTTTTCAAGTTCTTAAATTTTATTACCCATCTTTATTTGAACTTAGTGAGCTTTTCCTTAGTTTTAGTAACATCTGTTCATTTATTTATTTCATAAGTATTGATTAATTAGTTCACTAATTGTGACCGCACACAAAAACATCATGCCAGTCAAAGACAGAATTCCACAAAAAACCTAAACTCTGTGGCAAATATTATCTCTGAAACCTCTATTGGGTTCTAGTCTAGTAGAGAGAAAGAACCAAAAGGTGAAACCCAAAATAGATAAGCAAATTGAACTATACCTAATGAACCATATTTGGATTCTCATTGCTCCTGGGCAGCTTTGGAATACTAGTGAGTGCCACATGTAAAAACATGACTGCAGAGATTTGACTGCAGAGCTTCCCTGAGGGGAAAAGATCATACCTGATTCTGCACCAGCATAGCTGGAGAAAAGGAAAGAAAGCAATTTTAATGAGGATTTCTGGTACAACCCAACCACGGTCTCATTCAAGGGATCTTTGTTCTTATCCAGCCAGCCTGCAATGTTGTAGTCCACGGTACCAGCATAATGCACAAGAGAGAAATGGGCCTCAGTCTTCCCTTTGGCAGGCTTGGGTTTCTGGAAGTTATTGGATTTGCCAAGATGCTGGTCATATAGCTTGTTCTTGAAAGATGTATCAGTTGCCTTGGGGAACATACACTCTTCTTCCAGGATGGAGAAAATGCCCATTGGCTGAAAAGAAGGCAACAGACACTTGATTTATATCTCTCCTCTTTAAAAAAAAGATGTATACATTATGCATACCATAGATGGAAGAAGTGAAAGCCACGAGCTTTTAATTCTCAATTCTAGTTAGAGTCTAGAATGAAACTAATCATTTCCTGTAAAGGAGGTCTACAATTGGTACAATGGCACCAAGAAACTGAAGACTTGAAGGGAACAATTTTTGTTATTCAGTTTCAGTTTGGTAATAACAATCTCGTGTTTCTAGAGCACTTAGCTTCCAAAATTCTTTTCTAGTAACAGCCCTGGGAAATAAGTATTGCAAGTGTTATTTTCCCCATTTGTCAGGGTTTTAAAGAGGAGAAAATTGTGAGAGGTCAAGTACATTATCTTGTCACACATCAAGTCAGCATCAGAGGTGGAACATGAATTTACCCTCCTAACTCAGTTTAATGCTCTTTTCACTACACCATTGTAGCTTCCAGTGTCAGCTATAGACACTTCCTGCTCTTACAAAGTCATTTAGGTGGTTTTGTGGTGGAAAGGTAGTCCCTTCTTGTCTCCCCTCCCTTCCCACCCCCACCTGTCCCATTACTTTCTGAAGATATAATATTTTTGAGCCAAATGCTGAAGACCACTTTAGGATTTAGAAAATGTATTTTAAAAATTTCCCCTTCCCAGACTATAGCCTCACCTTGATTTTTACCTCTTTGTAGCCATGTCCAGAATGAAAAAAAATATCTCCTTTTCTGCCTTGATTCACTCCTAGCTTTATGCCATGTCACTTTGTCATCTTGGGGCTACTCTTAAGGATTTTGGACAATCTAACTGAAAAGGAAATGCCATATACTTCCTGGCCAACTTGGAGAAATTTCCTATAGGGATGTCTCAGAGCAATGTTGTTTAATTTTCTTTGAACTTAAAGACATCAACTTGTTAATATCTAACATATTAAGAACATATGGAACAGAGAATATAGTTATGGCAACTAAGTGATAGACCAGGCAGGGGAGACTGGAATAATTAACTCATCATTTATTCTCTACAGTAAGCAAAAATTTTCAAACCTTTTCAATGAGCTCAATGCAAGCAGCCAGATCCATCCCAAAGTCAATGAACTCCCATTGGATCCCTTCTTTCTTGTATTCCTCTTGCTCCAGCACAAACATGTGATGGTTGAAAAACTGTTGCAGTTTCTCATTGGTGAAGTTTATGCACAGCTGTTCCAGGCTGTTGAACTATGTGTCAAGCACTTTGAGTAAGACCAGAGAAACAAAGAATGCTACAGTAAATCAAGTACGATGTATATATTTAGTATTTGGTTACTCACATCAAAGATCTCAAAGCCAGCAATGTCCAAGACTCCAATGAAGTACTGTCTGGATTGCTTGGTGTCCAGTTGCTGGTTGATACGAGTGACCATCCAAAGGAACATCTTCTCATAGACAGCTTTAGCTAGGGCACCCACAGAATTAATCACCTTCAAAAAAAACCCCCCCAAAATAAGGGTTCCAAATGAGTATTCTTATAGTTACAATCAAAAACCTAGCATAGAACTGAGTTAAAACAGCAAAATTTACCTGCTGGACATTTTGTCCTTTAGTCACAAATTCATTTCCAACCTTCACCCTTGGATAACACAAACCTTTAAGCATTTCAGCAGAATTCAGACCCATAAGGTATCCAGCTTTATCAGCCACTATGACAAAAGGAGAAATAGGGTTAGTTCCTACAGGACTAACCATATCCCATATCCCAGTGTTCAATTAAGTCTTAGAATTTTCTCTGTCTTTTTAATGTATCATCATATACACAATAATGTATACATGTAATGTATACAATATACACATAATGTATACATCATATACACAAGCAAATGACATTTTTATATCACCTTAGGATGTATCAAATGCTTTTTGAATAACACTGTGACATAATAGCATAACTACTATTAGCACTTCCTTTACACAAATCAGGAAACATTCTCAGAGAGGTAGGAATTTATCTACGACAACACAACTATAAGTATTAGAGCCAAGACTAAAAACTACTTCTTCTTGAACAAGAATGTAAAAACTTGAAGGACATTTTTCATCACTGTTGCCAATCAAAAGCAAGGGCTTTAGAAAAGAAAGGCAGATTCGATCATTGAATACTGATTAGGAAGATAGCTTCTGAGAATGGGATTTGTTTTCTCTGAACTATAGTTTAATAACAATAATAAGTGCCAAGCACTGTGCTAAGACATTACAAATAAAATCTTATTTGATGTGGGAATTGCAATTCTTTGGCTAAGAGCTGGAATGTACCTAACAAAAGTTGGAAAGAAGGTATTTGTAAATCTAAAAGTTTAAAAAAATTAAAAGTAGAAGGGATAAAAGAAAAGGCTGATGTATATTTTTAGTTCAAAAAGTATAATTAAGCACTTACTATACATTAGACACTGTGATAATATTGCATGCAATATGTAAAAAGATGATACATATATTTGTATGTGTAAAGATGCATGAAGATTGTATTTTCATAAAAATCCAAGATTTAAAATTTTGTTCGAGAAAATTTTTCAGGAAAAGAAGTCTGCTAATGCTTTGAATCCAGAAAATGAACTATTTGGAGAAAGATACCTGCAGAAACCTACACTGAATCAAGATGATCCAGAATGAACTTTGGGGTGCAATTGATTGAACACAATTATTTTGAATTGCAGACTCTTATGCCAAAGGGGATTGCCCCCTAATTGGCTTTTTGTCAGTGCATCTAGCAAAACATTGGTTTTGCGCTTGCTCTCTCTCTCTCTCTCTCTCTCTCTCTCTCTCTCCTATTTCCCTCTTATCTCTAACTATTGTAGTTAGAAGATTTTTAGGGGTATAAGATGATTACGTCAAATGATCAGATGGGGAGATGAGTTTCCCAAATCACAGGGGGATTGTGATAATAAGATTAAATATACCTTGCCCATTCTTAGATTTAATCACCAAAGATGTAAACACCACCACTTAATCCACAGGGGGGGAAGTCTATAACCCATGTGTACGAAAGTGGGTGACAAATCAGAATTGACTGACTGCCCCCTGGGCAGTCCTAAGCAAAGCATCTATTGTGATTGGACACGCAAACTAGAAGGAATGCACAGGAAGTGAAGCAAAAGAAGCTCCTTTAAAAGGGAGTGACAACTTTCCGTAACTCTCTTCTTGTTTATATCTTGCACCAGAAGGAGATTTTGCTGTCTGGCTGGGTCTTTGGACGTGGTGAGATTGTTCTTATATCTCTCTCTTAGAACTACATGTGGTGAGTGCAAAAACTGGCCTTTCCTGGATTTCTCTGAAGGAATTCTCCTTTCAAGAGAGGCTTCCTGACCTAAGCTTTTGCTTCATTTATCCCCAGCCTTTGGCCCTTGGGCCTCGGCCCTCTGCTCAATGTTGAGCCTTCTCCAATTGAGGACTAATTAGTCCTACCTGGGTTAAGCCAGGGGCTGGAGCAAATTATTTAGTGCATTAGGTTCATTATCTACCTTATCTTCTCTTTGATTTTCTTACTTTCACTCTCTTTTCTTATTTGTAAATAAACCACCATAAAAGTCATTTTGATTTGAGGTTTCTTCATTAGGAATTGATATTTATTCAATTCCTTGGCAACCAAAACCTTTTAATATTTATCCAACAAAAACCCCTTTTTAGCCCTTACAAGATACAAATGAAAGAGTTCCCATGGTCAAGGAGCTTAATTAAAACAATATAAAATAAATTAAAAATAAATAGAATTCATTAAAGTTTTATTTGGCTTTTTTTGGTAGAGGAGTACTTATAGCATTAAAGAATCAGGTCAGGCTGATGATAAAATAGAGGTAAGGAAAGAAGTTTTTCCAGGAAAAAGGGATTGACTATGCGAAGACATAGCAAAAAGAGATGTAGTGTTGCATATAAGGGAACAGAAAATAGGCAACTTAACTTGAATGTAGAATCATGTAGTAGAGAGGAGAGGAAGGTCAGGGAATGTGTAATGAGACTGGAGAGATGGAAACCAGGTCATAATAGGTTTTAAATGCTAAATAGAGGAATTAACATTTTATTCTAGAAGCAATAGATAACTACTGCAGCTTCTTTAGCAAAGGAAGTGACTTGTTAAAAACTGTATTTTAGGAATATCCATTTATCAGTCTTGCAGAGGAAGAATTATAGAGGAAGAGCCTGGTGGGAAAGGGACCAGTTAGGAAGTTTTTAAAATAATCTAAGAGAGATGAGGAACCATGGCGAGAATAGAAATAATAGGAGAGATAAAAGAGATATAGAAGAAGTAAAATTAATGACTTGGCAACTGATTAGATGAAGGTGAGAGTGAAGAATAGTGTATGACTAAAGTTATGATTGGAAGAATGGTGGTGTACTCAAAATGAAAAAAAAAATAGTAAACTTTGGAGCAAGATTTCATAGAGTGTAGCAAGAATGTAGAAATACAAATAGAAATAGAAATGCCAAGGAATTTATAGGAGAAAAAAAGAAACTAGCTATATAATCCTGACCTCAGATGTCTACCCTGAAAAAGAACAAAGAAGGGCTCACTAGATAGAACTAAAGGCAAAGAGACAACTTTTACTAAATTACTATCACTTGACACTTAGTGGAATGAGACACACAATAGAAATAGAGTTCTTTGAAGGATATGCCTTGTTATTATTATTATTATTATTATTATTTTAAAAACTTGTACCTTTTGTTTTATAATGTATACTAAGCATTATTTCCAAGGCAGATGATAAGGGTAAGATGTTAAGAGATAGAAAATTGGGGTTAAGTGACTTTTCCAGGGTTCTAGGAAATATCTGAGATCAGATTTGAACCTAGGACCTCCCATTTGTATCTCTGGCATTTAGCACAAGGCAAATAGAAGATGCTTAATAAATTCTGACTGATTTCTTTAATGATTTCATTTTCCAAAAGGTACAACAATCATTATGGGACTATTCAGTATCTGATTCCCATCAACGAGAAGCCTGTTGGATTAGAGATGACAGAAACATTAGGATAAAGAGATAACATCATTTAAGAATTTCTAAAAGGTAAGATGGAAAAGGCATTATCAAATATTTACTATATTTCAAGACAACAGATTTCAACAGGCTAAATCTAATATGAAAAAAATTAATATACCAGGCAAAATCCAATATGAGGAAATTTAATAGAGATAATCATAAAATTTTTCTCTTTCATCCAAAAAAATGAACTTTACAAGTACAAGATGGGGAAGATGTGGCTAGACAACAGTCTGTCTGATTTGGGGATTTTTAACGGGTTACAAGTTCATTATGAACCAAAAGAGTTAAAAAAAACAAGCAACAAAAGGTTGCATTCTTCAATGCCAAGCTCAAAAAGTTCCTCTTCTTTGATTTTTTTTCTTTTTTTCCCGACCAAGAAAGATCCCATCCCTCCTCTGAACTCCTAAAAAATGGTTTGGGCATCTGAAGTCTTGAGTAAAAGTCTCAGCTTTAATCTTTAATAGCTGTAACCCTTAATTTCTTTGACCTTCATTTTCCTCATTTGTGAAATGGATTTATTACTTTGGCCAGGGGTGTTGCATGGAAAGTACTTTGAAAACATTAAAGAATTCTAAAGGGATAAATTGTTGTTATTAATGTCAAAGTTAAATATTTCCATTATGGTATTTAATTTTTTTTTTCTAAATCCATTCCATTCTGAACTTCTCTATTTCTTTTCAGTTGCCCTGATTGTCAACTTCAGAGTCATCTTCAAATTTTTCCTTTCCTTTCCCTCCTTCCTAACCTGTGAGGTAGGTAGTGTTAGAATTATTGCCCTCATCATACAAGTCAGTTACCTGAGTTTCTCACAATTAAATACGACTTTCCCGAGATTGAATAGATAGTGCTTGGCATAGCCAGCAGTTAAACTCAGGGTCTTTTCATTTCTAATTCATTTGTTTTTTTTTCCATTTTGCTACTCACATTTCCCATAGCACCTAGAATTAGACATCATGATAACCTATGAAAAATTTACTATCAGAACAACAATGCATGAATATAGAAGTTTAGAGGACTGTTATCCAAAAGCTTGGGAAGCATAATTGTTAAAAAACACAAGCTCTTCCTTAGGATAGGTATTTAGGGAGCTGTTCAGTTCCTCTGGAAT
This sequence comes from Gracilinanus agilis, assembly GCF_016433145.1. Taxonomy (NCBI): domain Eukaryota; kingdom Metazoa; phylum Chordata; class Mammalia; order Didelphimorphia; family Didelphidae; genus Gracilinanus; species Gracilinanus agilis. Next base: position 237,714,499 of record NC_058133.1, read on the forward strand.
TACTGGGGGAAGTTGGACTGTGTTTTTCCTCGCCCCAGTCCCCTTCTCCTTCAAAATTGTCTATATTGGGAGGGAATATATTGGGAGGTTTTAGCTTTAATTTGACTGCTCCCTTCCCCTACAATATCAACACAGGGCTTCCTTCCTTCTTTCTTTTCCTTCCTTCCATCATTAAGGATTTATTAATATTTTTAAAAAATTAAAAATTATACCTATAATTCGTTAGTTGTATGGAATGCTCAGGGACAAATTCCTTTATCAGTGCATATCCACAATTCTTTTGCAATTTAGTCTCAGAGAATTATCTAGGTCACTGAAAGGTTAAGTGACTTGCACAGAATTACATTGACAATATGTTCAGAGGCAAGATGTGAACCCAGGTCTTCCAATAACTTCTGCTTCTTCCTTCCTTCCTTCCTTCCTTCTTTCCTTCCTTCCTTGCTCACTTTCTTCCAAGAGAATTAGGATGGAAGTAGAAGTTAAGGTCAGGAGTCAGACATCTCAATTTGGATATCCAATAGTTCATTTTTATTTTATAGAGGAAGAAATTGAAGTAGAGAGAAATGAAGTGGCTTCTCCATGGAAACAGTTAAAAACTTCCCTCTCAACTTGAGATGTCGGCCATGATAATTCCATCCTATTACATTCCATTTCATTCTAATTATGTAGGTTATTTGGTCAATAAACATTTATGTATTCTATGGTCCAGGCAGTGTCTTCACTATAAGAAAAACCTAATTAAAAAAATCCTAGCTTAAGTACTAGACTTAAAAGGATTTTTGGATTTCTTATAGGATTTTTATATATATGCATATATTAAAACACATTTATTCTCTATATTTAAACCTACATGTAGAATAAGATTTCTTTTTTCATTGATATGATTTAATTTGACCAAAATTTGGTGTTTATACATTTTCTAGGAATATAGCAAATACTTAAAGCAAGGTATGCTTTAGGAACTCATTTCTACTGGGAGATCTTTTGATCCTGTGGTCTTGTCCAATGACTTTACCTTCAGTTCCATCAGGTTCTGCCTGTTCCTCTCGCTGCTTCTGCTTGAACTTCATGTTCCCATAATGCATCACAGCTCCTGTCAGCTTGTAGATTCCAATTCTCTCTTCTGAACTAAAGCCCAGGATATCTATAGCATTCTGAGGGTAAAAAGAATCATATTCTTATTGGATCACAGGAGTTCAAAAATATCTCTTTTACTTTGCTCTTGGGGTAGGAGGTAGAGGGAGTGAACTTCTCTGCAGGGTCAGGTGCAAGGATGCTAAGGAGACTCTTGTTATATAAAAAAATGAACTATTTATTGAGAATGTAAGGATAAAAAAAAAGATTTCTAACTTTAAAGGATTCTAACTCCACCCAAATAAAACTCCTTGGTTCCACAAGGAACCACTTCTCCTGTTTCCACAGGCTACACTGATCCTTCCTCATCTGACTAACCCAAATTTTCCCTTTTCTACAATAAAACTAATACTATTATCCTTATAAGAAGTTATAAAAATAACAAAGACCAGCTGGCTGAGCCTCAACAAGAACCAAGCCTTAGCAGACTCAGAGTCCAAACCAAAGACCAGGTCTTTCTTTGGTCTTCTCAGATATAAAGCAATTTATAAAACAGGAATAGACAGTCACTAGTGTTTCCCAAGTTGGAAAAGGAAAATCACTTAGCTTCTTCAGGTTTTTCCCTCCTTTTCCTTCTACCTCAGACAATGAGGAAAGAGAGAAAAGAAGATGTCACCTTCTCCCAGCATTCTGAGAGAGAGAGTAACTGCTCCCCCTCAGAGTAAATGCCACACCCAGAGAGAGTAACTACTATAGGAAAACCATTAAACTGTCAACATTTGAAACTGACACTCTGTCTCAGATGTGTTGAAAACTCCGATTCTTTCTCAAGCCAGCTTTTCTATTTATCTCTAACCTAATGTAACAAGACTGAATTTCTAATATCATCCTTATAATTTCCCTCCTTCGAGCACATGGAGAGATAAAAAAATCTCTCCCATATGCTCGCTATTCTATATAATTCTAAAACTATACCTAACCTTATTATTATTATATTCTTCCCCCTCCAAATAGTCTTACTCTTATTCTTATCTTAACCTATTCTTATTGCTATACCTTATCTATGCTAACCTGCACTAGGGATATAAATCAAAGAAAAGAAAATTTCAATGAAAACTAATAATTAATGAAACAATGAAACTTTTGAAACAATAAAATAGTTACAAAAGCACTGAGAACCATTGAGAGGCTCAGCTCTCCTGGCTTGTAATTCAACAGGTTTAATTCTAAAGAAGTAGTGATTCCTTCTCTGGATACCACAAAAGCATAGAATGTTAGAGATAGAAGAGGACTTTAAAGATCATTCCAAGGGGTATTTAACTTTTTGTATCAGAAGTTCTGTTAGTAGTTTGGTGAAGCCCATGGACTCCTTTTTAGAAAAAATCTTTAAATGCATAAAATAAAATACATAGAACCATGAAGGAAGCCAATAACATTGAAATACAGTTATAAAAATATTTTTAAAAATAAAGTTTATGAACTCCAGGCAAAGAATTGAATTCTAGTCCAATTCTTACAATGTATAGATGAGCCTATGGAGATTGAGAGACTTAAGCACATAGGTAGCAAGTGGTAAAGCTGAGATTGAAATCTGGGTTCTCTGACTCCAAAGCCACAACTATTTCCTATTCTCACATATGTAGTAAATGTTCGAATCAGGATTTGAATTTAGGTATGCAGATTTCAAACTTGATGCCATTTCCACTAGAAGTACACCATTTAGTCCTGTCTACTCATTTTACAAAGGAGGTAACTGAGCATGCTGTGCCTGGTGATTTGATTTTGCAACCATCTCCATCTGCCCAGCAACAAAGCCTTCTTAACAACAAATAAATATTTAAAAAATTAAAATCAATATTGCTTTTCTATGTTTTCAACTTTATTAAGGAAAGATAATTTTATGGAATGTTGCAAGAGGAAGAATGGACACTAGGCTATAGAGTAATGCTCCTATGTCCAGGATTGAGTTTTTTTCTATTTGTAATCCAACTTGCAAGACACAGTCTAGTATCATTTTCTATAGCTTTCATAGGAGGGAGCAGGCTACTGACAAAATTTTCTCACACTGAATAGCCAGAAATCTGATTATTTGGGGAAATGAGAAAAAAGATGCTAGTGAAGAAGCAAGTGCAGACTATGAGTGAGGATTAGAGATTGTAGTGTAAGGCATTCTATACTGAGAATCAAGAGGTCTGAGTTCTAATCTCAACTCTGTCACTCATCATTTTGTGACCTGAGGGGAATAACAAATTTCTCAAGCAATTGCTTCTTCATCTGTCAAATGAAATTGAACCAATGCCTGTTATCTCTACTTTTTAGGGAAACTATTAAAATAAATGAAGTAGTGGCTGTGAAACTAATTTTTAAAATATAAACAAAGGCATAAATATGAGGAATTTTATTTTTTATTAAAAAGTTACAGTGTAGAACTAAAGTTCATTTTATAGAGATTTACTGTGTCTCCTATTTTGGGACATTTTCTAAATGGAATAACACTTGCCTGAGATCCAAGATTCAGATCTGACTTCTACTTTCTAGTGTATGACTACAATTTAATTTAAGAAATACTTATTAAGTATTTACTATGTAGAAGAAATGGTTGTTATCTCCCTACCTCTAGATTTCAGTTTTTTCATTCATAAGAAATTGGGTATTTTTAATTTATCTCTAAGGTCACTTCTAGATCTGGTATGAATTTGCTACAACTAGAAAATCCTTGCTTCCTTCCAATTTTGAGGTTCTATGTTTTTTCCTAAAAATTAAAATGCTTACATCTGTGGCCAACAGCTCTTCACCATCATCGATGCTTGCCACTGTGAGCTCTCCTTGACTCACAAAAGGAAAGTCATAGGGGTTGGTTGAAATGAGAAGCAAGTCTGTGAAGAAGAGAAGTTCCCCTTAGAATTACATGCAGCAAAAATTTAAAAGGAAATATTTTTTTTAAAAAGACTGAATGCTATCGTTTTCATGGCCATGCTTAGGTCTGAAGAAATGAAAAATTATATTTCCCTTTTTTATTTGCAAAAGTATGGAGAACATTGCATATGCCATCAGACTTGATTGATATATTTATTATTCTGTTGTTTCTTTTTATGACCTCTTTTTGTGGGGTTTTCTTGGCAAAGATATTGAAGTGGCTTGCTACTTCCTTCTTTAGCTCCTTTAAAGCTGAGGAAGCTGAGGCATACAGAGTTAAGTGATTTCCGTAGGATCACCTAGCTAGTAAGTGTCCAAGGCTAGATTTGAACTCAGGTATTCTTGACTCTAGGCCTTGTGCTCTAGACTATGCCATCTAGTTCTGTTGAAATGCTTTTTCTTCTCTTTTTCATGTTTTGTGACAATGGGTGGCTCACTTGGTAGGGAAGGGTGGAGATTCAAAAATGAAGGTCATCTTAAAATATATCAATAAAATTAATTTTAAAAAAGAATCATAAATATATATAATGGTACTTGCCCAACAAGCATTTATGGGCCTAGAAGGGAAGAATGAACATTCCTAGGTATTTACCAATGAGCTCTGGCTTCTTATTGGACATAATTTGGTAAAAAATGTGATAGCTTCTCTCACTGGACAGCTGAAATGTCACTCTGGATTTTTCCAAGAGATCTGAAGAAGTAAAAGAAAAGGTTGATGGTTAGAATCCTGTGAGAAGTCATTGCAGGAAAGTAAGATGCCCAGGGTGGACCTAGACTCACAGGTTTCAATGTCAGCAGAGGCCAGTTTTCCTGTGGCTCCAAAGTGAATCCTAATGAATTTCCCCTGTTTAGCAAAAACAAGCAAACAAAAACAAACAAAAACCCCAACAAAACAAAACACTATGTCACTATTATACAGTATATGGCATATAAATATATATTTAAGTAATTATTTATTTGTATTTATAATATTATATAGTTACACAGTAGAGACTGCATCAAAACTAAAGGAGCTACATCTGAAATTCTGGCTTGGGATATTGGGAATTCTTCATTTATTCATTGGATTAAAATATTAATTTGAGGGTTTTTCTTCACTGGCTTTTCTTTGATTAGTAACAAGGTCCTTGTATTGACCTAAGGGCATATGAGCTATGAAATGCTGGTAAATGCGATTCAAGGAGAGCTCACAGTGGCAAGTTATTCTTTCTGCCTTTGGCACCTATACTTATCTATCTCTCAGCACCACAGATGGAGCTTCAGGCTAGAATTTAGGGGTATTTGCAGAGCATTTAGAAATCAAGTAGGAACCAGAATATGATCTTACAAAGCGTGAAGAATTGTCATTTCGGACAGTCTTGGCATTTCCAAAGGCCTCCAATAGGGGGTTTGCCTGGATGATTTGATCTTCCAAGTTTCCCTAATAGTGACAATGGAGAAAGAAAATAACAATTTTGACTATATTTCTGATTCATATTCAAGAAAGTGATTAAGTAAACTTGTGGAGAGAAAAATTTGAGGTCCCATTTAATGTCGGTTTCAGACACAAGTCTAAAGTAATTAGCTTTACCTGACTTGCTAGTTACTATAATAACCTCTCCATTTTCTGTCATTGTATTGACCAATGAGAGTAGTCTGTGCTGCTTCAGCAGCCCCCATACGCTCAGAAAAACAATTTGATCCCTACGTGGGAGAATCCTAAAGATCTAGGTAGCTAAGATTACACGAACATGTACTAGTTGTGGGACACTGGGCACTGGGCAAGTACTAGTTGTGGGACACTGGGCAAGTTACAACCTCTGAATACCTCAATTTCCGAGCTGTAAAATGGATAAAAATAATAGCGTCTACCTCCCAGAATTGTAGAGAGTTTCAAATGTAAAGAGTTTTGCACAATGCCTGGCACATCATTTTATAGATGAAGAAATGCAGATCCAGAGAATTAGAGTGACTTGGTGAAGGTTCCATAACTAGTTGATTATAGAGCCAGGATATGAACCCAGGATTTCTGACTGCAAATCTGATGCTCTCTCTATTACACTGTAAAATTTTGTAAACTCAGTTTCTTCCTTCCTTCCTTCCTTCCTTCCTTCCTTCCTTCCTTCCTTCCTTCCTTCC
>NC_058133.1:237725587-237759271 GCF_016433145.1 Gracilinanus agilis
CCTTCCTTCCTCCCTTCCTTCCTTCCTTCCTTCCTTCCTTCCTTCCTTCCTTCCTTCCTTCCTTCCTTCCTTCCTTCCTTCCTTCCTTCCTTCCAATTAGCAAGGGTGGAGGTTGCTTTGTACATCTTCAGATAGAGGTGTTGGAAAATTCTTTGAGAATATCTTCTTATTCCATCATTCTATACTTCTTTGTAACTACTGCATGGATTAATCAATTAGAATAACAATGTAGATTCACCTGCATTTTCCCAGGCTGCTGCTCCTTCTTTTTCTCCCCAGTCAGTGCGATTGTTGCAAAGTACTGGATGACTCTCTTGGTGTTCACTGTTTTCCCAGCACCAGATTCTCCACTGTAGCGTTGAAAGTAAATTAGTTAGCAACAGAGCCAGATGGCATCCCTAGTTTCAAAATAGTCATAAAAGAAAAGAGTTACTTACGTGATGAGGATAGATTGGTTGTCCCGGTCTGAAAGATTAAACAAAACAAAAGATTGTAAAAGTAGAGAAATAGAGAAATGTACTAGAAGAGCACTGATATAGAGCAGATGCACCTGACGTTATCATAGGTCTCTCAGAATAACCTGACAAATGAAAAACTTCAACACCATAATAAAAGAAATAACAGAAAAAAAGTAACAAATTCTGGTTCAAACTCCAAGAGACACAATGGTTAAATTGAACAATTTAGAAAAATAATTAATTCTGCCTCAGAGAGTTACTTGGCCTTTCTCAGGAATAGTTTCCTTATCTTTAAATGGGAATAATGGTACCACTTTCCTTACCAGGTTTACCCCCAGATCTTTTCCCCAAATCATTAATTATTACTAAGTTGGATCTATATTAAAGATGGAGGAGTGGTTCATTATTAGGAAAGCAATCAATATAATTAATCAAATTTAAAACAGAAACATCTAAAGTCACCCAATTATCTCATTACATATAGAAAAAGCAAAAGTAGAACACTCACTTATGCTAAATAACTTTAAAGGTAGGAATGAAAGGGCAATAGTACTTCTAGACTTCAAACTTACCAGCCAGCAAGACCATTTGATATTGATTTTTTTTTAAAAAAATAGGTCAATGAAAGACTAGACAAAGAAGAGTTAGAATTAATTGAGCTAATTGATCCAGTTTTTGATAAACACAAATCATAAATTACCCAGGAAACTCTCCATTTGATAAGAACTTTTAGGAAAACTGGAAAGTAATCTTTCAGAAATGGCTTAGACCAGTATCTTACATTATATTCCATCAGACATTTAAAATGGATACATGATTTGATATTAAAGTTCATTCCATAAAAATTAGAAGAGAAACACATTAAGAATTTTTAACCAAGCAGAAGGTAGACAATTATATAGATACATAATAATTAATAATAATAAATTATATAATTTTGATTACATGAAATTTAAAAGCTTTTGTACAAAAACTATTCTAACATCTAAGATAACAAAGAAGTGGCCAACTAGGGAAATAATCTTTGTAACAAATATCTCTGATAAAGATTTGATATCCAAAGTATATAGACAACTAATGGCAATGCATAGGACTAAAAGACATTCTCAGATAAAGAAGTGCTCTAGGGATATAAACAAACCATTCTCAAAAGAAGAATTATAAGGCTAAATGCAAGCAATGCAGAAAAACATAAAATGTATGAAGTAAGAAACTTTGCATCTCTTTTATGCTCTTGCATTGCTGATCTGTATATAGAGGTTGCCTAATTAATGCTTGATGAATTAAATTCAGACAAGAACAACAGCACCATTAAAATCCATATTATGGAGTAATTGGGTAACTCAGTGGATAGAGCTCCAAGCCTGGAGTAGGAGGATCTGGGTTCAAATTTGGCCTCAGACACTTCCTAGCTGTGTGACTGTGGGCAAGGCACTTAACCTTCTTGCCTAAGCCTTGTCCTTCTGTCTTAGAGTTGTTACTAAGACAGGAAATAAGAGTTAAAAAAATAAAATTTAAAAACAAAAAATCATATAATAAGGAAAACTTCAGGAACAAATGTAGTTAGGGGAGATGACATAGTTTATTTTGTTGTTCATTTGTTCAATCATATCTGACTCTTTGTGACTTCACTGACTTTAGTATGCCAAGCCCTTCTTTCTTCCTCTATCTCTTGAAGTTTGTACAAGTTCATTCTTGTTGCTTCCATGACACTATTATCTATCTCATCCTCTGCTGTCCTCTTCTTTTGTCTTTTCCAATGAGTCCTGTCTTCTTATGTGGTTTAAGTATTTAAACTCCTGCTTTCACTGAACAGTCTGAATTAATTTAAGTATCTACTAATTTGATCTCCTTGTTGTCCAAGGAACTCTCAAAATTCCTCTCAAGCACTATATCATTATATTATATTATATTATGGCATAAAATGTCTAAAAGAAAAGTTTATGAAACCGGATATGGGAAATATATATATATTACTGGGTGGATTGGGGATAGTTTTATGGAGATCATTATTTAAGTTGCATGGCTAGGGTAGGATGTCCATTGATGTGGAGATGAGAGGAGGAGCCATTTCCAAGATCATATGATCATAGATTTAGAGCAGAAGGAAATCTAGACCAACCCCATCATTTTTTAGAAATGGAAATTGGTACCCAGGGAGGTTGGAGTCCCAAGTTATTAGATGGTGCTAGAAGTGAGAATTCCCGTCCCTCTGACAACAACAGGAATCTGTAATCTTTTTTACATGGACCTCTTTGGTAGTCTGGTAAAATTTGTGACTCCTTTTCAAAAACAAAATTTTTTTTTAAATAAAAGAAGCGGAGATAGAGAATATTATAAAATATAAAATGAATAATTTTGATTACATTAAATTAGAAAGGTTTTGTACAAACAAAGCTAATAAATCCAAAATTAGAAGGGAAGCAACAAATTGGTAGAAATTTTTATAAACAAAAACCTCTGACAAAGTTCTACTTTCTCAAATTTATAAGGAGCTAGGTCAATTGTACAAAAATCAAGCTATTCCCTACTTGACAAATGGCCAATGTCCCATGAATAAGCAGTTTTCAGATAAACAAAAAAAAAACTATCAATAAGTAGGATCAAGTGTTCTAAATCTCTCATAATCAGAGAAATGTAAATCAAAACAACACTGAGATACACCTAGCAGATTGGCTAATATGACAATAAAGGAAAATAATAAATATTGGAGGGGTTGTGGCAAAATTGGAACACTAATGCATTGCTGGTGGAGTTGAGAATTGATGCAACCTTTCTGGAAGGCAATTTGGAACTATGCCTAAACAGCTTTAAATGACTGCCTGCCCTTTGATCCAGCCATACCACTGCGGGGTTTGTACCCCAAAGAGATAATATTGAAAAATGTTTGTTCAGAAATATTCATAGCCACACTCTTTGTGGTGGCAAATAAATGGAAAATGAGGGGGTATCCTTTGATTGAGGAATGGCCGAACAAATTGTGGTATATGATAGTGATGTACTACTACTGTGCTATAAGGAATGATGAAATGGAGGGTTTCTATATGAATAGGAACTGATACAGAGTGAAATGAGCAGAACCAAGAGAACATTATACACAGAAAATGAAACATTGTGGAACAATCCAATGTAATGGACACAATCTCAAGGGACTCATGAGAAAGAATGATATCTACTTTGAGAGAAAGAACTGTGGTACTAGAAACACAGAAGAAAAACAAATGGCCAGTCATTTGTTTATATGTATATATGACTGGGGGGTTTGGTTTTAAAAGAGTGCTCTATTGCAAAAATGAATAATATGGAAATAGGTATACGTGATAACATCTATATAACCCAGTGGAAGTGCTTATTGAATCTGGGAGGGGGGAGGGAAAGAAAATGAAATATGTAAACATGAAAAAATATTCTTAAAATAAAATAAAAATAAATAAATAAATAAAAGAAATGCAACTTCTCTTTTAGAAATGAGTAAAAAATAATTTTAATTTATTTTATGAAATTTTTATGTCCAGCTAAATTTATGGATCCCTGAAATCTATACCCCAAGAGGTCTGCTGATATAAACATAAAGTTTTGCTTTGGCAGTCCCTGTTGGCACTGTGGTTAAATTCTTGATTTGACAAATAAGATGAAGGGAAATTCAAGACATTTCACAATAATAGTTAGAAAAATTATCATGGTTACTGATAGAATGTTCACTCACCAGTTAACATGAATTGATAGGCATTGTCAGAGATGGAGAAGATGTGGGGAGGGGCCTCCTGTCGCTTTTTGCCCCTGTAGGCAGCCACCACCTCTGTGTTATACACTGGCAGCCACTTGTAGGGGTTGACAGTGACACAGAAAAGGCCTGAGTAGGTCTGTAGGAAATAAAACCCAGTAGGACTTATTAGTCCATCTCCTGTCCTTGAGGATTAAGGATTTCTTTCTGGAGGTAAGGGATATTAGGAATTTCCTTACATAGATCATCCAGGCTGCGTAGCGTTCTTTGAGGTTATACAGGACAGCAGGTTCATGTAGGTGAGTCATCATGACCATGTCTTCGATCTTGTCAAATTTTGGAGGGTTCATTGGGAAGACTTGGTCATTGTTCAAAGTGACAGTCTAAGTGATAAGAAAAGGGGGGAAATTATAATTGAGGATCAGAGGACTTTGTTGATTGATGGAAGGGATACAGATAAAATTCCATTATGATAGCTGGCTTTGGGGAAAAGAAAAATGTGTTGTATAATAGACATATAATTAAAGTAATTATTTGATACACATGTAGTTATAACAAATTCTTCATAATCTTCCTCATCAAATTCTTTCTTCCTTCCCTCCCTCCTTCCTTCTCTCCCTCCTTTATTCCTTCCCTCTCTCCCTCCTTTATTCCCTCTTCCCCTTTCCCTCTCTCCCTTATTCATCCTTCCCTTCTTCCCTCCCTTCCTCCTTTTCTCCCTCCCTCCATCCCTTTCTCCCTTCCTTCCTACCATCTTTTCTTTCCCCTTCTTTCCTCTCTTTCTCCCTCCTTCTCTTCCTCTATCTCTCCTTCACTCCTCTCTTTTTCCTTTCTTTACTTGATTATATGAAAGATAGGAAGAGGTTAGCTCTTTATTGAACTTTGTTCTTACTATCAACCAGCATTTACTATTGATCAACTCCCAGCTTCTAGTGCACACGTTATTATTGTCACATCCCCTAAGAGATAAACAAATAAAACACACACTTCTCAAGCATCCAGCAAAACAAAATAACATAGAACTCATAAAGTAGAATTCTAAAAGCTCAAATGGGTAGGAGTGAGGTTTTCTACATGCTAAGCATCAAACTCATTGTCTCTAGCTCTTACCACCTAACAAGACTTCACTCTAAGAAAAAAATGTGACTACATCTTAAAGTTCATTTTAATTATGTTTTATAACATGATCAATACTTACTTGGTCATCTAGGGTCTTTACTGTTACTTTATCATTTTCTCTGCTCTGGATCATAGCTTTCACATACATTTCTTTGTCATCTACTATAAAGCAGGCTTTCTTAGAATCAAAAGGCCGATTTTGAGCCTCGATTCTTTCCTTCTCTGATTTTCGGAGATAGGGAGCAGCTTCTCCAAAAGCAGCCATTTCCATATCAGAACTCATGGTTGCAGAAAGACTGGGAAGTTAAAGGGAATTTTTGTGAGAGCTATTTCTGAATCAGGAGCATCCATCTTCTTTCATATTCTTTGTGTTCATAATATATATGGGCCAGTTAAATGTGTGGATGTGTTACTGACTTTACAAGGAACCATAGAACTCATTATTTTCAACTGAGAAAAGATTGAAGAAATATTTGAGATGGGAAAAAGATTGGGGAATTAGATTAGTTTTTGTGACAAATTTAAATTGACTCAGTTATGAGTCAACAAATCTTTTTCAAGCATTCTTCTTACCAATGAATACATTGACAAGAAAGAATTAAGCATCTACAATGCTCCAAATGAGAGGCAGTGTGGTATAAGGACTAGAGTCCTGTTAGGTTCAAGTTTTGACTCTGATACTAACTTTGGGATCCTGGGCAAGGCACAACTCCAGGTAACTCTCTCAGCCTGACTAAGATGCAAAGGACCTATCTATCTGCCTTGGTAATGGAGATTCCCCTATCAAGGGTTCCTTATACCGATATTGAGATCACAGGTATAATGGGGAAAAAATGCTTACTTATCTCAGTGACAACTCCAAGACACAAGGGTCAGGCAGACAGGGTTAAGTGGCTTGACCAGGATTACCCAGCTAGGAAGTGTCTGAGGCCAGATTTGATCCCAGGTCTTCCTAATACCATGTCTATTGCTCAAAAGAGCCACCTGGTTGCCCTCTAGGGAGCATTTTGAAAAGTTGCATAGTTTTTGGGAGAATTCAACTAGAACCTTCTGAAAATGTCTATCCTTCCTTTCATTTCTATGAAATTCAAAACAGAATATGAATTGAAAAGAATGTAGAGTACTCTTTACAACTCCATAGAAAAAAGACAACTTTGGGCTTTGATGAATTATCTAAAATGCAACCTGGTTTCAATGCCAAGTTCTTTGTACTTTATTCAAATTAAGATATTTTGCTTCAAATAAAATTAATATAGAAGAATATACATAAAAGATACTGGGGCTTAAAAAATAAAAAAAAAGAAAAAGCTAATTGGGTTTTCTAAAAGTGAGAAGCATACAGTATTGTTTTCTATTTGCAAGTATTGAGATTGCTTCATTACTCTAAGTCAATATTCATTATAGTAAACCAATCTCTGTCTACAGAGCATTGTTAGAGTGGGTGATACAAGCTCCATGTTACTGTAACTGTTACTTTATCCCACTTAGCAAAAAATGGTGGTTTTAAAAATATATTGTTGGAACTTCAGGAATTCTTCATAGAAAAACAAGAAAGTTTCTGGGTAATGTGCAAAACAGAAGAAAACTAATCTTCCTTTTTAGCAAATCTGGTTATGTCATCTGCTAAAAAATCTTCAGACTATTGCTGATTAAGTCAAGCTCAAACTTCTTTACCTAATAATAAAGACCCTTTGTAATTAATGTTGTCCTGCCTTTCTGACCCTACTTCATATTATGACCTTACTCATAATCTGTATCTGTCAGATAGAACTACTCTGTCCCTGAATATACCTTGGATTTACATACCATCTACTCAAATTTTAACATTCAACTCAAATGCAATCTTTCCTAAGAAGTATTTCCTATAGACTTAATTCTTCAATATTTAAATTCAATGTAGGCATCCTACTTAACAGAGGAGGTTGTGATTCATCCATGTCATCTTATCTTAGTGATTCTTGTCTATATTCTCCCATAAATTCTTCATAGTAGAATTACACGATGGACTAGAGACCATCTTCAGTGTATTTTTAACATTCCATGTGCTGGTGCAGTACACAACAGATGTATACCTTTACATATGGAAAAAAACCTTTTGCAAATCCCAAAGAATTATATAAATGCTTATTACTATTATTGTCATCATTGTCATCATTGTTTATTGTTGTTATTCCTCACCCTAACTACACAAATAGCTCTCCTCTAACCACAGATTTCCTGAACAATGTATTCAAGACACTTTTTGTGTAAATATCATTGTTGTTAATATGCTACATGCTTCTCACACTTATATGTACCACTCTTTGTATCACTCACTGAAATGTTTGATTATTGGAAGTTTAAAGTGTTCCCTTGCAACAAATAGCATCACCTAATAACATATATTTTTTAATTGTGAGTATGTTTGTATATATAGTAATTTGGGATTACAGACAGCACAATGCCATTCCAAAATACAATCTAACCTGTTACTTTCCAAATTTGAGTTTACCTCAATTTCTCCCTGCAGTGCCAATTAAAAAGAATATTGTACTAATGGACTAGCTTAATGGAGTATCCATTAAACTGCATGTAATGTCTTGATGTTAGCATTTGTTTTGATTATTAGGTCAATGTTCTTTTAGTGTTTATGAACTCATGGAGGACACTGTAAGTCTTAAAGCAATCACCAGCATATCATTTATAGAAAGGAACAATTGCAGGACCTCAGGGAATCTCTCTTTCATTTGGATTCTGTGAAAGACACTGACTGACTGTAACAGTGGCAAACATTGTATGCCTCACTTGATGTTAATAATCTATACAAGATAATTTTCAAAAGTCTGCCTATTCAATTCTAATATTTTCATCGTCTATTTTTAGTATGTAGATAATTCTCATATTTTATGGAGATTGGAAATTAGGCATGTATTGCAGAAAATTTTCTTGGTTGCCTGTTTAAAAAATAAGATAACCTGTAATTTCCCCCCAATATTTTTGGATTTCCCTCATCTTTAGGTATATTAAAATTAATATCTCAATGTTTTCCAAATTGTATTATAAATATATTGTATATATTCCTCCTTTATGAGTACATAATCTGAACACTTTATTCTTTCAGAATTAATTTCCATGACCACATTGTACATTAGAGTCAAAATATAGTGGTTCTGTTCATCACTGATAAAAACAAATAATAGAAATATCAGCAAATTGGTTATATTTCTATTTATTGTCATCTTCATTTTATCTATGAATGTTTTTGTGATAATATTGCTTAATTTGGTATACCAAGCTTTCTAAAAATAGCTGCTTCTTCTTTACTCTTTATCATTTTTGAGGTAATACTTCATATCATCTTATACTTTCTACCATAACATTTTTCAAATAAATTTATATTCTATGCTGGTAATACCTTTGGTTATCCTGTTTCTGCTTATGTAGGAGATCAAATTTATTGAAGTGGTTTCTGGACTATTGGCCCTCTCACTTGATTCATATCAGTTTTATTTGATAATCAATGAATGTCTTTTCCTTTAACCATTTACCACTTTTCAGTGTCAATAGTTTGCTAGATGGGTCAGTGTCAAGCTAGTGTAATTTCATGCAGTTTCTTCTAATCTTTATCTTCCTAATTTGATGTTGATTTTTACTGTTCTAACTAGTTGAAGGTCTGACAGATTCAGATACATATGAATAAAAATTATACATGAAAGCGACTTATTTCCCATCCATTAAGATATAACATTCATTGTCAATGTTTTGATTATTATAACAGTAAAATTTAGCTCTAAAGAATAGATATAAAAAGATATCCTCTCCCACACCTGAAGAAATGAGAGGGACTTTCATGGAAAATAAATATTTAGTTTTACATTTAATTAGAAGAAGGTCTGCTTATATGTAGTTGGATGAATAAAAAATGACTCCATTGGTAACAAGCTATTTCATATCTTTCAAGACAGAATATAAATAACCCCAAACAGAAGATATCAGAAGATTATTATCCCCTACTCCTTTGCAGAGGTGAGGGTACATTGGTGTGAAATATTGAATATTATGTTGGACATTTTCAATGTGTTAATTAGTTTTGTTAATTTTTTCTCTTTTAAAGATTTCTTATTATATAGATGGCATTCTTGGAGGGGCAAAGAAAGGGATAGCAGGAGAAAAGAAATGTGGGCAATGTAAAATAAATACTATCAATAAAATCTATTTAAAATACATAATATTTTGTATTTTATGATACTGTTTGGTGCTACCATGTCTAGTACCTTTTTGTGCCATTCTTAATATAGAAAAAGGGGAAAAAACAGCCAGTCCTTATCTCAAGGAGCTTACATCTTAATGGGGAAAAAGAAAAGTAAACAAATATGTACAAACAAGCTACATAAAGAATAAATAGAAAATAATTAATAGATGGAAGGCATTAAAATTGGGAGATTGGAAAAGATTTCCTGTAGAAGATTTCATTTATTTATATTTATTTTATTTTTATTTTTAATTTAAAAAAAATTTTTAAACCCTTAATTTAAGTGTATTGGCTCATAGGTGGAAGAGTGGTAAGGGTGGGCAATGGGGGTTAAGTGACTTGCCTAGGGTCACACAGCTGGGAAGTGTCTGAGGCCAGATTTGAACCTAGGACCTCCCGTCTCTAGGCCTGACTCTCAATCCACTGAGCTATCTAGCTGCCCTCCCCCCTTTTTTAAAATTTTCTGTAGAAGATTTTAATTAAGATTTAAGGAAACCTGTACTTCTCCCTAAAGGTCATTATAACTTTATGTGATGGCTTGCTTTGTAGGGAAATGAGTTTCTTACTCTTGGAGATGTCTATGTCAAAGCTGAATGATTATTTGCCAGGAATATTTGAGAAAAGATATCTTGTTCTAGGTAGGGTCTTTGGTTACTAAAGAAGCAAATTCTGTTAAAAATGAATCTAGCTGCCACTAGCAGCAGCAGTAGCAGCAGCAGCAGCAGCAGGAGCAGGAGCAGCCGCCGCCGCCGTCACCGTCACCACTGCCACAGTCTCCCGCCTAACGCCCGCCATGCCCAACATCGTGCTGTTCAGTGGCAGCTCGCACCAGGACCTGTCCCAGAAAGTGGCGGACTGGTTGGGGCTGGAACTGGGCAAGGTAGTCACTAAGAAATTCAGCAATCAGGAGACCAGTGTAGAAATCGGTGAAAGTGTGAGAGGGGAAGATGTCTACATCATCCAAAGTGGCTGTGGGGAAATTAATGATAACTTGATGGAACTTCTCATTATGATCAATGCTTGCAAAATTGCATCATCATCCAGGGTGACTGCAGTGATCCCATGTTTTCCATATGCCCAACAAGATAAAAAAGACAAGAGTCTGCTCCAATTTCTGCAAAACTTGTGGCTAATATGCTTTCAGTGGCTGGGGCTGATCATATCATTACAATGGATCTCCATGCTTCTCAGATACAGGGATTTTTTGATATTCCAGTGGATAATTTGTATGCAGAACCTGCAGTCTTACAATGGATTCTAGAAAATATTGCAGAATGGAGGAATTGTATCATTGTGTCTCCAGATGCTGGTGGAGCGAAAAGAGTGACATCAATTGCTGACAGACTGAATGTGGAGTTCGCTTTGATTCATAAAGAAAGAAAGAAGGCAAATGAAGTAGACAGGATGGTTTTAGTTGGTGATGTGAAAGATCGTGTAGCCATCCTTGTGGATGACATGGCTGATACATGTGGCACGATATGCCACGCTGCAGATAAGTTACTGTCTGCTGGAGCCACCAAAGTTTATGCTATTCTGACTCATGGAATCTTCTCTGGGCCAGCTATTTCCAGGATTAATAATGCTGCATTTGAGGCTGTGGTGGTCACAAATACAATTCCACAAGAAGACAAAATGAAGCACTGCTCTAAAATCCAGGTTATTGACATTTCAATGATACTGGCTGAAGCAATACAGAGAACACACAATGGTGAATCTGTATCTTACCTGTTCAGTCATGTTCCACTATAACTCCAGATCATTGCTTTCCTGTAGGCTATGTACAGCTACAGTATGTTTTTCTTTAATTATTGGGATTCAGCAGTATAATAATTAATGTTGTTATAGCTTCAATTGTGTATGCTTTGAGATCCTCTTTTTTCCTCTCCTGAACCTGTTGTTGCCTTTCCAACGTTCTTCTTAACCCACCCCCATCCCCCAACTTCTCCCCCCCCTTTTTAAATAAATTGGCTTCTATGGGAAATGTCTGCATTTTAATTTGGTCTGGCAGATAACTTTTTCCTCTACTCTTACATTACTTTGGAGCTACAATCTTAGGAATATAATTACATTTCAGAATTTTTTTAATTTTATATATATATATCTGGGTTTGTCAGAGGTAGCCCTATATTAAAGCATTTCATGTAATACTTTTATTTAATAAAAATGTCCATGGGCATTTGGGTAAAACCCCTGTTATATAGAATTAGACCTTTTATTCAGAATAAACATTATTTTAGAGAATTGTAGGATACCTTTTGAATGTTGATTTCTTTATTTTTTTTTGTTAGTTGGGAGTTCAAAGTAATTTCTTGGACTTAATCCAGTCTGAAGTTTTGATTAGCTTAATGATGGTCATTGACCAATATGCTTATGAAAATTTGTAGACAAATCAGTTAAGGACAATGTAGTATATAGTTATACAATGTAGAATGTAGTTTTATGTATCACATCTAAGTTGGCTGTTATATTGCTGTATATTTCTGCTTGAGCCTCTGAAAAATATTTCCACATTGGGAAATTCCAGAAACTTTAATGCATTGGAATTATTTAGAAATATCTAGATACAATCTGTGTCAGACTCTAATCTCTAAATTAAGTGGTCTGACAAATTCTGACTGTTGTAGTGCATTGAAATTGAAGTGGGAAGTTGCACAGTAAATCCCAACTCTTTAAAAATGCACACTCCATTCTGTCTTATAGTATTCTTTTATCTATCATTTAGCTGCAACTTCTGCTTTTCATTTTTTTGCAGCTGAGAAAAAATTGACATTTTAATGATTGGACTTCTAATCATTGGCTTTTCAGTTCATTAAATACATAGTAGTGTATGCTCTCACATTCTACTAAGGTGATTTTTAGGGCTTAAATCCACTGTCTATTCAGTCTTTTAATTTTTCTCTCTGACATGAATAAAGAAGTTTGGAATCATCAGGACTTTTAAATGTACGTTTATATGATACCCTTTCCCCTTTTTTTTGTGGTTAGTATATCTGTTATTTGTAGTCTAAAATTGTTAAAAGTCTCTAGCACTTGATTCATTAAATCATCCTAGAGTTAAAACATTTACCTGGAGGGCAGTAATAAAGGAAATCTGGAAAAAAGTATCAGTAGATAAATATTAAATGTTTGATTAAAACAATACCTGATTATTCCCAAAAGTGTCAATGAAGAACTCACTAAATTAATATTTTGTTAAATGAAAAATGACTGTTTAAACTTTTTTTTTACTAACTCAGAAGTTAAAAAGAAAACTGGATGTTAAGATAACACCACCCTATCCTGCAAAAACAAACAAACAAACAAAAACAACCTGAGCTTTATCTGGTCCTATTTCTTTAAGGCACTTTGGCTAGATAATGAGTCTGTATAATTCAGACAGAGAGAGAGAGAGAGAGAGAGAGAGAGAGAGAGAGAGAGAGAGAGTTAGAGAGAGAGTTAGAGAGAAAGAAAACCACATACAATTATACAGACTAACCTTAATGGTAGGGAAATGCCATTTTCCAGTCTTTTAGTTAAAAATAACCAACTTTGTTACCTTTTTTTAAAAATAATAACATTATTTAGGATTCTAGCACCAAATTTCAGGTTAACAGGTCTAAAAAGAATGTAACTGACATTTAGGTCTTGACTTCACATTTACTGCATTTTTCTATGCAGTAAAATAGCTTCCAAAAGAGAATTCTAAAGCAAAGTGGTGAGAAAATTATGCAATACAGTTTAAATGTGCAGATTGCATGAGCAGATAGCTAGGTAGACAGCATTGACTTTCTGACTAGTTCATCTAGTATGATTAAAAGAAGGGACCAAATACACTTCTTTGGCTACTTATGCAAGGTATCCCAAAAGACTCCGTACAGTTATTTGTGTTGGTGTTATTGGAATGCAGTGGAACTGATTTTATCCTCTAGCACAAAACAAGATGAAATCTACATAGCCTGCTCTGATGAGAAATTATTTTTATCATTTATTTAACATTACTCTAGTTTTCATCTATTTTAAAAATAATTTTATGATGTTAAATATGGCTGTGTTTACATATGCAGTAGAATACAGAACCATATGGAAGGTCACCTCAAGAGGAGAAAATACTGGTATTTTTAGGTTTTCTGTTTCTTGTGGGTCTGTCTAGATTGACCACAGTAAACGAAACTAGCCAAATCTTTTATTTATATCCACTTCTGCTACATGAATGTAGAATCGGTCTCATTTCATGATCATACCAAAGTTGCTCACCCCAAAAAATGTCATATTAATCAGTAAGTATTTATGCCATATCTTTCCTTTATTAGCTATTATTAATGTCCAGGAATTGTATTGTTTGTGGTGCTTGTGTTGATCATTTTCACTGTTACAAAATGAATTTCCTGTTTTTCCTCTTAATATTGTGCTGAAGTATTTTCAATAAAATTGTGTTGCAAATTGAAAAAAAAAATGAATCTAGTCTTGATTGATGTTGATGAATGTTATTCTTGGGATTTGTTTAAAGAAATTCCTTGAATTAATCTTATCTATTGGGGCACATTAGTCAACTTCCAATCTTAAAAATAGGGATTCATAACTTGGGCCCCATGGACCTCCAAAAGCTCCATGGATGAATTTCAAGGACTTTATGAATCTAGATGGGAAAAATTACATTTTCATTTCAACATAACCAGATTTCTTTGTAATTTCTTTTTTTTTTTTACATTTAAAAACATTATTCTAAGAAAGGTTTTATAGACTTCACTAGACTGCCAAATAAGTCAAAGTCTTAAAAATGCTAATAACACCTGTTTAAAGGTTGTATCTCTTCAACTATTCTTATCTGTTCTTATTTTTCAGTTCAGTTGAGTACTTACTTACTTACCACCATGATCTTAATCAAATTCTTTAGGTTAATCTCCAGTTCTTCAATTTCTCCTGCATTAAAACTTCCCATCTCTCTTCACCTTTCCCACTTCCTCAAAGTTTTACTATTCCTCCCAATCCTTCTATCCTTCCATCCATAACTTATCCAACTCCATAAAACAGAGAGGTACCTCTTGATCTTCAATTTCAGGCAAAGTCCTATTATGTACAGAATAATGGGGGATACTAGGTGAGATATAATGATTAAGAATGACTGTTTCTATGTTTGGAAAATTCATGATCAGGTTGGATATGTTACATATGCAAATATGCATAAAAATGGTACATGATAAATACATAAAAGGGTACAAACCAAATGGTATGTAAGGTCAGAGGGAGGAAGGATATTTCCTGTCAAAGGGCATCAGAAGAAGTTACATCTAAAGGGTGACTTTCAGTAGTTATAAATTGATGGTTTGGGAATGACATTCTAGCCATAGAGAAAAGTTATAAGCAAAGGGATAAAGTTTTGCATGTATACAGAGGACTGAAGGTATTCCATTTTAATTGTAGTCCAAGAGTAGGTAGAAGCGAGTAAAATGAGATATATCTAAACTGGTAGGGTTTTGTCAGATTTTGAGGTCCCTTGAACTTTATTGGTTGGCCATGTAGGGAATCATGAAAGGATTTTCAATGACAGAATGCACAATAAGAAAGATTACCCTGACCATCATCCCTTTTGAAAAGTATAGAATTGTGGGGTCTCTAATCTGGCCTCAATACAAAATATTGATTCTAAGACAGAAAGTAAAGACTTAAAAAAATAAGAAAGAAAAGAATAGAATCAAACACAAATCAATTACACTTTAGTTCCTCTTTTTTTTATATCTGGGATTATAAGAGTAGAAAAATGATACTCATATATTTATATATTTTGGTTGCTTATTTGTAGATAGGCATAGTAGAGTTAGGTTTTAGTTAATTTTACTAAATTCTCATGCAGATAATCTGTCAGCCAACTGCTCCTATGATTCACTCAGACTTTTGTTGAACCAGTTGTCTGGAATTTCAGCCTGTGACCATGAAACAACAAAACTAATTAATGTGAAGGATGATTGGATCTGTGATCATGACCTCTTTAATACTGTGCTCTGGTAAATTTATATGAAATATAGGACAGTTGAGTAAAATAGAAAGAATTATTCTATATTTCATACATTTTCATGTAAAGCAATTAAAAAATATAAGCCAATTTTTTTCCTTTGTAAATCCTTGGAAGCATATACGATTTATCTAAAAGCCCAGTAATATTATTTGTATATAATTTGTGGTAATAAGATATTAAAGCTAAATAGAATCCTAGAAATCACCTAGGACCAGTCCTTGCACTTGGCAAGGAGGTATAAGTTTTACAATTAGGTATGGTGAATATTTGATAGCTATATTATCTTATTGAAATTAATAATTGTTATTTCTTATGTATATGTACATATCAAGCTCTCTTTTTTCCTAAATGAGGATATAAGAAATTTTATTTAAGCTAAGAAATGTGTTGGGCTTAAAGATCATATAGATGGGAACTTCAGCCAGGAAATTAAAAGACTCTTGCTCCTTGAAGGAAAACTATGGTAAATCTGAACAGCATACTAAAAAGTAGAGACATTATCTTGCTGACAAAGGTCTATATAGTCAAAGCTATGATTTTTCCAGAAGCAACACATGGCTCTGAGAGTTGGACTATGAATGAGAAAGCTGTGTGGCACAGAATCTATATTTTTGAATTTTTTCGCTGGAGAAGACTTTTGAAAGACACTTGGACAGCAAGGAGATAAAATCAGTTCCCCTCCCCATACCTCATTTCACCTGTTTGGACAGTAAGGTAAATGTGGTGTAGCAATAGATGTGCCAATTAAATGAATAATTTCTGTCTCTACTCAAATAGGTATCTCTATATGTCTCTCCAGTGAACTCAAAGGATATTACAAAATTCTCACAAAATTAATTTTATTTAAATTTAACTTAATGCAAAAACCCAAGGTTTGGGGCAAAGTTGGAGAGAAGAGTGAATAGAATCTCATATTAATGAACTTTGGGAATTGGGCTACACTAATATACTATAATGGTGCTATGTGATGCAGCAGAGAAAGTTCCAGATCAAGAGTTAGGAAGAGTTATTCTCTTGAGTTCAAATCTGGCCTCTTATTTACAAATCTGACATATTACAAATCTGGCCTCTAGCCTGGAGAGCCAGAGAAAGAAATGGCAGAGCATTTCATTATCTTTGCCAAGATAATGAAGGCATCTTGAAGAATTAGAACTGAAAACTGAAAAATGACTAAACAATAACAAATATACCATAATATGCATATATCATAGCACTTGGCAAGGAGGTAGGAAATGAGAACTAGGGTAATGGTATCATAAAGTTCCATTTAGACACAAAGACAAATATGGAGTATAAACAAATTGTGCTATTGAATTAATTATTTCCAACTCTGATATCATGTCTCACCTTGGACACCTATGGATGTCTCAAGGAATATCCTAAATCCTTACAGAGTCAAAACACTTTATCAAAGAGAAAATCATTGAATGTAAGAAGTAGAAGTCTGAACCTCTTATTTTAAATATAAAGAAGCAGTCCTAGGAAGGTTAAATTATTTTCTCTAAAGTAATATGACTGACTATTGGAAGGCAAGTCTAAAGCTAGCATTTAGAATAATGTCTAGCACATAACAGCCCCTTAATAAGTATTCCTTGACAGACTAAAGCCATAACTTCCTGATTCACAAATCAGTGGGAACTACTTCTACTATATTTAATTTGTGTATGAATATTATTCTTTATAGTTATTAGTAAATATTAATATATCCACTATTATTCTATTACTCTAAAGATTTCTAAGATTCTATTTCTATCATTCTGATAGTACATTGAGAGTTTAGTGAGATAGTGTCAGGAAACTCCTAAGACAGATTTTGAGATTCCCAAAAGAATGGAAATCATTTAGATTCTATCAGAAGTGCATCAAACATGATCCCATTGTATTTATCCAACTCATCATATTCAACCCAAGAAGAGTTTTTATCCAAATCAATGGTGTCAAGCCTCAAATCAGCAATCTTCCTTTCAGTAGTATCCGGGAATGTATGATAGTTAGATTGTGTTCCCTTCAACACTTCAGGTATAACTACTGATTCAAAAGCTGACTGATGTTCCCTATTTTGCCCTACTGTTTTTGTGACTGACATTAGATGATTTTTGTTATCAATCACATCAACAGTCTCATTGATGTTATGCTTAGCCACACTGATTGCAGAAGAAGACAACTGTTCCCTATCTCTTCCCCAATGTTTAGGATGAAATTCTGTAGCTAAGGGGTTGAGAAAGGTGGATTTGGACTTTCCTACACAGCTGCTATAATCTTTTAATTCAGTGGGTCGTTTCTTTAAAATTAAGTTCTTGCCAACATCTAGACTTTTTTGCTCTTAAATCTCTAACTATGACATTGTGTCTAAAGCAATTGAATGGGAAAGAATTGTTGCATCTAATTTTCCCGAGGTTACTGAAAGTATTCATTTCTGGAAACTTTGTAAATCCTCGCCATAATGTTCTTTATCCAAGTTGCCCCTTTGCTTTATACTTGGAATAAAAAGAGGAATTTTAGTTCTTGATGATTCTAAACCAGTTTGCAAAATCTCTTGATGTGATTCTTTGCAATGGCCTGATTCATGCTTCCCACCCAATGTGTGTGATATGGAATGGGAAAGCTGATCCCTTATATAATCATCCTCCTTAATGCTAAAGATTTCTTTGCACGTTTGCATTATCTCTTACCATTGCTCATTATCTACCACAGACCTATGTGTATCCTCTGTGTAGATTACTTTAGACACTTGCTCTATTTTGCCCAGATTTCCCATTTTGCTTTCCTCATTTCTATTAGACTCTGCCATGCCTAAATTACACTGACTGATAGGTTTTAAATCAGGAATCTCGATTCATAATGATTTTTTCGGTTTTGTTCCCATTTGTACATATCTTTCCATGTCATCTAACGAAGGTGTTTGACTGTACTTTTTACATCTATGATTGCAGCAAGTACCTTCATGTTTATCTTCATTATGCCTTTTAGATTCATTATTCCTAGCCCATTTTGAATTATAAAATGTCTTTCTATTATCTCTTTGATTATTGGGTTTTGAAAAATCTATTTGTTGCTTAAATCTACAAACACGAATGACATGCCCGATCCTCCCACACAAATAACAACGGGGTGCTGATTTTGATTTTGGGGTGCTGTTGGCAGGTTGTCTAAATTGATTTCTACTTGTTTGGAGAGCAAAATTCTTTACCTCCTCAATTTCTTTCTCACGTCTGGATTGCTTTAATTGATGCTTTAAATCTGCTATGATCTCATCTTTATCATTATCAGATTGCCTAGCCATTCTTCTTTCTGTTTTAAATCGTGTATATACACCGCATGTTACCTAATATCCTCCAGTGGTAATGATTCCCACTGTGGACAACTTTGCCTGAAATAATTTTGTATTGGGATTGAGGTTCCCTTTACAAATTGCCTCCTTATATGATCAATTGTGTCCTGGGCATGTGTGTCTCTAAGTCCTAAAATTGTTTCTGCTGCTTCAATAACTCTATCTAGAAAACTGCTCGGGTGCTCTTCTTCCCCTTGCCTCAGTTTTTCAAATTTCTGCCAGGCATTTGGTCTTTTTGCAAATGATCTCATTGCTTCGATAAGATCAGCCCTGCATCTTAACAAGTATCTCATGTTAGCGTGTTGAGTGAAATCCAGATCCTGATGCACCAGTGGCCATGACTCTAAATTGGGATTCGTCCTAGTTTCATTGAGGAATTTTTCCTTTTCTGAGGGAGAGTAAAATCCCCCCAAAAGAAATTGGACATCGTCAAAACTAGGGTTGAAAAGAGTGAACACCTGTTTTAATTCTTTTAGGCTCTTGTAAGGTTTTTCATAGAACCTGGGAAAATGCCTTTTCAAAACTTCCATGTCACTAGGAGTGAATGCCTTGTATGTTTTGACATGCACCACCCCCTCTCCAGGTTGCACAATAGTCCTGTCCACTATTGGAAGTACAGAGACCACTGCATTTTGAATCGGTGGCTCTTTCTTGGTTTCCTTTTGCCCCCCAAATTTAGATTCCACTATTTCTAGTTGTAAGATCATGTGCTTATCAAGTTCCTTGCCTTCACGGATTTGTTTTAACACCTGGAACAGTAGTTTGATGTTCTCTACTAGTTCCTTGCTTTCATTATCGGGTTTTGGAGAAGATGCCTTGTAATAATTGAACAGATGAGTCAGGACCGCTTTTGAAATTGCCATAAAATGCCATAGAGACAGAACAATTGCCACAGCTGTGGGTATGAAGCATATACACTCAGCTAATGTGAAGGCAAACCATTTATAATAATCATAAATTTCAATCAATTGTTGTATCAAATTTGGTACCTTTATCAGCCAAAATGTATATAATCCCTGCATAAAAGACCAAATAATTGGGGCAGCTGGGTAGCTCAGTGGATTGAGAGCCAGGCCTAGAGACGGGAGGTCCTAGGTTCAAATCCGGCCTCAGACACTTCCCAGCTGTGTGACCCTGGGCAAGTCACTTGACCCCCATTGCCTGCCCTTACCACTCTTCCACCTATCAGTCAATACACAGAAGTTAAGGGTTTAAAATACAAAAAAAAAAAAAAAAAAAAAAAAAAAAAGACCAAATAATTAAGGAAAGACTGCCTAACACAAAAAATATTCTTGTTAAATTCATTTTCTTTTGATTCAGAAGATTGTAGGCTTTGTTTGACTTGGCTCGCCAGATGTTATGGGGAGAATTTGGGAAAGGTGTGTGGTAAAAGGGGATTTGAAGGGAGGTTGTCAGGGACTTGCTAGGTAAATAATATGGGTTACAGATAGGATGAAATAGGGAGATTCAGGATATAATATGAGGCTGAAGTCAGGGAGTATAGCCCTGAAGGTAACAAAGATCTTCAGGGAGAGGAGGAATTAATCTAAACAGGCAAAAACAACAGGGCTTATAGACTAGGACTTAGACTAAAGACAAACTGAGGGAAATAGACTGAATTGAAATTAACTACAGGCTTTAGTTAATTTCACAGGAAGGGACTTGTTTTGAAGTTACATCTTCCTTCAAGATGGATACCCCGACTTCCCTTCAAACCCAGAGTATGTTGGTTCTTTCCCTCTTCTTCCCTCTCTTATTAATTAACTGACCAAATAACTAACAGGTCTGTTTAAACACAAATGAGTTTATTGTCTTCTCAGGTTGAATTGTCAGGAAAAGTGGATTAAGGAAGTCCCAACAGTTGCTTAAAGAAACCTCAGGTGGGGGAAGGGAGGCAGAGATAGGGTTTGAGCAAGGCCCTGCCTTAACTCAGCTCTCAAGGTGATCTTGAAATCTAAAGGGAATAAGATGATGACTAACTAACCTCTTTAAGTAAAATACTGCCAAAGTATAGTTAAACCCTCACAGATTTGAACTACTCTTTGATTTACTCTCCTTATTCACTCCTCACAGACATTTAAAGTAAGGGAAGGAAGGTAGGAAAATGAGGTAGGGTATGTAGATACAAAGGGTTTATCTAAACTAACAATTCTTAAATAAATATTCCAAAGCTAGACTAAATTTCAATTCTTCAGATAGGAAATGAAGCAGCTCAGCTGGTTTGGCTCTCTCTCCACGAGATCTCCAAACCAACTGAAACTCTCCTTCAAAATTCTAAACTCCTAACTGATTTCAGAACTCAGCCAAAGCTTGAAAAAACTGTCATGACCCCCTCTCTCTGTACTACAATAGACATTTTTAGTAAGTGCCTGCCGTGTGGAGAGACATACAGTAAGGAGATAAAGGAATTTTGGCTTTAGTTGTATACACATTGTTATCACATTAGGACTAGACGACTCCTAAGAGGGTCCCTCCCTACCAGAAATTTCCCAATAAGCCCAAGAATATGTGATTATTGGCAAATCATTTTACTTTTTTGACCTTTAAATTCCTCATCTGTAAAATGGGGATAGCAGCACTTAAACTAACTTACAGAACTGTAAATCATAAAGCACCTTCTGGGGTTGGGTGTTATTATTAACCCTATTTTCTAGTTAAGAAAACTGAGGTCAACTTGATTATTTTCCTAGGGTTACATAGCTGTAGGAACTGCATGGCAGGTTAGAAGTATATGAAATAATTTTCCTTCATTAATAGAAGAAGTTAGAATGTAAAATTTCTAAATTTTTTTTTCTTGTTATAACATTCTAAATACCTGGCGCTAGTACTTCTTATAGAAGAAAACAAGGAATGGTTAGCACTTACCTTGAAATGCTTATAGTGGGGCAGTTATGAGACCTCTGACTTAAGCTTCTTTATACACCCAGATTTGCTAGCACAGCACTTCAGCTTTGCTATATTTGGTGAATAACTGTTACTCTTTAGATGTAAATGCGTTGTAGCTCTGATCTCTGACTCTTGTTAAATTACTTGGACAAATGACTGGTGAATACTACATGATACCAAGTCAGCTGCATAGGGATTTTTACATCAGGCACAAATCTGAGAGACTTAGAGAGTCCTTGGGGATGATGAAAACTAGGGCAGAGAGGTCTGGAGAAGGACAGAGAAGGACAGAAGTCAATAATGACATGTCAGGCTATCAGTACTATTAATGTGCTATCATCGCACATTGCAATGGGCTATCATAGCAACAGGCAAACAGCTATAAATAAGATATGGTCCCTTTTATCATATAGTTGGGTGATTTTATAGTTCCTCATGCAGGTCAGAGTAGACACTCCAATAGGGAATATATATAGGAAAAGTAAAGGACTGTAATCCTCTTGGTAAGAATCAGGGAAAACGAAAGGATACAATGCACAGATAGTAAACTATATTAGGTTTGTATTCTCATTGATGTTAATTTATTCATTGGTATAGCTTGAAACCTATCTATGCCTTTTCATCCTGTGTTCATGTTTTTTTATAAAAATTAAATAAAACCATCATTTTGAACAACTTCCTTTAAGTTCCCTCTGTCAGTCTCTCTCTCCATCTCTTTCTCTCTGTCTGTCTCTGTTTCTAATTCAAAAGTTCTTCATAGGGCTCTAGAACTCTGTCTGTTACTCCTTAATACATGACATGAGTGGTCCACCTTCCTCAGTGATATCCTTTATACTACTTCTCAGATATTGATTATCATTAGAAATATGCTGCAACTTACTTAGATATTTACCATGAAGTCTCTCCATTGCCCCTTGGGTCACCCACAACTTTATTTACTTAGAAATAGAAAAGTTGAGGCATTCCAGGATTTGAAACCTAATAAAGCATTGCTGGGAGAACATCTATGTTGAAAAGAAAATTCTTGCCCTCTTTGTGGTGGCAAAGAACTAGAAATTGAGAGAATGCCCATCAATCAGGGAATGGCTAACCAAATTGTGGTATATGGTTGTGATACAATATTATTGCTTTATAAGAAATATAAGCTGGCTAATTTTAACAAAACATGGAAGAACTATATGGGATAATGAACAACAAAATGAGTAGAACCAAGAGATAGCTACAGATTTAATTCTTGAATAAATTATGAGTCCTCCAGAGAGTCAACTGACAGGTGGAAACATGAAAGACAGAATTTGTATGAACATGTCTGTCTCACAGGGTAGGGGCTGGGACATTTGTGGATAAATTATATTAATTTTAAAAATGAAGAAAATCTTTGGTCTATGTTAGGATAATTGAAAGCACTGCACAATTTCCCAATGCAATATATTCCTAATCTCTTGTTCCTATTCAACACTGTGCCGAATTTGTTGTTCTTGTCCTAAATATGTAAGATTTGTTTTTTCTGTAAAGATTGTTGTGTGGATTTCTTTGAAGTAACTATGGATTTCACTGAAGAGGTTTGATGAAATCAGCACAATGTTATCCACAAAGGAGTATCTGGAGAATCTTGCTACCAACAGGAAATTCTTTTTCCCTTGTGACCTTATATAATATTCATGACAATGCCAAGCACCTCTAGTGGGTACACATATTTTTGTTTTATGCCTCACTTGACATCAGTAATCAAAAGGTCATTGGCCTAATTATCTCTGTGACTGCATTTGTATATTCTTAACATATGCATGATAGCTTCCTTGCTGGAAGATCCTTGGTAATTAACAAATAATATTTTTATTTGTTTTTGCTGAACCTTTCAGTAAATATGGTCTGCCATAAAGAATTGTCTACAAAAGAATACCTATCTCCTCCTCAACTTTTCATTAAGTTAAACTATCCTTGGTTATGTCTGATTCAGGCTTGTCTAGTGCTTCATGTTTAAATTGGAATGAAACAAGACACTTGTAGACTATCAGAGTTAGAGGTAGAAGGAAACTTAGAGGACATCTAGTCCAATCCCTCCTTTTACATATGATAAAAAGGGAATGTTAACTAGCTTTCCTAAGGATACACAGTTTAGAAAGGACAGAAGCAGGATTTGAATGCAGGCATTGTGACTTTTTAATTAGAGAAAGGCTAAAATAGAAACATGTCAGGATCATCTCTAGAAACATAAGGAGCCACACTCTATGCACACACAAGTGGAGAAGTTGCCTGGGCAAAAAAAAAAGCCACTTATTCTTTAGAAACAGAAATAAATGGATGAATATAGCTTTGGGTGTGGAGTAATGGAAACTGATGAGCTCATGGCATATGACATAGATTTTTTTCAGTAAAATAGGAGGCAAAAGACAATTGCTGAAAGAAAAGGGGTTGTGAAAAGTGTTAGTGGCTTGAGAAGAAAAGATGTAGAACAAATGCTGATGGGAATGGGAAACTCTTAAGGAAGAATAAAATTTGCTGGGCAGCAATGAGGACCCAAATAAAATTAAATAGAATGGATTTGTCAGCCTAGTGATACATTTTTTTCCAATCATATTAAACAATTTTGAAGTACAAGTTTTAAACTATCTCCATCTGTCTTTGTTTATCACTCTATTTCATTTCGTTTACTGTAGGATTCAGATTGTTAAGTAAGGAAAGTGGAACCAGGGGAGGAAATTGATGATAAGTTTTATATTTTGGCTTTTGACATGTTGAATTTCAGCTAAAGGTAATATGTAATATGGTCAAAACCAAATGCAGAAGGGAAGTAAAAGTAAGGTCAAATAGCACAGCAAGTTAAAGGAGGATAAGTGGCCAAATGTTATTACATTTAATGTTTAGAGGGCTATTGATGACTTTTAAGGAAGTGGTTTCTGTAAAATGTTAGGAATACAAGCCAAAATATGAGGGGTTAAGGGAGTAAATGAAGAAGATGGGGTTTTATTTTCATAGCAAAGATTCTTTTAGCTTCATAGAGTGGCATGTAAGACTGAAGTCCTGAATCTAGATGGGAGGAGGGCAGTGAAAAAATTAAAGAAAAGACAGCATAAAAGTTACTTTAGGTCAACACTTTAAAAAAAAAAAAGGTTGAAATTTTGACTCTGAGAGATGGGAAGAACACTAGAGAACTTCTAGTCTACTCCACCCCACAATGAGGAAACTGAGGTCCAAAAGAAGTAAAGTTAAATTGTCCAAGGTTATCCAGAAAGTTAGTGGCCAAGCCAAGGATTAGAACCCTCAAGAGCTCTTTCCACCACATCAAAAAGACACATGAGAAGACACTGTAGCTAATTGTGTTAGTACAGTCTGAACATATCTTACACTTCCATCCAAGGCTTTCTAAGAGCTTTATGTAAGAGATGACTTTTCAAAAGTAGCATAAAATCTCCTAGACAGGAATAAGAATTTTTGAAAAGTTGTATAAAAAGATATTAGTAAAATTAAAGATTAGGCATAGAAATGTTTTAATAAACTATATAAAACAGCAGGAAAGGGAATTGAGAAATTATTAAATTTGATCTCTTCATTTTATAGAGATGAAATAGGCCTAGATACTAAAGAGGATTTTTCATGAGGTTTTGCAACAAGGAAGTTTTTGTTTATTTATTTATAATTTTTATTAACATGTTTTGGTTTTATATCACTTTAATTTTTCTTATAAAAATATTTTATTTTACTAAATACATGTAATAACAAATTTCCACATAAGTTTTCTGAAGTTATATGCTCCTTTCCCTCCTCCCTCTCCCAGGTTGAATTGGCAACCAATTCAATCTAAATTATACATGTATTATCAAGTAAAGAATATTTCCACATTGATCAATTTTGTAAGAGAATAATCATATAAACTCCAAACTCTCAAACAAAAACCTAAATAAACTAAAATGAAAAATCATTCTGCCCCACAGTTCTCTCTCTGGAGGTGGATAGCAGTCTTTGTCATAAATCCCTCAAAATTGTCTTGGATCATTGTATTGCTGAGAGTAGCTAAGACTATCACAGTTTATATGTGTCCCTTTCCTTCCTCTACCCAGTCATTTCTTGTTACACAAAATAAAAAAAGGTAGAAAGATATAATTCATAGAAAGATATAATTCATTAAAACTAAGTAAAATATCAATCGAAGTTAACAATTTATACTAGCTCCCCAATTCTGCAAAGAAGAGAGTTGCATTTTCTTATTTCTTGTTTGGGGCCTAGCTCAGTCATTATAATTACCCAACATTCAGGTTTCGTTTTTATTGTTTTTTTTCTATGTTCATTGTGTTTATCGTTTTACTAGTTCTGATCAATTTAGTCTTTTGTCAGTTTATTTTTCCTTCATCAGTTCAGCCATATGCATTTATTAAATGCTTGCTATGTGCTGGGGTTATATAGAAAAGCAAAAAACCTGCCATCAAGGAATTACAATCTAAAGGGAGAAACAACATGTAACTTACTAGATACATTACAAGAAATATATGGAGCAGGACTTCTGATTTCTTAGGTAGTTGGTCAGTAGACATATATTAAGCTCCTCTTCTATACCAGGCACTATGCTAAGCTCCGGAATACAGAAAAAGATCAAAGACATTACATACTCTCAGGGAGCTCACCATCTAACAGGGGAGAGAACATACTGATGACTGTGTTCAAAGAAGGTATATAAAGAATAAACTGGAGATAATCAATGAAACTAGAATTATGGAGGAGTAGAAAAGGCTTCTTGGAGAAGATGGGATTGTAGTTGGCACCTGAAGGAAACTAGGGAAGCAATAGGTGCAGATGAGAAGGGGGAGAGTTTCAAGCATGGGGGACAGCCAGAGAATCTGCCCAGAGTCAGGAGATGAAGTGGGGTCTTTCAATTAGACCATATATTTTTTTAATACTGTGAAATATTTTATTATTTTTAATTTTTAAATATTTATCTTTATTGTCATGCAAGACACACTTCCATATTGGTCACTATTGTAAGAGCAAAGTCATATACATAACTAAGACTCCAAAATAAAACCATAAATACACTGATGTGAAAGATGTTTCCAACAGTTCTTTTTCTGGAGGCATATAGCATATAGCATTTCCTGTCAAGATTGTTCCAAATCATTGCATTGCTGAGAGTAGTCAAGTTTTCACAGAGAATCATCTTACAATTTTACTGTTATTGTGTACAATTTATCACAGTTCTGCTTATTTCAATCATTTCCTGCAGATCTTTCCAGCTATTTCTGAAATCATCTTGTTAACATTTCTTATAGAACAATAGTATTCTATCACTATCATGTACCACACTTTGGCCATTCCCCAATTGAGGGACATCCCCTCAATTTCCAATACTTTGCCACTACATAAAGAACTGCTATAAATATTTTTTGTACAAATAGGTCCTTTCCCCTTTTTTTATGATGTCTTTGGGATATAGACCTAATAGTGGTATTACTGGATCAAAGGATATGCACAGTTTTATAGTTTTTATAGTTTTATAGTTCCAAATGACCCTCCAGAATGGTTGGAGCAATTCACAATTCCACCAATAGTGGTTTAGTGTCTCCATTTTGCCACATCCCCTCCAACATTACCACTTTTCTTTACAGCCATATTGACTAATCTGATAGGTGGTACCTTGGCATTGTTTTAATGTGCATTTTTTTAATCAAGAATGATTTAGAACATTTTTTCATATGATTATTGATGGTTTTGATTTCTTCATCTGAAAACTGCTTCTTCATATTCTTTGACCATTTGTCAATTGGGAAATAACTTTTCATCCATATAAATTTACCTTAGATCTCTATAAATCTGAGAAATTAGACCTTTATTAGAGATATTTGTTATAAAAATTTCCTGCCAGTTTGTTTCCCTTCTAATCCTAGTTATGTTAATTTTATTTGTACAAGAGACTTTTAATTTAATATAATCACAATTATTTATTTTATATCTTATAATACTCTCTGTCTTTTATTTGGTCATAAATTCTTCCCTTCTCCAAAGATCTGCCAAGTAAACTATTCTGTGTTCCCCTAATTTAGTTATGGTATCACTATATCTAAATCATATATATCCATTTTGACCTTATCTTGGAATAGGGTGTGAGATATTGGTTTATACCTAACTTCTGCCATACTGTTTTCCAATTTTCCCAACTCTTTTTGTTAAATAGTGATTTTGTATTCCAAAAGCTGGGATCTTTGGGTTTATCAAACACTAAGTTGCTATGGTAATTTACCCCTGTATATTATGTATTTAATCTACTCCATTGACCTACCATTTTATTTCTTTCCTAGATTGTTCTGCTACTGCTGTTTTATAGTATAGTTTGAGATCTGGTACTACTAGACCACATTTTTTTATAGATTGATTTTAAATATAATTTGAAATCGTAGACTCATCCTTAATTTCTTCTGCTTCTTTACTTTCCATATTCAATCATTTGCCAATTCTTATTGATTGTATAACCACTATATATCTTACTTTCATCCCTGTTAATGTCACTTGCTCATTCACCTAGTTTGGGATCTCATCACCTCTTGACAATACTATTGCAATAGCCTCCTACTTAGTCTCTGACCTTCTCTTCTTGACTGTCTCCAATATATTCTTCATATAGCTTCCAAATTAGTATTTTGAAGACATGCTCAGCCATAGTAATTCCCTGCTCATGAACCTTCTGTGGCTTCCTCTTCCCTCTGAAATGCAGCACAATATCCTCATAGTAGTTCAATCCCTTCCTATTCTGTGATTGTTTTACCCTCCTAAGCTGGTTTTATATCTCCCTTTGCACTTCATAGATGTTCACTCAGTAACCCAGACAAACTCATTCACTTTCCAATTTGAAATCCCATTTCCTTCATTGCTTCTTTGCACAGTCTGTTCTGTAGGCTTTTAGCATGTCTCTCATCCAATCTCTATTTCTCAGATTCCTTAGTTTCCTTTAAACTTCAGCTCTAGTCCTCTCTGAAATTATTATTTCTTTCTCCTTGAGATATTTTATGCTTTTACAGGTAAGAGATTGTAGCAGTGGCTAGAGCACCAGGACTGGAGTAAGGAAGACATCTTCCTGAATTAAAATCTGGCCTGAAACACTACTTAGCTGTGTGACCCTGGCCAAGACACTTGATCTTTTTTTACCTTAGTTTCTCATATGTAAAAACGAACTAGAGAAGGAAATGGCAAAATATACCAGTATCTTTGCCAAGAAAACTCCAAATAAGGTCATGAAGAGTTGGACATGACTGAACAATAACAACAAAAGCTTACTGTCTATTAGCACCTGAGAAGGAATTATTGGGAAAGGGGGCAGAAGAAGAGCTCTTTAGTTTTTTGACCATCATCACCACCCTTGACCACAGGAGGATCTTGTGAATTTCTTGGGGACAGGGAGCTTACATGTTTTCAATAGTGGCTTCCATAAGAGTAATAAATGACTCTTCATTGGGAACCCTGGACAAACTAGACATATTAACGAAAAGCAGCTTCAAAAATCCAAAGAAGCCCAGCAAAAAAAAACAAACAAACAAAAAAACCCCACACAATGCCTAAAGGGAAGTTCGTGAGTATTTTACAAAAGGAGAGAAAAGACTTCTAGCAACCAAGAGCCTTTTGTCATATATGCAATTTAAGTTTAAAGCCACTTTTCCCTAAACTGTGACTTTTGGGATAAGATGTCACAGACTTTTGGGTGAATATTTTGTACCAATTGTTAATATTAATAATAACAAAAAGCATTTATATAGAATTTGCTATGTGTCAGGCACTGGCGCAGTGCTTTACTCTAATTATCTCATTTAATCTTCACAAGAACCTTGGGGAGGTAGGTGTTATTATAGCCTTTATTTTACAGATGAGGAAACTGAGGCCAACAGAAATCTCACACAGTTTGTGTCTTCGGAAAAATTTTAACTCAGGTCTTCCTGAGCCCAGACCCAGGCACTTTCACCATTGTGCTACCATTAAATACCCCTTTCTAAAAGCTAATCTCTGGTCTGATTGTCTATTTGATATCAACTAATAATTATGGGTGAGAGAAAGTGCACTGAACTATATATTAAAAAGACATCCAACTCCCTCCTCCCTCATCATCCCCTTAGGGACCTAACCCAAAAAGGAAAGTAGGAGTTGGGAAAATAGTTTTAGACAAAGGGCTCAAAACCACTAATAATTTAACAAATACAGATTAAAGCAACTCTAGGATATCACCTCTTATTCATCAGATTGGCTAAGTTGACAAAAAAGGAAAATAACAAATACTAGAAGGGCTATGGGAAAATAGATTCTTTGTTACATTTTTAGTGGAGCTGTGAACTGGTCCAATTATTTTGGAAACAAACTATTCATGCCCTTTGACCAAGAAATACCTACTAGTTCTATATTCCAAAGAAGACAAAGAAAAAGGAAAAAATGACTCATGTATACAAAAATATTTATAGTAGCTTTTTTTTGTGGTAGAAAAGAATTGAAAACAGAAAGGATACCCATTAATTGAAGAATGGCCGAATAACTTATGGTACATAAATATGATGGAATAGCACTAAGAAATGATGAAAAAGAATGTTTCAGAAAAACCTAGCAAAATTTGTATGAACTGCTGTAGAGTGAAGTGAGTAGAATCAGTAGAATAATTTATATAATAACAATAGTGTAAGGATTATCAACTTTTAAAGATAGGCACTCTGATCAACACAAAAACTAATCACAATTCTAAAGGACTCATGAGAGATGAAACATCTTGAAGTGAAGAACTCAGAGTGCAGTTAAAGGCTTTTTTTTCTTTTCTTTTGTCTATAGCTTTCATTTACCATTTTTTTCTCTAGGACTTTCATTTCACTTAGAAAAACATTTTAAACTCTTTAAAGAAAACCTTTTGCTTCATCTTTTCTAGGAATTCCATTTGAGTTGTGATCAAGCTATGATTATCCTTGAGATTTTGGCTTTTGGAAGTCTTGAAGTCAGTCTCTTCCTTTGGATTTGAAATTTGAAAATCCATTTCATCATAATACCTCTTTATAAGAAATAAGGGTGGGGAGAAAAGGAAGGAAATAAATATTTATATAGAATATACTACATGTCAAGTGCTGTACTGAGTCTATATCTGAACTCAGGTCTTCCTGAATCCACACCCAGTAATCTATCTACTACATCACCTAGCTGCTTCAAGTGGGATCTACCCTTTTTTTTATTTGCTTATTCTCTAGTCTACTTCTTGACTTTGAACTTTATTTTAAGATCAAACTCTATTTCTGGAAGGAATGCCTGGATTGGTTCTGCTGTAGCTTTCTTGGGATATGTAGTAATATGTTATGCTGGGGTCTCGGGATAGCTCAGACTAGGGATTTGCAAGCTTTCTGTTATTCCATAGTCTTCTTTTCCAGGACAAAGTCTAATCACTGCCACCCCAACTTCTATCCCCACATCCCTGGTCTGAACTCTCCAAGTTCTTGGCCTGGGTTTTGTTCTGAACAAAATGGTATATGGATTGGTTTCATTTAGAATTTTTGTAAATGGTTGCTAGACTTAGGCATAATCACCTAGCTGGAAAGTTCCCCTGTTTCAGAATGACAGCACTCTAGGCTTTCCTTTGAACTGGGATTATTACTTTGCAACTGAAGGTTTTAGTGTAAGCTGGAATCTAGAACTGAGACACTGAGATTGGATCCCTGACCCCAATTGGGTAGAGAATGACAGAGCTTCCAGTTGACACTGTTCCAGCACTCTATCCAAATTTAGGTCTTTTTGTGCCAGATCTAGGACCTCTTCTTGAGTTGATGCAGAACATCTCTCTTCCCTAGGATTCTCTCTCTGATCATTTTTTGTCTGACTTTGTCTCCAGTATAGACTGGATATAAATGGGATTCTATCTCTCATTGCCTTCCTGGACTAGAAAAATGACCCATTGTGATTATTTTCTTGGATTTCTTGATCAGGATTATGTTGGACACATTTTCTAGATCTATATGTATGAGTTGTGCGTATGTGTGTTGGAGTGGAGGTAGAGGTGGAGCTCACTGTGCTTACTTTTGCTACTCTACCATCCTGGCATTATCTCCAACATAATACTATTTATGGATATCAGTAGTTAGAACTTCTTTCACTAATACAGTAATGGTGTTTTATGTGTCAGGAATTGTTTAGTCCTTAGAATATTTACCTAATGACCAGAAGAAAGCAGAAAGTTATTTTAGTAAGAGATGAGTTTCTGCCTTGCTGTACAAGACCTCAGAGTGACATCTTTCCCAATCAATGTTCTATTCTTACTTGACTTTGGTTTTTTTAAAAAACATTTATTAATATTCATTTTTAACATGGTTACATGATTCATGCTCCTACTTTCCCCTTCACCCCCCTCAAATCCCCCACCCATGGCCGATGCACATTTCCACTGGTTTTAACATGTGTCATTGATCAAGAACTATTTCCAAATTGTTCTTAGTTGCATTGGTGTGGTAGTTTCGAGTCTACATCCCCAATCATGTCCACCTCAACCCATGCATTCAAGCAGTTGTTTTTCTTCTATGTTTCCTCTCCTGCAGTCCTTCCTCTGAATGTGGGTAGCATTCTTTACCATAAATCCCTCAGACCTGTCCTGTGTCATTGCATTGCTGCTGGTACAGAAGTCCATTGCATTCGATTTTACCATAGTATATCAGTCTCTGTGTACAGTGTTCTTCTGGCTCTGCTCCTTTCCCTCTGCATCAGTTCCTGGAGGTCTTTCCAGTTCACCTGGAATTCTTCTAGTTTATTATTCCTTTGAGCGCAATAGTATTCTATCACCAGCATATACCACAATTTGTTCAGCCATTCCCCAATTGAAGGGTAAACCCTCCTTTTCCAGTTCTTTGCCACCACAAAAAGCACAGCTATAAATATTTTCGTATAAGTCTGTTTATCTATGATCTCTTTGGGGTACAAACCCAACAATGGTATGGATGGATCAAAGGCATTCTTTTATAGCCCTTTGAGCATGATTCCAAATTGCCAGCCAGAATGGTTGGATCAGTTCACAACTCCACCAGCAATGCATTAATGTCCCAATTTTGCCACATCCCCTCCAGCATTCATTACTCTCCCCTTCTTTCATTTTAGCCAAACTGCTAGGTGTGAGGTGATTCCTCAGAGTTGTTTTGATTTGCATTTCTCTAATTATTAGAGATTTAGAACACTTTCTCATGTGCTTATTGATACTTTTGATTTCTTTAATTGAGAATTGCCTATTCATGTCTCTTGCCCATTTTTCAATTGGGGAGTGGCTTGATTTTTTATACAATTGATTTAACTCCTTGTATATTTGAGTAATTAGACCCCTGTCAGAGTTTTTTGTTATAAAGATTTTTTCCCAGTTTGTTGTTTCCCTTCTGATTTTGACTACATTGTTTTTGTTTGTACAAAAGCTTTTTAGCTTGATATAATCAAAATCATTTAATTTACATTTTGTAATTTTCTCTAACTCTTGCTTGGTTTTAAAATCTTTCCTTTCCCAGAGATCTGATAGGTATACTATTTTGTGTTTACTTAGCTTATTTATAGTTTCCCTCTTTATATTCAGGTCATTCACCCATTCTAAATTTATCTTGGTGTAGGGTGTGAGATGTTGATCTAAACCTAATCTTTCCCATATTGTTTTCCATATTTCCCAGCAGTTTTTGTCAAATAGTGGATTCATGTCCCAAAAGTTGGGCTCTTTGGGTTTATCATACACTGTCTTGCTGATGTCATGTATCCCAAGTCTATTCCACTGATCCTCCCTTCTATCTCTTAGCCAGTACCATATTTTTTTTTAACATTTATTAATATACATTTTTAACATGGTTACCTGATTCATGCTCCTCCTATCCCCTTCACTCCCACCCCCTTACACTCCCCCCACCCATGGCCGATGCGCATTTCCACTAGTTTTGTCATGTGTCCTTGATCAAGACCAATTTCCAAATTGTTGGTAGTTGC
>NC_058133.1:237759671-237792802 GCF_016433145.1 Gracilinanus agilis
TGTTTATAGTTTCCCTCTTTATATTCAAGTCATTCACCCATTCTGAATTTATCTTGGTGTAGGGTGTGAGATGTTGATCTAGACCAGAGGCCAGAAAGACTACTACTGTTCTAAACACTATACTACCCCTACTTCCCAGACTTGGAAGTTTAGTGACTGGCCACTAGATGGCACATGCACAACAGGCTTTGTGTGAATTGTTATTTGCAGAGATTAATTTCCTTTAGGAACACTGTTTTTGCACTAAACCTTTTAATGTCTGTTGTGTTTAGAGGCTTCAGTTGGAGAAATCATGTTATTTAATTAATCTCTCCCATATTGTTTTCCAAATTTTCCAGCAGTTTTTGTCAAATAGTGGATTCATGTCCCAAAAGTTGGGCTCTTTGGGTTTATCATACACTGTCTTGCTGATGTCATGTATTCCAAGTCTATTCCATTGATCCTCCTCTCTATCTCTTAGCCAGTACCATATTGTTTTGATGACTGCTGCTTTATAGTATAGTTTAATATCTGGTACTGCTAGGCCCCGTTCCTTCACATTTTTTCCCATTATTTCTCTTGATATTCTTGATCTTTTGTTATTCCAAATGAAATTTGTTATAGTTTTTCCTAATTCAGTAAAGAAGTTTTTTGGTAATTTGATAGGTATGGTGCTAAATAGGTAAATTAATTTGGGTAGAATGCTCATTTTTATTATGTTAGCTCATCCTACCCATGAACAATTAATGGCTTTCCAATTGTTGAGATCTAGTTTTATTTGTTTGGAAAGTGTTTTGTAGTTGTTTTTGTATAATAGCTGTGTTTGTTTTGGTAAATAGATTCCCAGATATTTTATATTGTCTAGGGTGATTTTAAATGGTGTTTCTACCTCTTGCTGCTCTAATGTGTTGGAAATATATAGAAATGCTGATGATTTATGTGGATTTATTTTGTATCCTACCACTTTGCTAAAGTTGTTGATTATTTCTACTTGCCTCTTAGTTGATTCTCTAGGATTTTTTAAGTATACCATCATATAATCTGCAAAGAGTGATAGCTTAGTCTCCTCATTGCCTATTTTGATACCTTCAATTTCTTTTTCTTCTCTAATTGCTATTGCTAGTGTTTCTAGTACTATGTTGAATAATAGAGGTGATAATGGGCATCCTTATTTCACTCCTGATCTTATTGGGAAGGCTTCTAATTTATCCCCATTGCATATAATGCTTGTTGATGGTTTTAGGTATATATTGTTTATTATTTTTAGGAGGGGTCCTTCTATTCCCATACTTTTCAATGTTTTCAATAGGAATGGATGAAAGCTACTCTTCCCTCTCCGGGTTGATTACACTGAGAGTAAGGTTTGATTATTATCTCTTAATGCTCTCTTCCTCTCCCTCTTATGGTATTATTTATCCCCTCCCCTTCCTATGCCCTCTATGTGTGTAATAGAATATCCTGTTTTTCTTATTTACTCAGATTTTTCTTGGTGTCCCCTACTATTCCTCCCTTTTTTCCCCCATGTCATCTTAGACCATTTAGTATCCTGTCCTCTCCCTATGAATTATTCTTCTGGTTGCTATAATAGTGAATATTATAATAGTGAATAGAGTTCACTACAGAGAATTATACATAGCATTTCTCCACCTAGTAATACAGATAATTAGTTCATATTTACACCCTTAAAGAGTCAAGTTTAAAAGATTATGAGTTTTCTTTCTTTTCCCCTCTGTTTCTTATTTACCTTTTCATGTTTCTCTTGATATTTGTGGTTGGGTATCAAACTTTCCATTTAGTCCTGGTCTCTTTTGTGCAAAAACTTGGAAATCTTCAATTTTGTGGAATGCCCATACTTTCCCCTGGAAGTATATAGTCAGTTTTGATGAGTAGTTGATCCATGGCTGAAGGCCCAGCTCTCTTGCCTTTCTGAATATTGTATTCCACGCCTTGTGGTCTTTTAGCGCGGAGGCTGCCAGATCCTGTTTGATCCTGATTGGTGCTCCTTGATATTTGAATTGTCTCTTTCTGGCTTCTTGTAAGATTTTTTCTTTTGCTTGAAAGCTCTTCAATTTCGCTATTATATTCCTGGGTATTGGCTTTTCTGGGTCCAGTGTTGAAGGTGATCTATGGATCCTTTCAATGTCTATATTGCCCTCTTGTTGTAGAACTTCAGGGCAATTTTGCTGAATAATTTCTTTGATTATGGAGTCCAAGTTTCTATTAATTTCTGCCTTTTCTGGCAAACCAATGATTCTCAAGTTGTCTCTTCTAGACCGGTTTTCTTGGTCTGTCACTTTCTCATTGAGATATTTCATGTTTCCTTCTATTTTATCAGTCTTTTGACTTTGTTTTATTTATTCTTGTTGTCTTGAGAGATCATTGGTTTCTAATTGTTCGATTCTAGCCTTTAAGGACTGGTTTTTGGCTATAATCTTTTGGTTTTTGGCTCTAATCTGTTGGTTTTCCTTTTCAATCTGGTCATTTCTGGTCTTCTGTTGACTTGCCTCACTTTCCAATTGCGAGATTCTGCCTTTTTAACTATTATTTTCTTCCCAGATTTCTTCCATCTTCCTCAACATTTCATTTTTGAACTCTTCAATAGCTTGTGACCAGCTTTCATTTTTTGGGGGAGGTTTGGATTTTTGTTTTCCCTCCTCTGTTGTCTGGATTTTCTCTGTGTAGAAGTTGTGGAGTGTTCCAGAGTTTTTCTTGATGGTCTTTTTCTTCTGGACTTCCTTATTGCTTGCCATTGTTAGCCCCGCCCCTTTTCAGCTTTGTCTTCACACTCAGCGTCTGCTTGCGCTTTCTAAGCTTCAGATGGCTCTGGTCTTCTTGTCCTCAGGGTCAGGCCTCCTGGTAGTCCTTGGTCTGACCCTCTGTCCGAGGCTCCTTCAGCGGTCTCGGAGGCTGCTTCCATAGCCACCCTCCCATCTGCCCCGAGTCCTCACTGGATGTCCTAGCCTGTGCTGGAAATCTTTATTCCTCTGGGGGCACTTCTTTAGCTGAGTAGAAGCTGGGGAAAGTCCCTGCTTTAGGGATCTTTATTCCACCCGGATTCAGCCTGGGGCAGAGCTTTCACCTAGTAGAAGCTGGGGAAAGTCCCTGCTTTAGGAATCTTTATTCCACCTGGATTCCAGCCGGGGCAGAGTCTTCACCCCCATAGACGCTGGTGAAAGTCCATGCGTCCCCCCAGCCAC
This sequence comes from Gracilinanus agilis, assembly GCF_016433145.1. NCBI lineage: Eukaryota > Metazoa > Chordata > Mammalia > Didelphimorphia > Didelphidae > Gracilinanus > Gracilinanus agilis. The sequence continues at coordinate 237,762,848 of NC_058133.1, forward strand.
CTGGGGTCCCACGTCTGGCAACTCACAGGTACAAGCCCTGGGGCTGCTAGTGATTTACCGGTTGCCCCATTCCTGTTTTCACTCTTGTGCATTGGCCTTGGCGCTGTGCGTGGTGTGTGTGTGTGTGGGACTTCTTCCTCTTGCATTTTAGTGAGAGCTGTTTCACCCCTTTATAGCATGGAAATGCCCCGATTCTGCGTACCTTCAATGCTGCGCCCTGTTGTGGGGTTCCTTCGTTCGTCTGGATTCGTTTTTATGTCGCCTTGAGGAGTCTTGTATGCATCGATTAGGAGAGATCGAGCAGCTGCTCCTTACTCTGCCGCCATCTTAACCGGAAGTTGCTCATCTGGGGATTTTTAATTTGCTCGCATTCTAGTTTTTTGAGTTGCATGCCCAATTCATTACTCTCTGCCCTCCCTAATTTGTTAAAATATGCACTCAAGGATATAAATTTCCCCCTGAGTACTGCCTTGGCTGCATCCCATAGAGTTTGGTAGGATGTCTCATCATTGTCATTCTCTGCAATGAAATTGTTGATTGTTTCTATGATTTCTTCTTTGACTAGCTGGTTTTGGAGAATCATATTATTTAATTTCCAATTGGTTTTTTATTTGCCTGTCCAGATGCCCTTACTAATTATTATTTTTATTGCATTATGATCTGAGAAGGTTACAATTATTATTTCTGCTCTTTTGCATTTGTTTGCAATGTTTCTATGCCCTATTACATGGTCAATCTTTGTGAATGTACCATGTGCAACTGAAAAGAAGGTGTATTCCTTTTTGTCCCTATTCATTTTTCTCCACATATCAATTAAATCTAATTTTTCTAGGACTTCATTCACCTCTCTTACCTCTTTCTTATTTATTTTTTGGTTTGATTTATCTAGATCTGAAAGAGGAATATTTCGATCTCCCACTATTATGGTTTTACTATCTATTTCCTTCTTGAGCTCTGCCAGTTTCTCCTTTATGAATTTGGATGCTATACCACTTGGTGCATACATATTGAGCAGTGTTATTTCCTCATTGTTTATACTGCCTTTAATCAGGATGTAATGACCTTCCCTGTCTTTTTTAATCATATCTATTTTTACTTTGGTTTTGTCAGAAATCATAATAGCCACTCCTGCCTTCTTTTTCTCATTTGACATCCAAAAGATTTTGCTTAAGCCCTGAACCTTAAACTTGTGTATGTCCTCCCGCCTCATATGTGTTTCTTGTAAACAACATATGGTAGGATTTTGGTTTCTAATCCACTCTGCTACTTGCTTCCGTTTTATGAGCGAGTTTATCCCATTCACATTCAGAGTTATAATTATCAGTTGTGCATTCACTGACATTTTTGTATCCTCCCCTAGTCCTACCCCTTCTTCTTACACTATTTCTTTTTAAACCAGTGGTTTGCTTTAAGCTGGTATCCCTTATCCCCTCCCTTGATTAACTTCCCTTTCTACCCCCTCCCTTATTATTCCCCTCTTTTTATTTTTAAAGGCCTAATGAATTCCCTCCCCCTTCTTCTCCACTCCCTTTTTTGACTTCCCCACTCCCCTGCTCCCCTTGGTTTATCCCTTCTGACTTTCTCAGTAGGTTTAGATAGAGTTTTATATCCCAATGGATAATATAGCTACTCTTCCCTCTCCGGGTTGATTACACTAAGAGTAAGGTTTAAATATTACCTCTTAATGCTCTCTTCCTCTCCTTCTTATAATAGTATTTGTCCCCTCCCCTTTGCATGCCCTCTTTTTGTGTAATAGAATATCCTATTTTTCTTGTTCACTCAAATTTCTCTTGGTGTCCCCTACTATTCACCCCCTTCTTCCCCCCCCATATCATCTTAGACCATTTAGTATTCCACCCTCTCCCTATGAATTATTCTTCTGATTACTATAATAGTGAATACTATAATAGTGAATAGAGTTCACTACAGAGAATTATACATAGCATTTCTCCACATAGGAATACAGATAATTAGATCTTATTGAAGCGCTTAAAGAGGCAAATTTAAAAATTATGAGTTTTCTTTCTTTCCCCTCTTTCTTATTTACCTTTTCATGTTTCTCTTGATTTTTGTGGTTGGATATCAAACTTTCCATTTAGTCCTGGTCTTTTCTGTGCAAATACTTGGAAATCTTCTATCTTGTTGAATGCCCATACTTTCCCCTGGAAGTATATAGTCAATTTTGATGGGTAGTTGATCCATGGTTGAAGCCCCAGTTCTCTTGCCTTTCTGAATATCATATTCCAAGCCTTGAGGTCTTTTAGCATAGAGGCTGCCAGATCCTATGTGATCCTGATTGGTTCTCCTTGATATTTGAATTGTCTCTTTCTGGCTTCTTGTAAGATTTTTTTCTTTTACTTGGAAGCTCTTGAATTTGGCTATTATATTCCTGGGGGTTGTCTTTTCTGGGTCTAGTGTAGAGGGTGATCTATGGATCCTTTCAATGTCTATATTGCCCTCTTGTTGTAGAACTTCAGGGCAATTTTGGAGTCCAAATTTCTCTCAATTTCTGCTTTTTCAGGAAGACCAATGTTTCTCATATTGTCTTTTTTAGCCCTGTTTTCTTGATCTGTCAATTTCTCATTGAGATATTTCATGTTTCCTTCTATTTTATCAGTCTTTTGACTTTGTTTTATTTGTTCTTGCTGTCTTGAGAGATCATTAGCTTCTAATTGCTCAATTCCAGCTTTTAGGGACTGGTTTTCGGTTATAATCTTTTGGTTTTCCTTTTCAATCTGGTCATTTCTTGTCTTCAGTTGACTTGCCTCACTTTCCAATTGTGAAATTCTGCCTTTTAAGCTGTTATTTTCTTGCCAGATCTCTTCCATCTTTCTCATCATCTCAGATTTGAACTCTTCAATAGCTTTTGACCAGTTTTCATTATTTTGGGAAGGTTTGGATGTGATTACTTGTTTGTTCTCCTCTGCTGTTTGCTCAGCTCTCTGGACTTTCTCTGTGTAAAATTAGTCCAGTGTTACAGATTTCTTCTTGATGATCTTTCTCTTTTGGGATTCTTGAGAATGGCTCTCCATTGTTAGCCCTGTGCCCTCTCAGGTTTTTCCTCACACCCAGAGTCTGTTTGCACTCTCTAGGCTCTTGAAGTCTCAGATCTCATTGTTCTCAGGGTCAAGCCTCCTGGTGGCCCCTTTGTTTGTTCCTCTGTCTGAGGCTCCTTTAATAGTTTCAGGGTGCTGTTTCCACAGTCGTGCACCCCACTGCACTGGGTTCTCACTCAAGGTCCACTCCTGTGCTCAGGATCCAAGTCCACTCCTGTGCTCAGGATCCGAGTCCGTTTCTGCGCTCAAGATCTGTGGACTCAAGAGCCTGAGCTTGCACCTGCGCTCAGGGTCTGTGTTCAAAGTCCGTACGCATTCTTTAGCCTCTTGGGGTCTTAAGTATTGCTGCTCTCAGGAACAGGCCCTGGTGACTCCAGGTAGCTGCCAAGGACTTAATGGGTACCCCAAGCTTGTTCTAGCTCTTGTGCACTGGTTTTGGCACTGTAGGTGGTGTGGGGTAGGGGAGGGGGTTGCTCAACTTGCGTTTTAGTGAGAGCTGTTTCACCCCCTTATAGCATGGAAATGCCCCAATTCCACGTACCTTCAATGCTGTGCCCTGTTGTGGAGTCCCTTCGTTCCTCTGGATTTGTTTTTATGTCTTCTTGAGGAGTCCTATATGTTTCGGTTAGGAGTGGTTAAGCAGCTGCTTTTTACTCAGCCGCCATCTTAACCAGGAAGTCTCTACCTTTGGTTTTTAATAGCTATCTACATGGAATTTTGGTTTCCCCATTAACATAGCTCTGATAACACTTGCCAATTATTTTAGTGCTTAAAACTGAGATAGGGAGGAATCTCACATAAATATTTACTTTGAAATTATTAAACTCAGGATGAGTTATAGAAACACAACTCTAGTATGCACACTCTTCTGCCCTCAAACAAGTTACTTCTCTTGCTTTGAGTTATTTTATTCTTTTAGTTAACCACATAATAGTTATTAACTAGTATAAAATAATTGCTAACATTTTTATAGCACTTTATAAATTATTTCTACATTCATTATCTCATCTAATTTTCATGATAATCTATGAGGAATTTAGAGTGGTTATTATTATTCCTATTTCTAGAAGAGAAAACATGTATCTAGAAAGGAAAATTGACTTGTCAAAATTATATATCCCAAAATCCATGTACGACCCAGATTGATTTGCTTGTCAGCTCTTGGAGTGTGGAAGGAAGAAGAGAGAGAAACAATATGGCTCATATAACTCCAAAAAACTTATGTGGAAATTTGTTATTAAAATTTTTTAAATCTAAAAATAATATATCCTATTAGAGACAAAGCAGAGACCAGTCAGAGTCTCTCACTGTCTCTCACCATCAAAATATCTCAGTGGCAGGTCATCAAAAAGAATACATGTCAAAATAGAAGCATTAGACAAAGTCATGGAGTAGATGCATTAAATGTCAAGAGAGAAAATATGGGAAGAAGAGTGTCAAGGATAGCACTTTTGTAGACAACTCCTCCATCCCTCCTATTTAAGACATGTAAAGAAGATAATCTAGTGATAGTCAAAGGAGGAGTAGATAAAGATATATTAGGAAAATTGTGAAAGCAAGTTTTTATAGAAGCCAAAAGAGAAGAAAATGTTCAGAAGAAGGTATGGTTTGCAATGTCAAATATCTCTCTGAAAAAGGAGGACAAAAATGAGACCACTGAATTTTGCAATAAAGAGGTCATTTTTCTTTGAGAGAACTTTTTCTCAAGAAGTATGAACCCATGGTTCCTGCCTTTAAAAACTGATTACTTACAAGAAGTAAAAGGATAACTGGAAGTACAAGAAAGGAAATGGTAAGTATTTTGACTAACTAGTATTCTGGGAGGTCATCTCCTTTGAGATGACCAAATCTTGTATTCCTGACTTCTTGGGGATCTGGACATCTTGCTAAAATGCTTTCCATTCCACAGAATACTTACCCTCCCTCACCAGTGCTCTGTGTGGATAAAGGCAGGATATATCCATAACAATTCTGTCCTCTTATACAAGTTTAGAGAACCTGAAAGTTTTAGCACATGCATGTATATGTTCCTGTATTTATTAGATCAAGTTTACATGTATGTCTGTGTGGTTCCATGAGTGCTAAGAGAGTGAATATGTAGCCTGACTAGTAAATATGAGACATGATGAGGGGATGTGTTAGATCATGTAGGAATGGGCCAGTGGTGTGGGTGAGTAATATGAAGATTTAGCAAGAAAACTCCATTGCCAAATCACATTTAGAGGATACCAAAGTCACATGGGATTGCAAAAATGAGTTATGAAAATGTTCATTATATAAAGATCTAGGCAATAAATTCTTCCAAGAATTCAGTGCCAGGAAAAAGTTTATCTCTCCAGATGAGCTTATATTTTAAACTTTGTTATGCTACAACATTAAACTTCCACTGAAATTCTATTCCCATACTTCATAGAGGTGACCCTGGGTTTTAAAAGGCTATTTCAGTAGACCATAAGCTCTGTCAGCTCTTATCAAGGTGGAAAGGCTTTAATTACAAACTCTGAGGTCAGAGAGGCTCATTACTAATTCAATTTAATTTAAGACACACTTTTAATGGGTCTGTATTTCTGCATTTATATTCAGTTCTTCATGTCCTATCACATCAATTTCTGTAAAGATGCACAGATGGATGCCAATTGTTAATGTTTACATTTGCTAATCACTAAAAGTCTATGATATTTATTTTTTCCAAATATTCTGTTCAGTTCTGACAGGCAATAAGCATTTATCAAACATCAGCTACGTGTCAGGCATTGTGCTAAGTGCTTTCTTTGTAAGAGAGACAAAAGATAGTCCCTGCTCTCATAGTGTACTGGGGAAACAATAAACCAATAACTATATATAAATATTACATATATAATAAATTGGAGAATATTATCAAAGGGAAGGTGCTAGGGTTGAGTGGGATTGAGAAAGACTTTTTGTATAAGGTGAGATTTTAATCTGGGATTTGAAGAAATCAAGGGAAACCAGTAGGGGAAAATGAAAAAGAAAAAAATTGTGTAATTTTTTTTCTTTTTGTTAGGTTTGTATAAGTCTGAAAGATTTATGGGGAAGTTCCTCACTGTGGGAGCAGCACAAAAATATCAGGGGCTTCCACATCCAGTGCACCCTAGAACATAAAACTTCTGGGTAGATAGGAAGTCAGGGACTTTCCGTTCAGCAAGGCTGTGGAAATCGGCCTAGAACACCCCAGAATGTAAGGCCTCTGTGTAGCCTTTAACTAAGAAGCAGCAAAACATGTAGCTTTCCCCCTTAGTATACACTCAACCCATTTTTCCCCCAAGTTACCAGATGTTCTGCCAAGAAATCACTGGCACAAGACTTTCATTAGGAGCCAAGCTAGGGAATCACCTACTGAATTATTAACCATACATTGACATATTGATCCATTACATATAGAAAACTCCCGTCTGAAATCACTGAAGTAATCTATATTCATTATCCTTATCTTGTGAATCATTACTTATTATTGTTTCTGTATGAATATTACCTCATTCCTTTACCTATGTCATTTAGCCTATAAATTGTAGACCTCAACTCAATAAAATTTGTCACCACTCTAAGAAGCTGTCCGTATAGTTCTTAGTCGGCACAGACCCTCCTGTAATTCGAATATACATCCTTCTCACACCACTCGGTGACCCACAAAGCTGTTACCAGAGTCAGTCTCTGACATCTCACAATTATTATCTTTAAAATTTTTTTCCATTTTTTTATTTAGAATATTTTTCCATGGTTACATGATTCATGATCTCCCCCTCCCCTACTCTTTCCTTCCCTTTCCCAAAGCCAATAAGCAGTTCCACTGGGTTATACATGTATCATTGTTGAAAACTTATTTCTGTGTTATTCATATCTCAGTAGAGTGATCTTTTAACATCAAAACCCCAATCATATCCCTATTGCACTATGTGATCGATCACATATTTTTCTAATGCACAGCTCTTTCTCTGGATGTGGATAGCGTTCTTTCTCCTAAATTCCTCTGGATTGTCCTGGATCATTGCATAGTTGCTAGTAGAAAAGTCTATTAGATTTGATTGTGCCACAATGTATCAGTCTCTGTGTACAATGTTCTCCTGGTTCTGCTCCTTTTGCTCTCCATCAATTCCTGGAGGTCATTCCAGTTCACATGGAATTCCTCCAGTTCTTTATTCCTTTCAGCACAATAATAGTCCATCACCAACATACACCACAATTTATTGAGCCATTCCCCAGTTGATGGATATCCCCTTTTTTTCCAATTTTTTGCTACCACAAAGAGCATGGCTATAAATATTTTTGTACAAGTCTTTTTCCTTATCTCTTTGGGGTACAAACCTAGCAGTGGCTGGATCAAAGGGCAGGAAGTCTTTTAAAGCCCTTTGTGCATAGTTCCAAATTGCCCTCCAGAATGGTTGGACCAATTCACAACTCCACCAGCAGTGTATTAGTGACCCAATTTTACCACACCCCCTCCAACATTTATCACTTTCCTTTGCTGCAATATTGGTCACTCTGCTAGGTGTAAGGTGGTACCTCAGAGTTGTTTTAATTTGCATTTCTCTCATCTAAATAAAACACTTTTTCATGTGCTTATTGATAGTTTTGATTTCATCATGTGAAAACTGCCTATTCATGTCCTTAGCAATTATTATCTTCTTATACTGGTCTTTTTTCCCTATCCAATTAGCTTTTCTTTTAAATATTTAGATGCCATGACATTTGGTGTACATATATTCAATATTAATATTGCTTTATTCTCTATAATACTCTAATTGTAATGAAGTTTTTTTTTATCTTTTTGACAAATAACATCATTATAATGTGTCATTTAAATTATTGTAAGCCCTGGGAGACTATCTCTCCCAGGACTCTCTGCTACAACTACCCCTGACACCTCCCACTTCCTTTATGGGAGGTGTCAGAGAAAGTATGAAAGAGAAAGCTCTCTGCTCTCTGCTCTCCTGAGCCTGAAGGCTGGCTGACTCTCTCTGATCCTGGACTCTCTCTACCCAGGAGACCCCTTTCCCCCTACCTAACCTTTCCCTTTCCTAATTTAAATAAAACCTAGCTATTCTAAACCCTAAGTTGCTCTCTGATCTTTTATTTGAGCCCTGAAGGGCTCTGGTCAATTACCCCCTGCCAGGGCTGGGGACTACTATCTTCCTTTCCCTTCCTCTACCTTCCTCTCTCCTTTCTCCCATCAATTCTTACTCCTACCTTCCTCCCTCTCCCCCCTGACAATCATCATTCCTCTTCCTCCTCCTTCTTCTCATTTCCTTTTTGCAATTCATGATAACCACTCATGCTTTTCTGGCTTTAGCTAAAGCACAGAAAATTGTACAATGATTTTTCTTTTTAACTGTGTTAATGGAATTAGCTCTAGCCCATTCATGTCAAAACTCTACTTACCCGAGATTATGTCATCCCCATCTCCCTTAGTGGAGAGGAGAAATGAGTTACCCATGTGACAATTCAGAGTGGAAGCAGCCTGAGGTCTCAGCCCAGATGCTTCAGCACCAAGTTCAAAGTGGGAACTGCCTCAACAGGAAGTAACCAACATACTTGAAGAGATAGTGTCTCTCCTCACTTCCTGTGGGTCCACCTCTAATTCAAGTGGACAAATGGAAAAGATAAAATGGTAAATGGAAGACAAGAAGTTCTTTCCTCAGGTTGGAGAGGCAACATGGTATAAAGAAGAATTTATAGGGAATAATTTCAGATGTGGTTTGATACTAGACTCTACTACTATCCATTTGTGGAAAATAATTTGTTTTCTCTGGGCATTGGCTTCCTCATTCACACAGTGACTAATCTATCCAGTGCTTAGAACAGTGCCTGACATATAGTAAGCATTTAATAAATGTTTATTGATTGACTGTTGATTTGCATAGTGAGCTATGGAGTGATACTTCAAAAGCATGAAGGTGGAAGGTACTGAAGATCCCACAAAACAAAGAGTTGTAACTCCATCTGGGCATAGGTGTTTTTTTTTTTTGTTGTTGTTTTTTTAAGAAAAAATTTCCATGGTTACATAATTCATGTTCTTACTTTCCCCTTCACCTCTCCTCCCCACCCCCCCGTTACCCTTCACCCACCCACCCAAGAGCCGACATGTGTTTCCACTGGTTTTAACATGTGTCATTGATCAAGACCTATTTCCATATTATTGATAGTTGCATTGTTGTGGTCATTTTGAGTCTACATCCCCAATCATGTCCGCATCAACCCATGTGTTCAAGCAGTTTTTTTCTTCTGTGTTTCCACTCTTGTAGTTCTTCCTCTGAATGTGGGTAGCGTTCTTTTCCATAAATCCCTCAGAATTGTCCTGGGTCATTGCACTGCTGCCAGTACAAAAATTCATTACATTCGCTTTTACCACAGTGTATCAGTCTCTGTGTACAATGTTCTTCTGTCTCTGCTCCTTTCACACTGCATCAATTCCTGGAGGTCTTTCCAGTTCACATGGAATTCCACCAGTTTATTATTCCTTTGAGCACAATAGTATTTCGTCACCAGCATATACCACAATTTTTCCATTCCCCAATTGAAGGGCATACCCTTGTTTTCCAGTTTTTCGCCACCACAAAAAGAGTGGCTATAAATATTTTTGTACAAATCTTTTTATCTATGATCTCTTTGGGGTACAAACCCAGCAATGGTATGGCTGGATCAAAGGGCAGGCAGTCTTTTAGAGCTCTTTGGTCATAGTTCCAAATTGCCATCCAGAATGGTTGGATCAGTTCACAACTCCACCAGCAATGCATTAATGTCTCAATTTTGGGCATTGGTGTTTTAAAGAGCAGAGTAGAGTAATTAGGGGGAGTTAGTAGCCTGGGTGAGAAGAGCAGTAGCAATTGCTTCCCCAGTAGCATTTTTAGCACCTGAAGGGTCTGAGGTTTCTTTGTCCTTCATTGTGGATCAATATCAGGATCTAACAAGGTAGAGAACTGACTGGAGACAGCATGGTTTCAGGTGTATATGCAGATAGGAGCTACTTGCAAGAAAAGGTCACTGTTAGTCTGGGCTGAGAATAATTTTGATTATGATCATTGGAGCCTTGGATCCACCTGATCACTGATCCCTTTACGGAATGATGTTTACCCAGCTGTGCCTGCCTAAAAATACTGTTCTAATGTGGTAAATTTGTTGGCTTTCCATTCTCTCCTCTTTTCTCTGCCTGGTGAGCTAACATTAGCTTTTGGAGTTTCCTGAGATTTTTAGTCTAGTTTACTTGTTATTTGTATTTTTTAATGGTGAGTTTTATCTCCAGAGAAAGAAAAATCTAATATTTGCTGTGTTCTTAGAGAATTTTTGCTATATAGTTACAAAAGGAAGAAATGCAGTGACTAGTGGAGGTTATTTAGAGCAGAGTTTTACTGGTTTTTGTTTGTTTGTGGGCCTCTAATGAAGCCTATGGACCCCTTTTCAGAACAAATGTTTTAAAAATGTATAAAATAAATGTAAGTGTATAAAAACACATAGGAATAAAAAAATAGAAAACCAATTCTAGTGAAATACAGTATAATTTTTTTTTAAAGTTCACAGAAATCTTAAGAACTCCTTAAGATAAGGGGATGTCCCTCGTTTGAGGAATGCCTGAACAAATTGTGGTATTATGACAGCAATGGAATACCTATTGTGCTATAAAGAATGATTAACTGGTTGATTTTTATATGAATTGGAAAGATCTCCATGAATTGATGTGGAGCGAAATGAGCAGAAATAGGAGAACATTATATACAGTAATGGAAACATTATGGGAAGATCAAATGTAATAGACTTTGCTACTAAAAGCAATGCAATGATCCAGGACAATCCCAAGAGACTTATGAGAAAGAATGCTATCCACATCAAGAGAAAGAACTATGGGAGTAGATACGCAGAAGAAAAACATATGATTTATCACTTGTTTATGTGAGTATAGGATTTGGGGTTTGGGTTTTAAAAGATTACTTTATTACAAAAATGAATAATATGGAAGTAGGTATTGAGTGATAATACATGTATAACACAGTAAAATTGCTTGTCAGCTTCTGGAGGGAAGAGGGGAGGGAGAGAACATGAATCATGTAACCTTGGAAAAATACTTAAAAATAAATACATTTAATTTTAAAAAAGGACTCCTTAAGAACTCCTCTGTGTACTATAGAAGAGAAAGTCAACTTACTACTCATTGGCTAGAAAAAGAAAACATTCTTTTTTATCTGTTCTGTGGATTCTGACCGTATCAATTTCTCTTATTAATAAGGATAATGAAAAGTTTCTGGAAATATAAAGGGAAAAGTACAATATGAACTTGTGTGAACAATTATCCTAGACTTTAAAAGAAAAAAAAGAAAGGCCATATTAAACACCTTCTTGGGACTTCATCTATAAAATGAAAATGCTAATTGGCACCTTTCTTAAGTTCCCCTATCACTCTGAGATTTTTCTCTCTTCCAAGCTCAAGAGGCAACAATGTTGTATTGAGGTAACAATGTTGTATTTCGAGGAGGCAGAATCAGAATCAGGACTAATAAATATTATTTTAAGTACCTTTTCCCTTTCTTTTTCTTACTTAGTAAAATCTGACTGGGAAAAGCAGTAAGGACACTCCAGGGACCCTACTGTATATGCAGAGTATGCACTCAAATCTGTTTTAATACTAGGCAGCACAGTTTAGAGTCTGTTAGTTGGCACCTGTTTAAGCAATTTAATCCCTGTAGAAGAGTGATGTGAGATGCAGCCGCACCTAGGAGCTATGTTAACTGTTCATAGTATTATTACACTCTATTTACTATTGATCTCTGTTTTTTTCTATTCTTTCTGTACCTTTTTTAAAAAAAATGAAACAAACCCCACTTACTTTACTTATAAGAATGAATACTGTGTATGGTTCCAAGGCATAAGAGCTGTAAGGGGTTAAGTGACTTGTTCAGGGTATCACAAGATCTGAGGTTGGATTTGAACCCAGATCCTCCTATCTCTGGGCCTGGCTCTCAAACCACTGAAACACCTAGTCACCCCTTTTTTCTATACCTTTCAGCAGAAATGTCTAAGATTTGAGGCCTGTTTTGAAGCTACGTTTCTAAAAAAGCCTTTGCTCAAGGTTAGGGAAGAAAATCTTAAAGTGCAGGTTTTACCATGTCACCCTTCTACTCAATATACTCCGGTGGCTCCTTTATTACCTTCTGCATAAAGTATTGAATTCTCTATCTGGCAATCAAAGCACTTCATATTCTGCTCCTCCCCCCCTTTCCTAGTCTTTTTATACCTTATATCAACCCTCAAAATATACCCCAAGTACTCTGTAATCCATTGACACTGTTCTCCTTGCTGTTTTTCAAACAAGACAATCCATATCTCAACTCTGAGTAAATGATGGCATTCTCCAATTCCTGAAATGCTCTCTATCTCATCCCCACCTCCTAGCTTCTGTGGCTTCCTTCAAGTTTCAGCCAAAATCCTGTTCTCCATAGGAAATCTCTTCTGATCCTCTTTAATTCTAGTTCCTTCCCTCTGTGGATTACTTCCAATTTATCCTATGTCATGCTTGAACATAGTTGTGTACTAGAAGTTTGAAAACTAGTTCATCATTATAGAAAACTTTAATATTTCAAACTGGTTGTATTCATCTGAGAGAGAGCAAACTGTTTTTGGAATCAGAGAATCTAAGTCTGCATCTCTTGGCTCTTCCACTTAGAATCTGTGTAACCCTGGGAAGTCACTTAGTAACAGGAACTAACAATTCTATGGTGCTTAAAGATTTGCAAAGCACTTTTCTTATTTTTTTTTTTAATCCTTATAACAACTCTGTGAGATAGGTATTCCAATTTTTGTAGATTTCGTAGATGAGGAAACTGACATCCAGAAAAGTTAAATCAGTTATCCAAATCTACATAGCTAATAAATGTTTGAGGTGGAATTCACATGCAGATTTTCTTGACTCCAAGCCCAGCCTTCTATTTATTATGACATCATTTACCCTCTTTTAGCTTCCGTTTCTTCATGGGATTTTATATATGATACTACCTACCTCATAAGGTTGTTGTTAACAAAATGCTTTATAAAACTTAGAGTATGACACACATCTGAATTATTAACAGTGAATAATATGGCAAATGAGATTACAGTGCACTTGAAAGAAATAAAATATAGCCAAATATAAGGGAGAAGAATTAAGTAACTTTATGTCAGACAGTCAACTAGTATTTATTAAGCATCATCTATGTGCCAGTCACTATATTAAGCACTGGATATGCAAAAGAAGGCTTCTATATACTTATGATGGAATACTACTATTGATGAGAAGGCTAATTTAAAAAAACTAAATGGGATAGTGTTGTGAGGAAGATTAGTCAGTAATTAATTAAGTATTAAGGATGGACCTAGCAGGAAGGACTGGAGCTTTCCAAGATGGAATGAAGAAGCAGGAAGTGGCTTGTGCCCTGAGAGAGACTCCATTAGGGGTTGGCATAAACTGTTGCTAGCCCTGGGAGATCTCAGCCTGCTTTCTGATTTCCCTGGGATCCTGAGTGGTGGTGGCATCTAGCATGTGGACAAGAACTACAGAGCAGCACCAAGGGGAGGAAGAGTTTGGGATCTGGTGGACAGCATCTCAAGCACACCCTCTCTACTTGGGTACCTTGGACCACCTTGGCTTTTGACATCCTGAGATCATCTGTGGATAACCATGAGAACCCTCAAAGCCACCCTCAGCCCCTTAGCTGTGTTGGTCAAGCCTGGCTGGAACCAGGTTTGAAACAGCTCTCCCAGTGACTCCTGCACTGCTCCTTTGGCCCTGTCTGCTTAGATCACTAAGATTAGAATAGAGAAGTCATCCCCTTGCCCTGTGGTTTTGCCCATTAGATTTTAGAGTAGAATCCCCTATCCCACCTTTTAGTTGAACATAATTAAACCTATTAAAACCTTTTACCTTGCCTGTTAGTTTCAAAGACTCTAGCCCAGTGGTGACAGTTGGTGACATTCTTGTCAGTTATCAGTAGCTTAGTTGTTTACTCTGATCTCCCTATCCTGGTCCAGTCTCTCCTACAACCCAGTGTGTGTACCCACAACCATTTAGATTATATTGTAACATCCCTGGTGCCTCCATATTTTTAACAGTTGCCAGAAATTATGATGATGGAGATGATAGTCAGGAATTGTTTGACTTGCATCTAAAATTTTAAGACTTGAATTCAGAGAAAGGAATCAGGACCCCTTGATTAAAACTCTAGTGGGAGACAATGAGGTGGCTCAGCAGATTGAGAACCAGGCCTAGGGACAGGAAATCATGGGTTCAAATCTGGCCTCAGACACTTCCTAGCTGTGTGACCCTGGATGAGTCCCTTAATCCTATTTGCTTAGCCCTTGTTTTTTTGTCTTAGAGCTGGTACTAGGACAGAAAATAAAGGTTTAAAAAAAAACATTACAGAGGAAGTCAATCCCAGGAGAGATGAAGATATTCTCAAAATTGAAATTCTGAAGATACAAGACACAATTCAAATGAATAGGAAGAAGGAGGGTTATTAAAGGAGACTGATGTAGATTCAAAGCAACTCCCTGATCTATTTATATTTCATTTATTTATTTATTTTTCCACATTAATTAATTAATTTTTTGGGGAGAATATTTTCCAATGGTTACATGATTCATGTTCTCTCCCTCCCCTCTTTCCTCCCCATTCCCAGAGTGGACAAGCAATTCTATTGGTTTATACATATCTCATTATTCAAAACCTATTTCCATATTATTAATATTTGTAATAGATCTACTTGTATTTTTAAAAGGCACATTCAGTAGATGAAAACACAAGTAGGTAGTAGAAGATAAATACAAAACAAAGATGAATTAAGGTTGATTAAGGACCAAAAATGATTTTTTTATTACTATATTAGGGAAAAGAGGAAAATCAAAGAAGCAAATCATTAGAGGTATATAAGATGCTGATAATATTACATAAAGATTGTAGAGTTACTCAGTTTTTTTAATTTGTTTCTACTTTTTTTGGCCAAGGAGAATGATCACTGTATTGGGAAAGTCAGAAGGAAAATAGCTAATAGTTACTCTAAGTCAGTTATTCCACAAAATCCTATTTCAATTCTTCCTTGTGTAAGAGATAAAACTAGATATTTAAGGTATGGTCACCAGAAATGGATTAACTCGATTTCAAAATAATATAGACGCAAGTCAGGATGACTTTATGATGATTTATTTACAATTAGGAAGGTCGAAGGTAGGGAAATTGAGAGAGAGAAACTCTGGCCCGGACCAGAGGTCTGGACCAGGTAAGAATTTAGAGGCCCCAGCAGAGGGGCACAGAGGTTAATTAAACAAGGCTTCTAGCCACAAGGCCTTTTACAATTAGAAAAGCAAGAGAGGCCTCCTTGAGGGTAGAGCCTTCAGAAACGCCAAGGGAAGAGAGAGAGAGTCAGCCTAACTTACCCACATGACAATTCAAAGGGAAGCAGTCAGAAGTCCCAACAGAGATCCTTCTACACCAAGTTCAAAACTCCAACTGCCTCCACAGGAAGTTACCATCATATTTAAAAAATAGCATCTTTCATCACTTCCTGCATCCACCTCCAATTTCAAGTGGACAAATGGCAGCCTCAACACTTGGACTGCCCAAAGGGCAGTCCCTTTTTTTTGGTTTGTTACTTTGGGTGGGGTGACATTATTTCTGGTGGCTAGAGTCTAAACAATGAATGAGGATGAGCTAATTCCATTTACCACTTGAAGGGTGAATATGACCTTGGGCTCTCAAAAGCCATGATAGTAGAGCACAAGCTGTGTTAGAACCTATTGTACTAACAAGGCTTTCAGCATAAACCTTGCTTGTAACAGATTGAGACAGCTCTCTGAGCTAAATATAAGGAAACCGCTTGATAATTAATTCATGGCAAACCATAAAACAAAACGACCCTTTATCATGAATAATGGCCCCCTTTTGCTCTGCAGTGATGGTGGCAGGAACAAGGAGGTTGCTAAGAATCTGACATTTTCTAAAATGTTTGTAAACTTTACTGGCAGTCTAATTGAGGTTTCTTTGTTCAATGAAGGGACATTCTTCCAGAGGAGCTAATTTATATTAATATCAAATTATATTTTATGGTTATATTAATTATTATATTATATAATTGTGTTAATTAAAAATAATATGGATAACAAACTCACTATAAGTTAAACCAGAGCATTGTATATTACTTAAAGGTCTTCTTGAGTTATATTACTGGTGAATAAATGGGAGTCTAGGAAAACTAAGTGACTTGCCTATGTTAGAGACCAGATTTGAACCCAAGTCCTAATCAGAGACAGGGCTTCCCCCAGTGTATCATTCAGCTAAATGGAAGGAGGGCTCACAAGCACTCTTTGGAGAAGCAAAGAGCTGAATGAATTGGTTTCATCATGTATTTAATGTAAACAAAAAAGCATCATTTCATAGATAATTGATCATTTCCATGACAAAAATTTGCAAAAAAGACTGACATCAAAATAATTACCTTATTTACCAATATCTATGAAAAAGATAAAAGAAATAGAAAAATTATAGGAGCAATTTTATATAAGGTTCTCCAAATTAAACCAGTATGTTCTTTGTTACTTCATCCTGGTGGGAAGAATACCTGTTTGACATAGGCTTGGATTGTTTCCCTTTAGGGGGGAGAAAACCATTCTTCACATTGGCTTTCTTTTAAACTTTAGTTTCACTCAGAAGTCTATTTTTTAATGGGTTTCCTTGAGAGTCAGATGAAGAGTGCTAGGTGACTCAGTGGATAGAGAGTAAGGCCTGAAGATGTAAGGTTCTTTCTTCAAATCTGATTTCAAGCACCTCCTAGTTCTGTGACCCTGGGCAAGTCACTTAATCCCAATTTTGCCTAGTTCTTGCTGCTCTTCTGCCTTGGAACAGAGACTTTAGTATTAATTCTAAGTTGGAAGGTAAGGTTGTTTTAAAAAAGCCAGATATGTTCCTTTTGAGATGACCACACTTTTCCATGTGTTGACTTGAATTTTTAATTACTGAAATGCTATATTTTAAAATCCTGTACAAGTAATGAATTTACAGATTTCACATCACCCAAATGTAGGAGCCTAGCTAATTAATGTTTATAATTTTCTTGTATTTAAACAGACTTTCACTGTTTGCCTTATTATGAGTTACTTATACACCTTGCGTCTTTAGAATACAATTTATCTGCTGGCCTAGAAAACCCCAAGTAATCAATCCAAAGGGCTCAATTTATACTTTTAGGAATTTTACCTTTGCTTGAGGCTTATTTGGTCTTGTCTTCTTTAGTCTCTGAATATATTTGCTCTATTACTGGGTAGCTTTGGACTTCTAATAGAAGTGTCTTTGCAATGGCAGAAATCACATTGGGGAAAACTTTAGGTATTATTTGGTATAGAGACCCAGAGGTAATTTTCTTAATCCGAATAGAAATGAGACTTATAGACCTCTATAGAAATTTTTGGTGTGCCTTGTATAGAAAAGAACACTTAGAAACTTCATGGAAGAGATCTTATTCAGGACAGTCTGGCTTCTCAACTGGAGGGTGAAAAGGTGATTTTCACTCAATCTGAGTTTCCTAATAATCCCTTTGAGAAGAGTCCTATGTTATCCAGGGAGTTCTATAGGAACTAAGCTTTTCTTTTGAAATTAGAAAACTCGCTTTTCTTTTTCTTTTAAAGTTAGTCAGGGGGGCAGCTCAGTATCTCAGTGGATTGAGAGCCAGGTCTAGAGATGGGAGATTCTAGGTTCAAGTCTGACCTCAGACACTTCCCAGCTGTGTGATCCTGGGCAAGTCACTTGACCCTCTTTGCCTACCCTTACCACTCTTCTGCCTTGGAGCCAATACATAGTATTGGCTCCAAGACAGAAGATAAGGGTTTAAAAAAATAAAATAAAATAAAATAAAATAAAGTTAGTCAGGTTTAAACCAACTTATGTATGTGAGCCAGATTAGAGTGCACCTTTCTATGAAGAAAGGACAAAATACCAGTCCCCTCTGGATCCAGTGCTGATTTGTTGTGGCACTTGATACTCACTAACGGAGCTACAGATTAAGATATTGGCTCAGTGGCATCTCAAAGCAAGAACCTTGGGGTGATTCCACCAGTGTACCTACCCCCTTTTCAAGGACTCAGGGAAATTCCAAGAAAAAGTATATGCTTGCCATAACTCTTTCCTCTTTTGCTGATTAAGCCTGGGCTACTTTTCAGCTCAGTTCTATAATTCCATATTCTGCTTCCAGAACCTCAAAATCTCTATCTGGTTCTGAAAGAGCTCTTCCATTTTACATACATTCTTAAGAGCAAGAGCAGTCTTTCAGCAACAGCTTTTATTGAAAGCAGTGAACAGGCCCCATTCACAGTTGGTTCCAATTAATTCAAATAAGAAATATTTGTACTTTACAAAGTTAATTTTTAAAAAATGGAGCCCATTGAAAACCAGAAGATTTCTTAATATTCTGAGCAACAGACTGCTTCAGGATGTTGTGGGTTTTTCCTAATTATGGATCTTCAAGTAGAAGCAGGAGGACCACTGGTTAGGAATGCTATGTGGAGATTGTTTTTTGAGTATGGATTGGACTAGAATATATCTGTGGCTCTCAACCATTTTTTGTATTGTGGACCCTTTTAATGCTGAAATGCAAAATCCTAACTAACCAACCAAACCCAAGTTCATAGCCCTCAGGTTAAAGACCCTAACATTCTGTGATTATGCCACCCTGACCTTAAGAGTCACTATTTAAGAGTAAAGAACTTTAAAAATGAAAGAAAAGACAGATTTGTTAGCAAAGTTTGCTTTATTTCCCAGATAGTGAAGACCGAATAAAGAATATAAATAGGACCAAAATGACTAAAAATATCACATTTTGTGCATTTCTTTAGTCACTTTGAGCTTCAGCTAATACTGATTACTCAGCACTAATGACTTTGGTGTGAACTTCCCGGCTTTTCACCCGAAGTTTGTTGACCTGGGATTCAGCAATGTCAGCACGTTCCTCAGCCTCCTCCAGCTCATGCTGGAGCTTGCGGAATTTAGAGAGATTAACATTGGACTGTTCCTCCTGAGAACAGAAATAAACTTGTTAGAAGAAAATATGCCTATCTTAGACTCAGTCCCTTTGTTGCATATTTTCTGAAAGACAACAAAAAACTTGTCCTTCATTAGCTGTTTCTGACTTTAAACATCAGGATGTGACCTAACTTTAATGATATTTTATTACAGGAAATTCACGAAGCATCTTTGCCTGGGAAGAGTAGAGGACTAATTCATAATATTAAACGCACACATCAGGGGAGTCTCAAAATACAGTGAATAAACTCAAGGTCCATCTGAAAAAAGTGAAATTCTGGCAATGTGTAAATTCTCCTCTCTTTTAGCCACAAATTGTGACTTCACTCTAGCAGAAAAGAGATCACCAAGAAAAGATTCTCTAAAGACTTTCAACAAATATATTTCTTCCATTTTCTTGGTCCAGTTCTATGATTTCATCAGGGAAGTAGGCTTCCTGGGGAAGAAACTTCTTCTACCCACAAAGGCTAGAAAATGTTCTTCAATTTACAACCTTATAGTCCTGGTTGAGGCAACAAGAAGTATATAGAGACTTCCTCAGGGTCATACTATCAGTACATATGAGAAGAGAAACTTGAACCCATCCACTCATTGTGCCATAACCAAAAAAGATTATTGGCTACCCTAGCAAATGCTATTGGTTTCCAGAGAGAGGAACTACAGAAGATTATGGACTGATTCATACTTATTATAGTTGACCCAAAGATGTAACAGTAGGAATAAAATTATTCACATATGGATTTTTAAAGATGATTGTTTTTGCCTTTTTCTGGAGACTGATGGCAATGGAGAGTCTTAGAATATCTTGTTGAATATATGAATTTACATATGGAAAATAACTATTGATTATACACATAAATCAGTAAAGTATATTATTTAAAACTCTATCTATGCTATCTCAAATAATTTAAGACTCAGAACCATTTCAGTTTCAGGATTCATTCTGGGATGGAGAAATTTTTTTTGCTATGGTGGGGGTAGTTGCTAACAAAATCATTTCTCCTAAAATATATCCTCCTCTTTTCTTAGTGTCTAGCACATAGTTAAGAGATGTTTAATTTTTTGTTTAATTTATTGGATTAATCAAAATGATTAAAACTCTTGCAGTATAATTGCCATATTCAAATAAAGTCTCTTCTCTCCAAGCTTTGAAAATACTCACAGCTTCTTCAGCTTGTCTCTTATAAGATTTCACCTTTGCCTGTAATTTATCTACTAGGTCCTGGAGCCTGAGAACATTCTTTCGATCTTCTTCAGTCTGAAAGAATTTGGAAGAAAGAATATACTCAGTTAAAAGACAAATGTCTAATACAAAGACTTTGACAAATTACCTTTGTACAATCCAAGGGACCAGGCACAAAGGGTTGCTTTCTAAGTTAAGCATCTTAATTTAATGAAAGCACTCTTGGTCACTTCTGAAGATATCCCCAGATATGTATCTAGTTTTCAAAGCCTAGAATAGGACTGTACTAGATATCAGGGCTGATAACTCATATTCCCCAAATTAATACGTGTCTAGGTATGCCATATAATAACTTGAATGGCAGATAATAACAATTCTGACATCTGTAGATGAGAAAATTGAGGCTAAGACACTAGGTCACAGCCTCACAATTTGGCAATCTAAGGGTTGGAGATGGGATAGAAATCAGGTACGATGATTTCAGTACAATGTGCTCTCTTCACAACACTGTAATGGCTTATTTACTTTTCCAACTTTTCACCAGGAAGGAGGTCCAAACATTACTGAAGGGAGATTCTGCTTACCTGGTAAGTGAGCTCCTTTACTCTCCTTTCATGTTTCCGAAGACCTTTAATAGCTTCAGCATGGCGTTTTTGTTCACTCTCAACCTCTCCTTCAAGCTCACGAACCTATACCCAAAAATGATGACTTAAAACACAGTAGTTTAGGTTTGGGGAGAGGAATGAGAGATAGGACAAGGACAAGAAACCAGAGCAGCACTTAGGCATGGCTGAGCTATGGGAATGAAATTTGGTGAGTATCTTCCTCAGTTTCACTTCACAAATGACTCTTTGGGGATATCCAGTTCTCTGACCCCTGGCCAACAAAAAACTAAAGCTCAAAAGCTAGGAATTAGCTTTGGAGAGGAAAGAAAGTATAGCTAGATTTGGATTTAGGGAAGCTGGATTTGATTCCTGGCTTTGAAATTTTACCTGTGTGACACAGAGTAAGCTACTTAAAATGAATTGTTTTACCCAGTAACCTAGGTAAACTCCATTTTAAAATGATGGAGTTTGGGGTAGCTAGGTGGCAGTCAGGGTTCAAACCTAGCCTCAGTCAGTTCCTAGCTGTGTGACCCTTGACAAGTCACTCAATCTCCAGTGCCTAAACCTTGCCACTCTTCTGTCTTAGAAAAGAAGGTAAGGGTTTTAAATAAATAAATAAAATGATAGTGCTGAACTCCGTGCTCTCTAAGGTGCTTTTTAACTGTAAATCTGTGATGCTAATTTCCCTATATCAAATTGGCACTGAAAAGGTTAATCAGGCACAATGGACACATGCACATGTTTCTTACCTCCACTGATGCTGAATATTAACTAATCTGAATCAGGAAAGGCTTAGCCAGTGAGTAGCAGAGATAACCAAGAGATATATAATACTAATTCACATTTATATATAAAGATTTAAAGGTACTTTTTTCACAACAACATGTGGGAGTAGTAGTTATTCCTGCTTGGCTTGGAGTCAAGCAGACAAGAGTTCAAATTAGGCCTCAGACACTTATTAACTAGGTAACCCTGAGCAAGTCATTTAATCTCTATTTGCCTCAGTTTCCTCAAATTTAAAATGTATATAAATAGCATCCCTTATCTTGCAAGATTTCTGTGAAGATCAAATCAGAAAATATTTGTAAAGCAGCACCTGGCACACACACCTGGTGCTATGTAAATGGTTATATTCCCTTTCTTTGCCCCTGTTAGAGAGGATGATCTGAAGAGGTGAAGTAATTTGCCCCAGGATCACCAAGCTAAGGAAGGATCAGACCCCAGGTCTCTTGGCTCTAAACCCAGCATTTTTTGCACCAGATAATAAACTATTGCCTATATATTTTGATGATTTTTTGCCTTAACCCTGACTGGAGATAAGGGACTAGACTGGGTAACCTCTGGGAAAACTCCCTCTAACTCTGATAGAAAACTTTCCCTTGTCTTTGATCTTAGTGTCTTCCCTCTGAAATTGCTCCCAATTCATCCTGTCTCTAGCTGGCTCCTTGAAGGTGCTTAATAAGCAATAGCTGACTGATAGATTCTAAGGCTTTGTAACAACTGTCTCTGGCCACTAAATAGGTGCAGTACATCAGGATTTGGGATATTTACTCTGGCCTCCAGTTTCTGGATCTGCTTCTTTCCTCCTTTCAGGGCTAGCTGCTCAGCCTCATCCAGGCGATGCTGCAAATCCTTTACTGTCTGCTCCATGTTCTTCTTCATCCGCTCCAGGTGGGCACTGGTGTCCTGCTCCTTCTTCAGCTCCTCAGCCATCATGGCTGCCTGGTGAGCAAGAAAACCAAGAAAAGCATGAAAGCTGGGAATGTGAGGTAGTAAAACGCATGCTGGAAACAGAGAGTTCTTTTCTGCTTACGTCTGTGATGGCCTTCTTTGCCTTCTCTTCTGCATTTCGAGATTCTTGAATTACTTCCTCCACTTCACTCTGGAGCTGAGAAATATCGGTTTCCAGCTTCTTCTTGGTATTGATCAAGCTGGTATTCTGGTTAAAATCAATGATCAGTTAAATTAAATTAGTACAAATTAAAATCAGTACATCAAAAAGTACTATTCTTTTTAATACATCTTAGAAGGAGCCTCAATTATATTTTAGTTTATATATTTAGGAAATAACACTGCTCAATGTCTATGCACCAAGTGGCATAGCATCCAAATTCATAAAGGAGAAACTGGCAGAGCTCAAGAAGGAAATAGATAGTAAAACCATAATAGTGGGAGATCTAAATATTCCTCTTTCAGATCTAGATATATCAAACCAAAAAATAAATAAGAAAGAGGTAAGAGAGGTGAATGAAGTCCTGGAAAAGTTAGATTTAATTGATATGTGGAGAAAAATAAATAGGGACAAAAAGGAATACACCTTCTTTTCAGCTGCACATGGCACATTCACAAAGATTGACTATGTAATAGGGTATAGAAACATTGCAAACAAATGCAAAAGAGCAGAAATAATAAATGTAACCTTCTCAGATCATAATGCAATAAAAATAATAATTAGTAAGGGCACCTGGACAGGCAAATCAAAAACTAATTGGAAGTATTATTCTTTTTAATACATCTTAGAAGGAGCCTCAATTATCTTTTAGTTTGGATCTAAGAAGGGCTTTACTATCAGGGCAGCTAGGTGGCACAGTGAATTCAGCACTGAGTTTGGGGCCAGGAAGACTGGAATTCAAATCTAGCCTCAGACCCTGGGCAAGTCATTTAATACTGTTTACCTCAGCTAGAGAAAGAAATGACAAACTGATCCAGTACCTTCTCCAAGAAAACCCTAAATGAGATCTGGAAGACTCAAATATTCACTAAAACTTTCATTTTTTTTACCCTACCTCATTTTTAGATATTTCTTCACTAAGGAATGTTACCAAAAAAGCACACAACTTTGCAATTGTTAGAGAAGAATTTATTTCTTTGTTGATGTTGCTGGCATATTGTACTGTTCTGTTTTTTAAATACCTACTCAGAAAATGCACCTCCCTTCCTTCTTTGCATTGGTGGAAAACTGAATGTGGAGGACTTCATATATAGTTACACTAGGTTGATATTTTGGTTAATTTTAATGAATTAATTTTTGTTATTGTTACAAGGAATAAATGGTGAAGTAGCGGTGTGAGGAAGGAATATATTTGGAAATGAAAATGACAAGATTTTAGTTAAAAAGTTATGTAATATACATATATGTATATATGTATATATACATGCACTCACTCAAAGAAGAAATAATTTCATTCTGTGTGCAAATTTAAAAACATTACACTGCTATGAAAGGGAAATAGAGATTAATTTTCTTTCATAACAGTGCAGGTGACTAGATTCTATTATACAAAGTATCCCCCAATTTTGGGGGGGAGCTTAATATTATTTCCTAATTGAACCATTAAAAATCACCTTTCAGAAATCAAAACTATCAATAAGCACATGAGAAAGTGTTCTAAATCTCTAATAATTAGAGAAATGCAAATCAAAACAACTCTGAGGTATCACCTCATACATAGCAGATTGGCTAAAATGACAGCAGGGGAGAGTAATGAATGTTGGAGGGAATGTGGTTAAATTGGGACATTAATGCTTTGCTGGTGGAGTTGTGAATTGATCCAACCATTCTGGATGGCAATTTGGAACTATGCCCAAAGAGCGCTAAAAGATTGCCTGCCCTTTGACCCAGACATATCATTGCTGGGTTTGTACCCCAAAGAGATCATAGATAAAAAGACTTACACAAAAATATTTATAGCTGTGCTCTTTGTGGTGGCAAAAAATTGGAAAATGAGAGAATGTCCTTCAATTGGGGAATGGCTGAACAAATTGTGGTATCTTTTGGTTATGGAATACTATCGTGCTCAAAGGAATAAAGAACTGGAGGAATTCCATGTGAACTGGAATGACCTCCAGGAATTGATGCAGAGTGAAAGGAGCAGAACCAGGAGAACATTATACACAGAGGCTGATATACTGTGGTACAATCAAACATAAAGGACTTCTCTACTAGCAGAAATGCAAAGAATCCAGAGCAAGGCTAAGGGACTTATGAGAAAGAAAACTAGCCACATTCAGAGGAAGAACTGTGGGAGGAGAAACAGAAGAAAAACAGCTGCTTGAACACATAGGCTGATGGGAATATTATTGGGGATGAAGACACTAAACGATAACTCTAGTCCAACTATCAATAATATGGAATAGGTCTTAAACAATGATACATGTAAAACCCAGTGGAATTGTGCATCGGCTAAGGGGGGTTAGGGAGGTTTGGGGAGAGGAAAAGAACATGAAACATGTAACTATGGAAAATATTCAAAATAAAAATAAAAATATAATTTTAAAAAATCACCTTTCAGAGCTGGGAGAATTAGTGGTGATGGTGATGAAGGTGACATTTGAGAGCAACCTACCTTCTGACCCAAGCACTAGACTCTGTGCTGTGGACCTTAGCCTTCTTTGTTCTTCATGTCCCCACATACCCTTAAAATACCATATCCAGCAATTTTTTTCTATCCCTCATGTCCTTAATCTTGAGGCTTAGGAACAAGAGGATATACTGAGAGCCTAAGAACACCCATACTATCCTCACCACTTCCTTTTGGGTTGCTTTCCTAAGGAAAAAGGTAGTCAGCAATCAAGTAAGACATCAAAGGGGAAGGCAAAGTGCTCACTCCCTATTCCCTTCTCAACCACTTTAGCAGCCAGTTGGCTTTGTCCAAAAGTCTAAGACTAGGACAGGTAAGTGGCTCAGTAGATAGAAGGCCATGCCTGGAGATGAGAGGTCCTAGGCTCAAATATGGCTTAAAATACTTCTTAGCTGTGTGATCCTAGGCAAGTCACTTAACCCCAGTTGCCTCACCCTTATTGCCTTGGAACTGATACTTTTAAATATTTTCAGGTTTTACCTGTAAAGGAATAGAGAAATTGAGAAAAATGAAATGCAATTAGTAATTTCCTGGAATTAGTAATTTCTCATTAAACAGAAATTTATTTTATGTGAATATTGGTGATTTAGTCCATGTTTATTGATTTCAGAAATAAACAAGTTTACCGTCTGAAAATATTTTCTTGAAAACTAAAAGAACACTTAAAAATCTTGGAGGTGGTTTCTTTCAAGGTCCAGTTCAAATGCTACAATACCTTCTCTGATCTTTCCCCTTTCAATTTCCCACACTCCATCTGACAAGCCGGAAGGGATCTCTTCTTTGAAGCTCTTAATAAGGCATTTTACATTTCTCTTATAGTCACTATAGTAAGTGTTTATTTTGTGTTATAATTATTTCCATTCTTCTTTCATTTTACCTTCTCAACTTTAATCTCCTTGAGGATAGATTAAGGTGGTGTTATATTTGTATTCCTTCCAGCACCTAGCACAGACTTACAAACAGTTGATACCTAATAAACCTTTATTGAATTTATTTAAAAAATCCTTATCTTCTGTCTTAGAATCAATTCTGTGTATTGGCTCCAAGCAGAAGAGTGGTAAGGGAAAAGCAATGGGGATTAAGTGACTTGCCCAGGATCACACAGATAGGAAGTATATGAGTTCAGATTTGCTCCCAGGACCTTCTGTCTCTAGGAATGGCTCTCAAACCACTACCTAGCTGTGCCATGTTGAATTCATTTTGTTGGTAATTTCAGTCTGACTTGTTCCTCATCACTTTTTTTTGAGGCAACTAAAAACCAAATGCAACCTCACCTGGGTATGTAGGAGTTGCACACGCTCACTGGCATCCAAAAGTTCTTGTTCTGCTATCTTCCTGCTCCTCTCTGTTTGTTCCAGAGTTGCCCGCAGCTCTTCAATCTCAGCCTGAAGTAGGTTGGCTCTGCGCTCAACCATTGCCAGCTGTTCTTTTAGGTCTTCCTGGCCTCGGAGAGCATCATCCAGGTGGATCTGTGTATCCTGGGTAATGAGGAAAATTGCTTTGGTAGTGTGAAATTGGTATATTTATACCATCAACTGATCTGGAAGAATATGATGACTTGGTGATGCAGATGAAATGCATAAAAAGACACTTTCCCTAGTACCTCTATCCCATTTCATTAAAAATAATAGTTGACAATTATATAATGTTTTACATGTATCATCTTGTTAGAACCTCACAGCACTGCAGGCAGTATGAGGATTATTGAGCATATTTTAAAGATAAGGAAATTGGGACTCAGAGAGATCAAATGATTTGCCTACAACTTGTATCAGAGGCAGGATTTATTTGAGTTTAGGTCTTTCCAATTCCAAGTCTAGCACAAGGCCATGCTCCCACTCTAAGAGATTAAAAAGTCTAATAATACAAACTGGAAAGAAATTGCGATTAGGCTACATGACAGAATCAGGATCCAAAAATATTTTGATTGAAGGCTAGAAGTTAGATAGAATCTAATGAGAAAAAAATGTAATGGGAGAAAGAAATCTGAATTCTTTCCACAGGTCCAAAAGCAACTGCACTGGCTGAAGGGAGGCCTGACCAAAAAAAAAATGTTTTTTTGAAATGGACCTGAGGATTTTTAGTAAATTGTCATTTCAGCACAAGTGCTGAAATTCAATAGTGCCAATAAGGCAGCTCAAAGAGCTAATGTGATCTTGGTCCAAAGTTTTGAAGAATGAAAGAGGAAATTTAAGAACAAAAGAGATTTCTGCCCATGTCAGATCACCTCTGAAGTACTGTGTTCAGTTCTGTGTGCCAGATTTTAGGGAGAACATTGACAAGCATAAAGAAGAGTATAAACAGGATGGGGAGTGAACTTGAAACCATACCACTCCATTACTGGTTGAAATAACTAGCGATTTTTAGCACAAGGAAGAGAGCACTTCAGAGGGCACAATAGTTTTTTTTTCAAGTATTGAGAAGAAATAAAGTATGTAGAAAATAAATATGTAGAAGAAAGTTTAGGCATATTCTGCTTGGTCCCAACAGACATAATTAAAACTGAGAGATCAATAGGAAGAATAGTTTGGCTCAGTGTAAGGGAGGACATTTGCCTATGTTTAGAATTGTCCAGAAATGAAATTGATTTCTTTAGGAGGTAATTTTTCATCATTTTTAAGAAGAGGATAGATGAACATTTTGGGGGGATTTTGAAGATGAGATTACTGCATCAGATACGTGTTTGAACTTCTGGAGTTCTTAAACTTCTATGAGTCTATGATTCTTTTCCTAAGAATGTCTATTTCCTGTCGTGTAGAGGAGAGCACATTGGGCAGAAGGTATCAACTATGATTATTTACAGGGTAACTCAACTGATATTAGACAATGCAATGCTGATTTTAGATTTTACCAAAACATTTTCTAAAGTTTCATACAATTCTTGTGGAAGACATGGAGAAATATGGTCAAGATGGAAGTAGGTGGATCTGGAACTACTAGAATGGTCTCCCAAGAGGAGACATTAATGGTTTGATGTCACCTTGGTAGGAAATGTCTAGTGGAGTGTTTAACTTGGTATTGTTGAATATTTTTATTCAACAATGTTTGAAATAAAAGAATAGCTAGCATAATCATAAAAATTTCAGATACCCATCACACTGGACAAGATCACCTTGATACCTGAAAGATTTTAAGAGTTTAGTGAGTCTAACTAGATAAAATTTAATAAAGATAAATTCTTATATTTCAGTTAAAAAATAAGCCTCACAGGAGTTCCGGGTTAAGATGGCAGCAGAGTAAGAAGCAGCTCTTAACCTCTCCTGACCAAAACACACAAAACTCCTCAAGGGGACATAAAAACAAGTCCAGACAAACGGAGGAACCCCCACAACAGGGCACAGCGTGGAAGGTACGTGGAATCAAGGCATTTCCATGCTATAAAGGGGTGAAACAGCCCTCACGAAATCGCTGGCTGAGCAACCACCCGACCCCCACCCCCTCCACACATATCTATAGCTCCGAAGCCAGCTAAAAAGAAATAGAGCAAGTTTGGGGCACCCATCGAGTCATTGGCAGCTCCGGGGCCTGTTCCTGAGAGCAGCAAGACTTAGGACCCCATTAAGCCAAAAAACGCAGGTGAAATCTGAGCATGGGAGCAGGGCGCAGAGCGCAGGCTGAGAGCGCAGGCACTGCGGAGGCGTGGGTGGAGGCAGACACAACCAGGAACTAAAGCCTAAGGGGGGAACCAGTGTGGACGGGTATACGACTGTGGAAGCAGCACCCTGAGACTTGTAAAGAAACCTTCCACAGAGGATCAAGCAAGGGGGTCCACCAGGGGGCTTGACCTTGGAAAAAACCAGAACTCAGACCTCAGGAGCCAATAGATCGTGGACAGACACTGAGCGCGAGGATAAATCTGAGAAGCTGCTGGGGTAACAATGGCTACTCAGTCTCAGGAAGTTCAGAAGAGAAAGAATAACAACAAGAAAAAGAAGTCTTTAACACTCGACAGCTTTTACACAGAGAAAATCCAGACAACCGAACAAACAGAGGAGGAGAACAAACAAGCATCCGAACCCTCCTCAAATAAGGAAAACTCCTCACAAGCTATGGAAGAGTTCAAAACTGAGATTTTGAGGAAAATGGAAGAGATCTGGCAAGAAAATAACTGCTTAAAAGGTAGAATCATGCAATTGGAAAGAGAGGCTCAGAAATTGAACACCAGAAATGACCAGATTGAAAAGGAATACCAGAAGATTATGGCCGAAAACCAGAAGATTATGGCCGAAAACCGAAAGATTATAGCCGAAAATCAATCCCTAAAGGCTAGAATTGAGCAAGTAGAAACTAATGATCTCCCAAGACAACAAGAACAAATAAAACAAAGCCAAAAGACTGAAAAAATAGAAGGAAACATGAAATATCTCAATGAGAGAGTGACAGACCAAGAAAACCGGTGTAGAAGAGACAATTTGAGAATAATCGGTCTTCCAGAAAAACCAGAAATTAATAGAAACCTGGACTCCATACTAACAGAAATAATTCAGCAAAATTGCCCTGAAGTCCTACAACAAGAGGGCAATATAGACATTGAAAGGATTCATAGAACACCTGCGGTATTCGATCAAGAAAGGAAAACACCAAGAAATATCATTGCAAAATTCAAGAGTTTCCAAGCAAAAGAAAAAATCTTACAAGAAGCCATAAAGAAACAATTCAAATATCAAGGAGCACCAATCAGGATCACACAGGATCTGGCAGCCTC